>NW_027660990.1:282500-326307 GCF_963280865.1 Gymnoscopelus braueri
AGAGCGCCATCTAACTGAAACACAAAAAAAAAAAAAATCACCCAATTTTTTTTTTATGACGTATTTGACGTAGTGTGGCACTCGGGGCCATTGATCAATTTGACGTATTTGACGTACTGTGGCACTGAAAGAGTTAATGTCTACTCCCCCAACCCTGTGCAGGGATACGCAGATGACGTGGTCGTATGTTACCGACACGAAGGAGTAATAAAAGACATGCTTTCCAGGACAGACTGTTTTTTGGAGTGGTCTGGACTACAGGTTAAACAATCTAAATGTGGGGCGCCCGCTGGCCTAGTGGTCCAGGCCCATACCATATACGCTGGTAATCCAGCTTGACAGCGTGTCGCGGGTTCGACTCCCGATCCCGACGACCTTTGCTGTGTGTCACCCCCCCCATCTCTTTCCCCATTTCCTGTCGAATAAAAGCCCCAAAAATATCTTAAGAAAAAAATCTATATGTGCTGTCTTTTATGAGAGGAGGAGAGGGGGCAATCGCTGGTCTGGACAAAATACCAACGTTTACAAAAATGTACCAATCAGAGTCTTTGCGTACCACGAAACATACAGCTACCTCGGCCATACATTTAATATCGCTGGGGAGTGTGCAGCGCAAGTGGACAAGTTTGTAAAATATTACATGGCCAGGCTAGACCTAATAAGCTCCACTCCTCTCCCACTGGTTATGAAGCTAGAGGCGATTGGGCAGGTCGCTCTGTCCAAAATACACCATCTCTTCTCCAACGTTCATATACCAAAGAAGGTAGTGTATGACATTAACAACAAAACTGTATAGCGAGTGAGAGAATGGTTTGGCCTGAGTACACACAAAACCCGTGACTTCATATGTCCACTGTAAGCGAGAGGGAGGGCTGGGGGTACCGGATATCGAATGGACATAATATCCACACGCCTTTCCCATCTATTAAACATGCTTAACTGTGACGATCGGGCAGTCAGAGAGCTCGCCAGAGCCTCGCTCATTCTCAACCTGGAGCGACGCAGGGTCCCAAAAACGAGCGACCCTTCCAGCTTCCTTGGGATTAAAAAGAAGCCCAGTGGTAAATTGGTTACTAACACAACCGGTTTTGGCGTAAACTCTGAATAAACATGACTCTTACTGCCTACACCATGGGCAGCATCAGATCATAGAGTCTATGTCCCATATATTAAACGGTTGTAATGTTTACAAAGGACTGTACATAGCCAGGCATGACAGCATTGTTGACATTATTACCAAAGATGTGTCACCCACGTTTGATTCCTCTGTTGTGTTTTACAAATATTCCTGTGTGGAACCAGAAATGTTTTTCCTATTGGAATATGACTGTGCTGATTCAAGTTTAGAGGAAGCTTTCCTTACTAAACAAGTAAAATAGTAGGCCTACAAGCCATTATACATCTAGGCTTGTGTCAGCTCATTGTTTTTATATTTGGCAGCTTGGGCCATGTCCACAGGCTGGTGGTCAGGGGCTTGAGGATTATGGGGTTGTCCAAGTGTAAGGCAAAGCAGTTTGCAAAATACTGCTCAATCTCTTCCATTATAGGCAGTCGATCTGTTTGGAGGAGAAGGTGCTTTCTGTACCCCTATTCTTTCTCTGGTGTTGGTAATATGGCAGACTGAAGTGTATGACCAATGTTGACTGTGATTAAGTTCATGCACATGTGTTATTTACATTCTGTACATTCTGGACTTGTTTGGATTCAAGCACTGAGACACATGTTGTTTCAAGTGTGTGGGACTTAAAAGAAATTTAATTTTGTGTGTGTGTGTGTGTGTGTGTGTGTGTGTGTGTGTCAACTCCGACGACTTTATTGGATGTACGGATGTATGTAACAAGTGCAGTGTGTTTGCAGCGCAGCAGGAGAGGCTCTGTCTGCTGGAGGAAACCATAGCTAGCGGTGCTCACTAGAGGCTAGCCTCTGCTCCCGTGCAACAGGGAACAGGGGGACGTTACCAGCCACGGTCACCGACCGTGACTGATCATAGTCCCCACACGCACCCTACGACCCAAGATGGCTGGGTGACTGCTCCTGGTCGTAAGCGTAGTAATAAACAAAAGCACACGGGACACCAACAACTTCACGTTTCAAACAGATTTTCCCCACTCGCTGCTACACCCGTTGAGTTTAGCAATGAGACGTCAGCTCCACTCTGTGACACGCCCCCTCCACGTGTCACTGAGAATACAACTCTGGTTATTGGTAGTTCTATAATGAGAAACGTGAAGTTAGTGACACCAGGGACCATAGTCAAATGCATCCCGGGGCCAGAGCGGGCGGCATCGAATCAGATTAAAAAATGCTGGCTAAAAGTAAACATAAATGTTATGATACAATTGTAATTCACTGCGGTGGCAATGACACACGACTTAAGAAATCAGAGATCACAAAGATAAATGTTGAGTCAGTATGCACATACGCAAAGACAATGTCGGACTCCGTAGTTTTCTCTGGTCCCCTGCCAAATATGATTGGTGATGAGATGTACAGCCGTATGTCTTCATTCAACCGCTGGTTATCAAGGTGGTGTCCAGATAATAACGTGGGCTTTATAAATCATTGGCAAACTTTCGAGGGGAAAACTGGTCTGATGGGGAGAGACTGCATACATCCAACTTGGGATGGTGCGGCGCTCATCTCTAGAAATATAGACGAGTTTATCAATAAACTATGACCACCCAGAGTTGGGACCAGGACCAGTCCTACACGCTTGGGACCAGTCCTACACACTTCTCTGTGCTTCCACCAGAGCAGCCACCTACCCTACAAATCAGAACAATTGAAACTACTCGACCCCCTAGGCATATGAAACCAAGGGTTCGAGGAGCTGTGCATAAAAACTTGGCACACATCAAAATTATTAAATGTGGACTCCCGAACATTAGATCTCTACGCTACAAGTAAGACGTGCGAACGCTGAAAGCGAACGCAGCTCGAAAATATTGTGTATTTACAGACTTGTGTGTGTGTGTGTGTGTGTGTGTGTGTGTGAGTGTGTGTGTGTGTTTTGACTGTAGCTGCACTCTGGCGCACTCTGGCGGCTGCACACAGGCAGTGCACGCCACGCACACAATATTGCACACAGAGCCGCAGACGCACAAGCCGAGCAGGGTTTCATAGTAGGCTCCACTTGGGCGGAGGCGCGGCTTCGCTGCGCCTCCTTCCGCGTTCGCAATAAAGGTGTATTGGTAAATGAAATCATATCAGACAACCATCTACTTTGTCTTACCGAAACATGGCTGGGTGAGCAAGAATACGTCTGTCTAAATACAGCCACCCCACCAAGTCACACAAATGCTCATATTCCTCGAGACACCGGCCAGATTGGAGGTGGAGTTGCAGCCATATTCAACTCAAGCTTAATAGTCAGCCCCAGACCCAGGCTGACTTACAAAACGTTTGAAAGTCTGGTTCTCACTCTTTCACACCCAAGCTGGAAATCATTACAGCCCTTATTATTTGTTACAGTGTACCGCCCTCCTGGGGCCTACACCGAATTCCTATCTGAATTCTCAGAGTTTCTATCACGTCTAGTCCTAGACTCTGATAGAATCATTTTGGCTGCCGACATGAATATCCATGTGGATGTAGTAACCGATAGCCTCAGTAAAGCGTTTATTACATTAATTGAGTCAATCGGTTTCTCTCAGTGCGTAGATAAACCTACTCACAAGTTCAACCATACCCTCGACCTTGTTTTGGTCTATGGTATTGAAATTGAACATCTCATAGTCTTCCCATATAATGAGAACATTTCCGACCACTTCATTGGCCTCTTTGCACTGGCTCCCGGTTAAATACAGAATAGAGTTTAAAGTTCTCCTCCTCACATACAAGGCTCTCAATGGACAGGCACCAGTATATCTCAAAGAACTCATCGAGCCCTATAAACCAGCCAGAACACCATTGCGTCCACAGTATGAAAAAATGCTTATGGCTCCAGGAAACCCCAAAAAAGCTAGAACAGGAGGCAGAGCATTTATGTTTCAGGCACCTCAGCTGTGGAACCTTCTCCCAGTCTCAGTCCGTGAAGCAGACACACTCTGTATATTTAAGACTAGATTAAAAACCTTTCTCTATGATAAAGCCTATAGCCTAAGTGTATAGACTCAGTCACCCTCTAGTCATCCTCTCTCCCCTCTCCCTCCCCCCTTTCTCCTCTCTCCTCTCGTCCTCTCTCTTCTCTCCGGGCCTCTCCATGGAGCACGACCGTGGATTTCTACTACACTACACTATACCACTACACTATACTGTAAATGATCTTAACATTCTTATATTATACCATTATATACTGCATACACATCATTGCTGTACTATATTATATTATCATATACTATCTTACACTATTATATTTGCTACTATTGTTATTGTTACTACTTGTATCTCTTTCTGTCTCTCCTCTGTCTCTCCCTCTCTTCTTTCCCCCGACACGGTCGAGGCAGAAGGCCGCCACCCTAGAGCCTAGGGTCTGCCTGACGTTTCTTCCAGTTAAGAGGGAGTTTTTCCGTTGCCACTGTCGCAAAATTGCTTGCTCAGGGTGGGATTGTCGGGTCTCTTCTCTACATGTAAAGTGTCTTGAGACAACTTGTTGTGATTTGACACTTTAATAAAATTGAATTGAATTGAATTGTGTGTGTGTGTGTGTGTGTGTGTGTGTGTGTGTGTGTGTGTGTGTGTGTGTGTGTGTGTGTGTGTGTGTGTGTGTGTGTGTGAGTGAGTGTGTGGGGGTGGTGCGTGTGTGCGTGTGTGTGTGTGCGTGCGTGCGTGCGTGCGTGCTTTATTGTCACATCCCAGGTTTACAGAAGTAAAACAAAAGCTGAGAGGGTGGGAGGGTTCATCAGAATAGTTTCAATCTTCCTCACCTGTGCAATCGCCTCCAGATAGTCTCTCAAGATATCTACCACCACTGGTAAATAATATCCAACCACATAAAACAAAACAAACCATAAAATCATCCCTTCCAGGTAGTTGATAGTTATGCACTTGCAGAGGATCTGTTGGAATTGTATATAGACTAATAAAAAACATAAGTCTACAATGGAGATGACTGTCAAAAAAAAAAAAAAACACTTAACCACTGTACAGGTACATGCTAACAAACACTCCAAAACCTTGTATAAAAGAGTAATATATGTATATTTGCCAGCAAGTTAAGCATTCTTGAAGCTGCAATTAAAAACACATCCTATTCAAAAGCAGGCAGGGAGTCAGGGGCAAAGTTGAACAATTCACATCATTAACCCTCGCATTGTGGTAGAAACCTCCATACATTTGTATTTAATTTATCTCAGCCCAAAATACTCAACAAATTATTATTGTCTCCGCCAGGCCGAAAGGCAAGGCGTGAGAGTTTGTTTTGACCCCTGTCCGTCCGTCCGTGTGTCATTCCGATTTTATCCAAATTTCACGCAAATCCGTACACACGATCTCTATAGTCATGTGATCAAGACGGATGTCTTTGATTTTTCATATTCCATCCTGATTGGCTGAGATTGACATCTAAAGTTTGCAGTAGTGGCTGGGAGGCGGCGGTCGTGGCGGAAGGTGCGGCGGAGCCACCGCGGCAGCCACCGCCGTTTTGGGATTTCGCCCCTCCTGCAAAATGCTGCAAATCATGAACGCAGCGTCCGATTGCGGTCAAACTTTGCACGCACATTCACACTATGTTGAGGAGCAAATGCCACCGTTTTAACATTGGCCTGTTATAGCGCCACCAGCAAGTCTAATTTAGCACAAAAAAAAATGTATTAACAAAATGCCTCAAATCATGAATGCAGCGTCCGATTGCCGTGCAAGGCCTAAGAAGAAATGGCACAACAGCAAAAGAAAACAGCTCACGGTAACTAAAGCTCCACTGGCTAAGAGAAACGATCCGCAGATAGTATAAAACAACAAAAATAATGCTTTTTGAAACGCTTCTGCCTTCCGGTGAAAACAAATGGAATGGACCCTTCGCTAAGCCCCACCCACTCTACTCTGTGACTGGTGGTGCAAAGTTAGTCACACCCAGGCCTGGCAGCGCCTGGCAATCTCTGCTTCTCACCCATTGACTTGCATGTTAAATGATGGCTTTTCCCCTTAAAAATAATCGATCATTTCAGGAGCAAGAGCTTCAAAATCTCTTCTAAATCTAGTCAACAAGGCCTGCAGTAGGCTATGCACTGGACAAATGTGCATGACATTATTTCAATAAACTAAAAACATGGGAAATGTTAAGAGGGAGTAATAGCCATGGATACACGACGGTCGACTGTCACGACCGTCATGGATGAACTTCAACCTGGTGTTTGCACTTTCTCCATTTATGACCCATACATCTACATAAACGTTCATATTTCAAATATAAAGTACTTATCCCATGGCCACGGATGTTACATGTATGTACGGGCTCTCAGAAGTACCCGTATCATCCGTATTGTTCAATAAAAAGCATTTTAATCTGATCGGTGGCCATTTTCTCCATATGCTTTCAACTGAGTGACCCTATCGGTTGGTAGGTGTATTGCACTCGAAGACATTATGAGAAAATGACCACTGATCGGATTTAAATGCTTTTTATTGAACAATACAGAATATACAGGTACTTTTGAGAGTCCCGTGCATAATTGTAACATCCGTGGCCATGGGGTAAGCACTTTATATTTAATATCTGAACGTTTATATAGATGTACGGACCGTAAATGGAAAAAGTGCAAACACCAGGTTGAAGTTGATCCTTGACTGTAACAGGAGTTTTCATGTACCGCAGGCGCAGGGACTGCAGTAGCAGTTAATAAATAGACGAACAAATGAATTAATATACTTTAACGTGCGGAATCCGAAACAGGCAGCGCTGTGATTCTGAATTTTGTTACGATTACAGTGATTAGTAGCCTATTATTGACACCACCTGGGCGAGTGAGTCGTGTAACTTTCCCGACGGCTGTGTATGTGTTCAACAACACAGCCATGAAGCCTTGCAGTTTAAGTGCAGATTTCAGCTTGGGAAAAGCAGCCTCCAACGGGTTTGGGTATGTGGTTCATAGTCACCATTACGTTATCGTGGTACTGGTATGGTATTCCTATTCTTGCCATTATGTTCCAAATGATTGTGTGTGTGCAGGCGAAATAACATAGATAGCTATGGCAGGTGACGAAAGCTTGCCAGACCTATGCCAGGCTAACAACGGTTGCTAAGATGGCATTGGACAATCACTTTTGGGGTGGGGTTTAGTGAAGGGTCCATTCTGGGTAATGCAGGACTTTGCTAAAGACTTGCAAGGATGGTAGTGACCAGCAGAGGTAGCTAAACATTTTTTTTTACTTTCCAGGCTTTAAAATGTTTTTATATTATTAAAAATAGTGACATCTGTGGTGTTAAGGGTCACAATTGACCCGTATACCATAGAAGGTAAAAGGTTTATCATTTATTTCTCATAAACCCAAACTTTATTTTACTCCTAATAGCAAATGCTAATTAAGGACAAGTTTCTCTCTCTCTCAAACATGTAAACATTGAATATTGACAATTTGAGGGGAATTGAGCAACACTTCTCTGCCCGGTCAAATTTTACCATTAACACCTATGTCACTTCTTTGTTGTTGAGACCATCAGAATGAACTCAAATGGTGGTAATTAATTTTGTTGCGTTAAAATAGCTGTTCTCTATCGTATCGAGACTATCTCTCCACCCAACATATTTCATTTGTATGGGGAATGACCCCACCTCGCATAAAACGTGGATATTTCTTTAAGACACACCAGTCCTACTGGCACGCACAGCCCTATATAAGGCCCAGGTGTGTATGATTACACTGATTTTTTGATCTCCACTGAGCAGTCTAAAGGTGGCCTTACACTACGAGATAATCTTAATATTAACGATTTTGAAATCGGGTATCATCACACACTACAAGATAATCTTTCAAGATTATTTTATCAGATTATCTTAAACATGCACACACTACACAATCTAAAAAAATCGGGGACGTCTCACTCTACAAATTCTATGTAGAGTATCGGGCCCGAGGAGAGGGGCAACGACCTCACGTGGTGTCAGCTCACGTGATCTCTTGCGGAAGCAGAAGTAAACATTGGGACGAGTGGAAAAACATGTCAAGCGAAACCGTTTTAAAAGTCCGCTGGACAGCTGACATGGACCAGGAATTGGTGGAGAGATGTTGCAAGAACACGAGTGTCTGTATAACGTTTCCTCCGACGCCTTTTGCAACCATTCAGAGAAACAAGACATGGGGATATATCGCCTTCACTCTGAACGTAACAGGTGAGCGAGAAAGCTGATGCTAAGCTAATAAACAGTACATGATGACATGCTAGCTACACGTTTATAGATTGACCATTTGTTCCATTTGTACAGTCTTAATAGTTAAATTAACACGCTGTACACTGTGCAGCTATCATGTTTTGTTACCATGGGTTTAATTACTACAGCTGCATGGATGGTAGTGCAGTGACTGTCAGTGATTCCAAAGTTAAAGCCTGTAACATCACATAACATTTATGATTTCAGTTGTTGAAGTGAGGGCAAAAGCCAGAACCAGGGCTGCCAACCCTCCTGGATCCTGCAGGAGTCTCCTTGATTTCAACCACATCTCCTCCTGGACTCCTTGATTGTCATTTCTCCTGGATTTGGTGTCAAACTCCCACAATTCACCAGAACACAGCTGACCAGACTCCCCGTTTAGGGAGTCTGGTCAATAGCAGATCTACAAGCTCACATGCAACGCGTTGTGAGCTTGTAGATTGGCTATTTTCAAACATTGTAATACTTTTACCTTTGGGTACTTTTGTACTTTTACTCAAGTAACAATTTGAACACAGGCCTTTTACTTGTAACAGGGCATTTTTATATTATGTTTTTGCTACTTTTACTTATGTAAAATATCGGAGTACTTCTTCCACCACTGCTGGTGCTACTGCTACTCTCAGACCGGTATAAAAGGTTTCTGAAGCCCCATCCATCCAAGTGGAAAGAGTTGATGTCTAGGCAGAGGTGGATGCTGAGGACGTTGGAATTCCTCAGACAAGATGCCCACATGTCACCCCAGTGAGACCAGTGTTATGGAATAGGTTTCTGCATTAATGTCAGGGCTTTGTCTAATAAGGAGTATTGATTTGACAGCTGTATATAATATAATGAACAACAGTAGTACAAACATGTTGCATTACCCTGTTGATGTGTGTGCATATAGTTTAATGTTTACACTTGTCGACTCTTGAAAAATGTTACACTTCCATGTTGGAAACAAATAAATACTTGAAATGAAAACATGAAGTCGTAAATTTAAACAAAGCACATATAATGTAAGTTAAAGATAACACCTGCATTGCAACAGTTTAGTAATATCTATTATGTAAATAAATGGGTATAAGGTACATTTGAAATTATACTATATAACAGGGGTCAGCCAGATCGGTCGTGGCGTGGGCCATTTTTTTCCTATACCAATAAGATGGTGGTACAGACATGCTTGTGTAATCATTTTGTGCAGGCCCCATCCTTGTATGATATTTAGTTATCAGAAAGTTTAGATAGAAAGTACGTTATCTGGAGACAGTCATACTCCTTTCATGTTTCAAGGTCTCTTAGAATAGAGATAAAATGTACTGTTAAAGGCATGTTTGCTTGTTTTTTTAAAGGTGAGAGATGCTTTCATCCAAAAGTCTAAAGAGGAAAGTTGACAGTTAAAACAAAAACATTTAATGAAAATGTATTACTTTATTTTTCAAATTTTCAAAAAAGGTTAACAGAGGTACAGAAAAGATACAATGTCGACATCTATGACAGTATGCTTTGCAAATCAATTTCTCTCTCTCCCCGCTCCTTTTATTTTGGATTTACATACAGATTGGCTCAAACACTTTTAGGAAATGAGTGTCATTCATTGGTTGGGTTTGGAGAGTATCACTGCGCGTGTGACTTATATTCTACTATCATAACCAGTGTTTCCCCTATATGCATTAAGCAGTGGCTCCTCACAGACCTCATTGGAGCCCTCTTGAAAGATAGGCGCTTCTATGTTATCCTGAACAACAAGTAAAGTCGCTGGCGACGACAAAGGAACGGCTTACCTCAAGGTAGTGTGCTGGCTCCACTACTGTATAATATTTACACCAATGACCAGCCAATGGACCAGAGCACTGAGCGGTTCATCTACGCCGACGACCTCTGTGTAACATCCCAAGAGAGTACGTTTGAAGCAGTAGAGGCAAACCTCACCTCAGCCCTAGATGAGCTGCAACTCTACTACGAGCGCAACCACCTGCATGCAAACCCTGCGAAGACTCAAGTCTGCTCGTTCCATCTCAGGAACTGGGAAGCCAACCGACCTCTTAACATCAAATGGTCTGGAACACCACTTGAGAACTGCACCAACCCTGTCTACCTTGGCGTAACCCTGGACCGCACCCTCTCCTTCAAGGAACACATCAAAAACAACAAATTGAAAGTCAGCTCCCGAAACAACATCCTACGGAAACTGACCAATTCCAAATGGGGAGCCACAGCACACACATTGAGATGTACTGCTTTGGCCCTGTGCTATTCCTCAGCGGAGTACGCGTGTCCTGTTTGGGAGAGATCAACCCATGCCAAGAAACTAGACTCAGCAATGAACAACACCTGCCGCTTGATCACTGGTTGCTTGAAGCCTACCAACCTGAACAACCTGCACCTCCTCGCTGGCATTGCCCCTGCAGATGTGAGACGGGAAGTCGCCAGCCGAGTAGAGATCACGAAAGCTACCAGTGATGGACACCACCTCCTTCATGGACGCGATCCCCCGGCCCAACGACTGAGGTCAAGGAGAAGCTTCCTCAGCCATGTCCAGCCACTAACAACATCTCGGGAAGAAACCAGACTCCAGCTATGGACAACAAAGCTTGAGAATGACCCCCCTCCTATTGACATGGGAATCCCCCCTTCCGAAGACCTCCCTTCTGGCTCAGAAGCACCATGGGTCCAGTAGAAGACTCTCAACCGCCTGAGAACAGGAATGGGGCGATCAAAAGCTGCTATGGCCAGATGGGGCTACAAAACGGGCCCAACCATCTGTGAATGTGGAGAAGAGGACCATACAATGCAGCACTGCCTTGTCTGCCCTCTACTACCCAACCAGTGCAGCTTAAAAGATCTCGCACGCAAAGTTCAATAATAATGCAAAGGACTGTGTAAAGAAATGGGAAACTGTCATATAACCACATGCTTCAAAGACACGAAAAGAAGAAGAAGAAGTGGCTCCTCTCCAGTGGCTCCTCCACCCCTTAAATCCGACCGCCACAGTATGATACATTTTATTTTTTTTACAGAAAAAATATCAATGCTCAAATGCATTGATATAATGCTCAAATGCTCTCAGGCAGGATTATTACTGTGCACTGCACATGTACTATATAAGACTGTGGTTGAGCATAATGCATTTTGAGAACCCAAACCCCCCCCCCCCCCAAAAATTTGGGGCAGTCCTCCCCCAAACCTTCAGCTTCTGGCTAGGGGAAACACTGATAACTATTCTTATTCTGAAAATGGCAAAAGGGTGGTTGGCTGGTTGTGCATCACAGAGTTCTGGATGTGATGTGCAGGGGTTAGAAGTCCGGTGTCCAAATGACCACATACAGTACGCACTGCACGAACAAATTCATCATGCCACCTATATATTTGTATGTACTATGTAATGTCATTAACACATATTTTCACACAAGAATGTGTGTTTTGTTTCAATACGTCTCATGAATTCAATGCAGTTAGACAGCGAAAAATCTCATATTTCTGTTTGTATGGGACAAAAAATAAATAAAAGATAATGCTCTCTTTGTCTTCTAATTCATTTTCAGTCCAAAACTGTTACTTTTTCGGATTCTGGTGAAAAAACTGCCCATCTACAAGATTGGCTATTTTTGCTACTTTTATGTGACACTGTAGTATGACAAAGTAAAAAAAAAAGAGGAAAAATATGGAGATTAAAGGAGCATTTCACCCCTGGAAGAAACTGCAATCACTCAATGGTAATAGTATTTGTAGTAGATAACAGTAGCACAATTTAAAATTTGCACCCTATGGCCAGAAAAATAATGAAATCTGTGTGTTTGACTAGGGTTTGACTGGACTGCTGCATTACTACAATGACCATAATGCTTTGGTGCACTGCACCTCCTTGTGGCAGGGGAGGTTCCATGTGGGTGTGATCTCCAACAATAACATCCAAACAGCATGCCAGTGTTGCCATGTCTGCTTATTATAAGCGGACTTCTTTCTAAAATGTAGTTGATATTTGGGCTTGTTTCCAAATGTTTTGATTGTTGTTTAAACCAGTGGTTCTCAAACATGTTCATGTATTTTTCCATAGACCCCCATCTGAAATTATAATTTGTGCCAGGGAGCCCCTAACAAATATGTGTCAAAAATATTCCACATTTTCCCCTTATATGTTTGTATTTGTATGTTTTGTATGTTCGGTTTGTTTGTTAGTAATGTGCTAGTCTTTTCTTTTTTGTTTGTTTTCATGTTCTGAAAAATCCAATAAAAAGTAAATGAAAAAAAAAAGAAAATCCACATTTTGCACTTTTTCCCCCTCAAGATTTTTTTGTAAATAGCAGATCTACAAGCTCACAATGGGTCGCGAAGCGTTGTGAGCTTGTAGATCGGCAATTTTCAAATATATAATATCCCATGTCTAGGTAAAGTGCTCTTGGCCTAGTTATCTTCTTTTGGGCTTGTTTTCATAGACCTGGCTGCTTATTTCTCTCACAATATCTGGCAACACTGGCTGTACCTTGCGCATGTTCATCTAGTTACATATATGTCCAAGGATTCGTTAGTGATGTCATATCACTGACACATCCTTGGTATCTTTATGCAGTTCTACTTCCGTGTCGCATAGTATTGACATCACTGTCGAGTCCTTGGTATTATGATCCTAGCCTTTCGTGACGGTGTTTGTTTACCAGCGCTGCCACTCCACGCTGTATTTTTTTTCAAGCTTGCGCAGGGCTGCCAACTTTCAGAAATTTCTAAGAGTGAGACTTTAACTGTCTTAATGCGTTTGGGGGCCCAACATTTAAAATGGGCCCTTTTTAACGCTGATTTAGAGGAATTTAACATTAAGACTGATGTCTTCACCCCCATGCCAGCTGCTCTCCCTGTCGGCCCCCTCATGCGTATATAGTGTTAATAATTGCATTTATTCATTAATTCTGATGAAAAACACGACTACATTATGCTATTGTTAGTCACATTTATTCAACATTGGGTTTGGACACAGGTTTCACTTAGAGCAAAGGTATTATAATATGTTACTCTCTACCTCCCCCTACAGGCTGGTATTATAATATGTGACTCTCTACCTCCCCCTACAGGCTGGTATTATAATATGTTACTCTCTACCTCCCCCTACAGGCTGGTATTATAATATGTTACTCTCTGCCTCCCTCTACAGGCTGGTATTATAATATGTTACTCTCTACCTCCCCCTACAGACTGGTATTATACTATGTTACTCTCTACCTCCCCCTACAGGCTGGTATTATAATATGTTACTCTCTACCTCCCCCTACAGGCTGGTATTATAATATGTTACTCTCTACCTCCCCCTACAGGCTGGTATTATAATATGTTACTCTCTACCTCCCTCTACAGGCTGGTATTATAATATGTTACTCTCTACCTCCCCCTACAGACTGGTATTATACTATGTTACTCTCTACCTCCCCCTACAGGCTGGTATTATAATATGTTACTCTCTATCTCCCCCTACAGGCTGGTATTATAATATGTTACTCTCTACCTCCCTCTACAGGCTGGTATTATAATATGTTACTCTCTACCTCCCCCTACAGACTGGTATTATACTATGTTACTCTCTACCTCCCCCTACAGGCTGGTATTATAATATGTTACTCTCTACCTCCCCCTACAGGCTGGTATTATAATGTGACTCTCTACCTCCCCCTACAGGCTGGTATTATAATGTTACACTCTACCTCCCCTTACAGGCTGGTATTATAATGTTACTCTCTACCTCCCCCTACAGGCTGGTATTATAATTTTACTCTCTACCTCCCCTTACAGGCTGGTATTATAATATGTTACTCTCTACCTCCCCCTACAGGCTGGTATTATAATGTGACTCTCTACCTCCCCCTACAGGCTGGTAGGGCCTGTAATAAAGGCCAATCAAAAAGAAGGCCATCAAATAAAACGAAGATTTTTTTAAGTCCACGGAAATAATGAATTTAACTTGAAGGTTAAGGATGATTTAATTGTAATATAGTACAAGAATAGTGTAACTACTGTATCTGTAAAATATAACCCATTTATTTCATAAAATTATGTATTGGGTTATAGCCTATTTGTCTCAATATTTGTCACATTCAGCCCTGGACTTCACTGACTGTAGGGGTCACATAAATCACATTAGAATCACAGATTAGAGATTTTATGTATTTCCCCCTATTTTCTGTATTTTTCACTATTTAAAATAGTATTTCTTAATTTTTAATAACTATAGCTCGTAGATTGGCTTTTTTCACCATTAGAAATTGTTTTAAAATAAAAGGTAAACAGTTTTCCCAACCGACAGAGAGTCAGAGACAATATTTTGCCTATATATGGTTCTGTATTAGTGTATGAGTCAGTTTTAGCAGATTTCATTCTAATTGGCTACTGTAGACTGCCTATGAATTTCATGGGCCTGGGTAGGGCCACCTGGCCTGGCGGATATCTGCCCTGTTGCGCAGCAGCACGTCAGCAAGTGAAGGAAATTAATAAATACAAATAAACATAATGTTTTGATGGATAAATGCAAATGATTAAATCATATATATATCTTCGCTGTCAGGCCGAAACCTTGTATTTCCATATTTCAACTTTATGTTTTTTCATAAATGAATGCCTTACTTCAGCGGTTCTCAAACTGGGGTCCGGGGACCCCCAGGGGTCCTTGAGGAGTTACATGACTTTAACTATGAGAGTGTTCCATTTGTACACTCTCAGAGTTAGGATTTCTTAGTATAGATTGGGGTCCCAGAGATAGCAAAGAGGTATCACATGGGGGTCCGTGGCCTAATGCTTATTAAACTGGGGGTCCATGAAATTAAAAAGTATGGGAACCACTGCCCTACTTCATCATACAAGAGTGTCACACTATAAGAGTAAAAATAGCCGATCTACAAACTCCCAACATGCCGAGATATGATGTGTTGTGAGCTTGTAGATCAGCTATTTTCACAAATTACAATTTCCTATAGTATTGTTTGTTGATTACTTTTCATGCAGTAATGCTATTTTATATTTCATTTCTTCCTTCTTTTTTTTGTATTAAAAAGGTCTTTAAAAAAATGGTCACTTTACTGTCATCTGGGGACCCCCCCCCAAACAAAAAAATTACGTGGGGACCCCCCTGGGCCTTGTGGGTCCCGACACACAGGTTGAGAACCAGTGATTTGACTAACACTGCTAGTCACGGTTTGTTGTTAAACCCACCAGCACATGTATGTATGCTGCTCACCAGTAGCCTGGTAAACCCTCCCTCCGGAAATCTCAATTCCATTTCATTTCAGGAGTGAGTCTGGCCTGATCCGCCTGTCTGCAATATTGGCTGTGCTGGAGTTGGGCGGGAGTAATACCGTTGACTGACAACCCCTTCAGCCAATGATAATTTTTCCCCTTCAGCCAATCAGCAGTTCACCAGTCTTAATGTGACGCGACGGGACTTTTGAGACAGCCATACCCAAAATGGGTTGCCTTTTTCGGGTACAATGGTGTCACTGCCCGCCCCTACCGGTTCTCTAATTATTTTTTTTTAAATAGGCTTTGTCATGATTAATTGACCACATATATGAAGTTAAACAACTAAATTCTATCCAAACGATATCTTATAAGTAAATTCCGTGCCTCAAAATAGAAGTTAGAGAGCTTTTTGAAGTAAAAAAATAGCGGAGAATTGGCCGCACAAGAAAAAGATGGCTGCCGTTCGTGTTTTGGGCTCACTCGAACTCGCCACCTGATTGGCCAACGTAAGCTGTCAATCACAGAACAATGAGCGACGACGCTGATAGGCCCGGCCGTTTGGCATACAGAGCCAATATTGCAGACAGGCGGATCAGGCCAGACTCACTCCTGAAATGAAATGGAATTGAGATTTCCGGAGGGAGGGTTTACCAGGCTAGCTCACCAGCAGCCTGTGTAACGTTTAAGTCTCATGTAGTCAGACCCACCATTTCATCAAAATAAAATGATTTGTAAAGATAATGTGTTTGTAAAAAGGAGGTGGTTAAGTTATCTACCGTTTGACCCGCTTCAGAATCAGCCACGGCATATTGAGGAGCTGACACAGACGCGTCGGTCGGCGTTTCACCTTTGGTACTATCGACCGGCGAACAGAATTGTTGTTGTGGTCTCCACTCTCTTTTTGAACTCTGTGTATGCACGCAGCACGCAGCTGCAGCTGATCTTACGCTCTCAACGTGAGGAACAGGGAGGGCGGGGCGGGCCCTTCCTTCCATTCAGCCAATCAGACGCTGGTAGAGCGGTTGCTAGGCAGAATTCCTAGAATTTTTTTTCATGCGTGAGAAATTGGAGGTGTGGCGTGAGTGCGTGTGAAATACGTCAGATGCGTGAGTCTCACGCTCATTGCGTGAGAGTTGGCAGCTCTGAGCTTGCGCTTATGAAACACTACACAGGATTATTATTTCATGTCAACATTCAAGTACAACTATCAGAAGATAACTCAGGTAAAGTAATGCCTCACTCTGCAAGGGGGGTTGCCCGCTGGCCGCAGCTAATGGGAGTGGCCGAGTGGGGAAAGAAGGTTGAACAAAGTGTTACGGGGGCTGTCTTTGGAGCTGGTCTGACTGAGACGCGCCGAGACATGTAGTGCGGAAAGGAATGAGACCTAGCTCTCGTGACGTAAATAACGTCACGAAGACGCGAAGATTACGCGAAGATTACTAGATATCTAAAAACACAGATTTTACACAAAAAAACAAACAGGATCTTGTTTCTTGACTCCTAAACTTCATTAAAAGACCGAAAACTTCTTCCAGGGGTGAAATGCTCCTTTAAGAGGTTTCTGTCCGACAGTGACGATATCCTATGAACTATAAAAAGTCCCACATGTCTGGAAACACAGGAACCCTGCTGCTCTGAGATGAATCACAGCATTATCTCCTATCTGTCAAACATGGTCTCCATCTCAGCTTTCTTCTGTTTTTCTCCCCATACACTGTCTCTCCATCTCAGCTTTCATTTATCATTTATCATGCATGAACACATTTATCACTGAAACTTCAGCAAACACCTGTTCAAAATGCGATCCTCCTGCCATGACACCTGGCCAGCAGGTGACATAAAGTACTCTTTCAGAAGCTGTTGTTGTTCTTTGGCAGTGAGGTTGGGGTTTCGTGCCCTTGCAGCTTGCACATTCTGCATGGCCCCCAGTCCATCTCTCCTCCATGTTCCCTCGTTGACCCTGTGGTCTGCACCCTCCCAGTCGACCAGTGCCGGTGGCACGTAGACCACTGATCGACGGTCACGGAGGAAGCTGTGGAGGCATGCTGCAGCCAAGGTCATCTTCACTACAGTGTCTGGGTGAAGGAGGATTGTGGAGCGGAAAACCCTAAACCTATTGGCGAGAATGCCAAAGGCGTTTTCTACAATATGCCGAGCCCGTGAGAGCCTATAGTTGTAGATCCTCTGGTGGTGGTCCAGCTGTTTGTATGGGTAGGGCTTCATCAAGTCTGTTCTCAGAGGGTAGGCCTCATCCCCCACAAACATGTAGGGCAGCACCACATCAGAATTGGGCAGCATTTCTGCAGGAGGAACATTCAGGAGACCCCGGTCCAAAGCTCCCTTTAGGTCAGAACTGTTAAAGACCCCACCATCTGAGACCCTGCCCTGAACACCTACACTAACATACATAAATAAACTTATAATTTGCATTTTGCTTTTTTTCTTTTATAACAAAAAAAAAAAGCATGGGTTTCCGAGGCTATTATAATTGTGACTGGATGGAGATATGTTTCCCGTCAAGGGCACCCAGGCAATGTGGGAATTGCCATTTAGCATCAAAGTCATTGGCTACTGCTCGCCATTCTTCCTCTGATGTTGGTGTCTGCAAACATAGGAACAGAATGATAGATGAACAGTAATCCCCCACAAACATGTAGGGCAGCACCACAACAGTAAGGTCATTATGACAGGTACTGGTAGTTGGGGTGATCTTGGACAATTTCAGGTAAAAGGTTAAGTATAAAGCCCAGTATCTTAGGTTAAGCATAACTAAAGGTAAGTATAAGGTAGTATTTGGTAAATATTAATAATAGGTTTAGGGTTTACAGGCTATCAAAATATTTTCTCACTTCCCCCAGTCAAGCATACTGCCTTATAAGACATCTGTTATGTGCATCTGTTATTAGTGTGGTTGCCCTAACAGGGCAACCAGACTATAGTACTCTTCCCCCTTTCTTATTCTTCTTCCGGATAAACATTATTTTGGCACGCTACTCCTCCCACAGTTTTTTTCCCCCCAATTTTGTGCCATATGTCAAAATGAGCGGCTTCACCGGGAATCGTGTGCTATCATTTTGCTAAGAGATTGGTTACATAGTTTAATTGATATTGATTTATTAGTGTATTAAATTTCCCCATCCACTTTAATGGAAACATTTTAAAACGCTCATTCAAGTATTTTTTTCTCAGAAACCGTAAGGGCTAGAGTTACATGACTTGGAGGGGAGGTTCATGATTTAGTGCAAAATTATTAAAGAAATAATTACACCAGTCGGCCTCATGGTGGCGCTATAACAGCCCACTTTACGTTTTGGCCTATAACTCTTGAACCGTAGGTCGTAAAATAAAAATATTTTTCCCTAGATTCCTTGGGTCATGACGCAACTCCCCATATAGGCCACGCCCATTTGCGTCAGGATAGATTTTCCGCCATTTTGAATTTTCTTCAAAACAGACTTTTAGCTCCTCCTCCCACATATTTTGTCAAAATTTCACACAAATCGGTACACATGATTGTTGGACCAATGCGATAAACATATCCAAACGGCATTTTGATAGTCCTTACCGTTTGTCCGTAATTGGCTTCCAAAGTTAGAAGGAGGGGCCCGTTTTACAAAGAATGCCAAAAATCACAAACGAAACGTCAGGTCAATCCCAAATTTGAATCACATGTCGAGGGTGCTTTACTCAACAAATCCCCAAAAGCATTTCCACTTTGACCCATAGGGGGCGCCACAAATGCGCAAAATGTCACCGTATGATGCAAAAACATGATTTTTGGGGGGGATCAGTCCCTTCAAAATGAAAAGCAAGTGATCTCAGGAGTGAGGTGACAATATGATTAGGCCGTTACATTTGTGGGAGGGGCCTGTTTCTTTAGTGGGAGGGGCAATCCTCAAATCAAAACGGCACGCTCAACCACACTTTGCAATTGCCCTGAATTGCGACGCGTCTAGTCTTTATATGTTATCCTCTTTCTGGTTGTCATTATGAACTATGCTGTTTGCGTTAAAATTTGTACATATTTCATAATGTATGGTTGTGGATTAAAAAGAGGATTTCTAACCTTAAAGGGACACTTCACCCAAAAAAAAAATTGTTTCAATGGATTAGTCACCCCATGGAGACTTGAATTCATGGATATTTTTTAGTTTTTGTCTCATTCCTAAGACAATAATTTGATGACCAGCGGACCGGTAGGCAGCGGTTCCGGTAGGAGACACAACGACTGTGTCTCCTACCGGAACCGCTGCCTGTCACCAAATTAGTGTCTTAGGAATGAGACAAAAAACTAAAAAAATCCATGGGGTGACTAATCCATTGAAACAAAGGTTTTTTTGGGTGAATTGTCCCTTTAAGAAACTCGCCCTTCAACACCTGATGCAGAGCGTTGCATGTTTCCTTCACTATTTTTGATATAGTGGTGGCTCCAATCCTATAGTAGAAGGCGAGGGACTCGTATAACGCACCTTCAAAAGAGAAAAAAATAAAACAAAAGAGAGAAACGTACACTTGTTAACTATACACACCTGTGGCCAAGAAGTTGATGGTGACGGAGAGCCTCTCCCTGGCAGTAATTGCCCGCCTCATCTTGGTGTCCTGTTTAGTGATGAGTGGGGCTACTCTCTCAAGCAGGATCTCGAACTCTTCAGAGGTCATTCGTAGCATCTTCTTGAAAGATGAATGGTCCTCCAGCTAAAAATAAAAAACAAAAAACGTAAATAATATGAATTACATTAGATAGCCACAATAGCCTTTCCACCACTGCTCATATGGCAATGGTTATCAAAGTGGGGTCCAGGAGTCCTTGAGGGGTCTCCCCAGCAAAATGAGAACAGTTTAAACGAAATGTTATTTTTTTGGCCATTAAAAAATAGCATAATTATGTACACAACGTTGTGATTGATTTATTGATTGAATACTTTATTAGCAGTTTGCAAAAAAAAACACAGGAAAGTACAGTTCAATACAAGGTCTGTTTTTTTTGGATTTATAACCCAAGCAAGCCTATGGCTTGTTTCCATTGGGGTCCTTTCCTTTGTACTCAATTCATAGAAACATTTAATGACAGACAAATATACACTACTATGCAAAACATCATTGTGAGCTTATACATGTGCTACTCTCCGTTTCTGGCTCAATATCTTTTCAAATGGGGGTCCGTGGCCAAATAAATATCAATTAGGGGTCTTGAAGGCCTGGACATGAAAATTTGTTTTTTAGAACCACTGCTCTAGGGCATGGGCATTGGTTCTCAAAGTGTGGTCCGGGGACCCCCAGGGGTCCTTGGGGGGGTACCAGGGGGTCCCCAGCAAAAGTAGTTAATATAGCATCACAATCATTTCAACCACTTTGACCATTATTTGTCACAGCCTCTGCCTCTGCCATAGCCTGTGCCACACCCATTCCCCCTGTGCCCTGATGACTACTTGTTTTCACCTGTGTTGATCACCTCACCTGTTCCCATTTCCCATTCAGTGTTTAGTCTATATATAGACCTTGATGCAAGCCTGTCCCTTGCTGAATTATATGTTTGCTTTACGTGTCCGTTTGACACTGCCCTGTTGTATTGCTACCTAGTACTTCAGTAAACTACCACCTAAGTTATACCTCGTTTCCTGAGTCTGGTTATTTCTGCATTTTGGGTCCTACCTGGTTGGAGTCCTGACATTATTTTATACTTTGGCTATTAAAAAATAGCAGATATACAAGCTCATGGCGTGGCATGGCACCGAGTGCTTGTAGATCTGCTATTTTTGAAAAATCTTGCAAATGTGTGCAAGTCTTTGAATATATATATATTTTAAAAGTAAACATTTGTAACTCAAATCGTTTCTTCTGGGGGGTTCCTGGAACAAAATATTTTGAGATAGGGGTCCGCGGCCAAATACATATCATTTTGACAACATGACAAAGTTTGAGAACCACTGCTGAGACTGCACTACCTCAGACCACAGAATCCAGCTACCAGTAGCATATGTAGCTATAGCAATGCATCGTGTCCTTTTAGTTTTGGCTTGAGTTTGTTACAGAAGGTTTTTGTTTTGGTTCCTACCAACATTGTTAAAAAACGTATTTGTATGATTATACCTATCGTATTTTATCTCGTCATATGACGTTATAGCCTTTGGGACAGGCGTTAGCTAGGAAGTACTAGCCTAGGAACTAGTTAGCATTCAGCTTACAACTTTGGCTTTAACAAATGTGACTGGGTACAATGCTTTATGCTTTTTAATTGCAGTTAATATCTTACCTCCAGTTCTCGCTGAAGAACAGACAAGCCGTGGAGACTTCGTCTGCTCAACCATGCGTTCACCCATTCTTGTCTTTTCTTCCTCTTTTTAGTTTTCTCGGTGCAAAGCGTGCAAAGCACCACCGCCGCAAGCTTAGCCGGGTCCATGTTGTGAATTGTGAGCGAGGTAGTTTCTCTTGTTTGTTTTGGCGCTTCTATGTCTCGCCCAGTCACGCTCTAGACTGAAATTGAAAACACATGTTTATTATGTCCATTATAAATAGGTATTATACATCTATCTATCTATGTAGGATGTTTTTTTTATAAATACAACACAAATTATATATAAAGTATAAAATAATTACTAGTAATAATAATATCTTTATTATTAATAAATACTAGTATAAAATAATAGTATAAATAAATAAAGACATTCATGTATAGTACTTTTTTTTATTTATTCAATACATTTCCATTGATATTCAAAGGCAGTAAACTTACAAAATGAGGCTTACATGAGGCTTTGTATCTGTTTTCTCCATACATGGGCATGGTCACTTTGTCCCCCGGCCCCAGCCAAAAAACCCTGGTCTTGTTAATATATATATATATATATATTTTATATATATTGTACAATTGCACTCCAACATTTGCTTTTGAGACGCATACATTTGCATGGGATAGTGTAGTTTTCTCTTTCAAGGTAACATAAAATGGTCCAAGGAGGAATGCATAAGTTTATGATTTGATACCCCACACTGTCAGATGTCAGCATCGCAAATGGGGGTGTTTGGATTGGAATAAATCCTTGAATCCTGACGGGAGTAAGGAGGTGGTGACCACAATTTATCTATGCACTTCAAAGAAATTTTCAGGACATCTGACTTATCAAAAACACTTCCTAAAAGAGCATTGCTGTATTTAGCAATGGATGTGAAATTAATGATAGGAGTCGATATTAAATTACAGTCCACCGCCCATTGGTGCTCTGTGTTACAGTAGCGCCCTGTGTTTTCCTGTTTTCAGGAGACCTAAACATGGGATAGTAATATATGTGGCTCTTTGAGTACTTTATAGAGGATATGCATGTATTGACATGACCAGCTGTCAAGAACATATTAAATAGCAGAGAACAATGGCTGTGTATGGGCAACAAAGCTTGGTTTAGAAGAGTGTGTGTGTGTGTGTGTGTGGTATCACACCATATATATATATATATATATTTAGCAGTAACAGCAGCGATGGACAGCAGTTTTGTGAAGATGGGGCAAGAACATGAGTGACTGCCTGTACCTATTCTTCCGACACGTCCCTCCTCCCAATACATTCCACCTGACAAAGATAAACTACATATATACATAAACCATATATACACACAACATATATACATAAACTACAACCCCATACTGCAATATATTTATATCCTCCACCACCACTCCTGTCTCAATACCTCCACACAATGTTGAAAACTAAAAACTAAAACAAAACTGATTGAAACTGATGAAACACAACTGGACATGCACTTCCTTTGCCAATGCTGAGGTAGCTGTTACTCTTCATAATCTTGCAGCATTCTAAAGATACTCTGACAATGCTGCTGGCCCTGAGGAGGCTGCAGGTGATGGTAACTGAGGTGAGGTTGTGACTGTGTGTGTGGGGGGAGTATGTGTGTAGGTGCTGGACTGGGAGGCTGATATGTGGCTGGTGGCATGTATGACTCTTCTGGTCAGCATCTTGACCCTCATATAAACACAGCATAATTTTTCTCTTCACCCCTGTCTGAATTGTGACATTTTTGATTGCTCTGAGCTCTACCGCAACAGCATTGGCAAAGGAAGTGCATGGATCTGGAGGTGCTAACACCGAGGCAGTCATCTGCTGCAACAACTGCAGCTTCTGGTGCTCAATGGAGCAGGAGGGGCGAGATCCCAAACCGACTACCGACGTTGCCACGACGGAGTCGCGACCTGCACCGACCCGCCGACCCCCAGACCACCCCGCCGACCCCCAGACCGACCCGTCGACCCTTAAACCGACCCGCCGACCCTAAACCGACCCCCAGACCGACCCGCCGACCCTGGACCGACTCTCCGCCGACCCTGGCCTGGCGGAGACCGACGGAGTCGATCCTTCATGGCACCGGCCAATGTCAATTTCCGATCCATCGACCATATCTGCAGTCTTCTGGAGGAGCTGTTCACCCCCCCCCCCACCTGCGTGCCCCCGCCCCCCCCCCCGGCCCAAGGGGTCACTCATAATAATTGTAGATTGGCATATTTTGCGCATTGAGACAGAGCAGTTGAGATTTCATTAGGCCAGATCTTTGTCAATTTTACTTGAATTCTTATAATTTTTATGTTTATATGATCTGTCAAGTTTATATTTTCATTTGGTATCAGTCATGAATTTATTATAATTTATTATAATTTTGAAGATATCAAGCCGGAGTTTTCCACGCGTGTAATTACGCACGTAACATAATAATACGTCTACTGTACATATATAGCCCATTGTAGGCTAACATTCTTGGGGGTCTTGTTAAGCTCCACCTTAAGCGCCGCCAATGAAGCAGTTTCAGAAAAGAAAAATATTAAAAAGTAAATTAAAAAAAAGGCGTGTCTGTCTGTCTGTCTGTCTGTCTGTCTGTCTGTCTGTTAGGCCTGTCCCCGACTAAGGATTTGTTTAGTCGAATCTAATTGGCGACTAATTGCCAATAGTCGACTAATATATATTAAATAATAATAATAAAAAAAAAAATACATTTTATTTCAAAGGGCCAAGTCTACAGAGTTTGTTTTGTGTCTCCAGCAGAGTTTCTAGTGTCTCTATCTCTCTCTGGAAGAGGTTGCACATGAACTATGCAGCCGCACTGAGGCGCTCCAACACAAACAATACCAATACAAAGACGAGGAATAAGAAGAATAAAGTGGAAGTTACGTGTGGTTGCAGGTGTAGACTTGGCCAAAAAACAATTAAAAACATTTTTGGCCGTTAAAAAAAAAAAAAAAAAATCGACTAGAGTCGACTAAGAGACACGCAGTCGACTCGGACCCCCCGCGACTAACCAGTCGACTTAGTCGAGGTCAGGCCTACTGTCTGTCTGTCTGTCTATCTATCTAGATATATCGCACTGCAAGGCACTGTGAGCTTGTAGATAGGCAATTTTTTGTGTCACGGCCTGGGTCTGTCTGTCTGTCTGTCAGAAGTCCGCGGCCGTAACACACACACACAAACGCACACGCCCAACCCACACGCGCCCCCCCCCACCCCCCCCCCCAAGGTGAATAAATAATAATTTAATAAATAATAAATTATATTAAAATCCCTAAATCTATCTATCTATCTATCTATCTATCTATCTATCTATCTATCTATCTATCTATCTATCGCGCTGCAAGGCGTTGTGAGCTTGTAGATCGGCTATTTTTGGTGTCACTGTCTGTCTGTCTGTCTGTCTGTCTGTCTGCTAGGGTTACGAACTCCCTGAAATATGAATGAGGGACGCCAGGCCGGATGTCCTTTATTTCCAAGAACCAGTGGTGGGAAAAGTACTCAAATTTGTTTATTTAAGTAAAAGTATCAATAGCCTACTGCATTGTAGAAAGTATTGGCATCAAAATATACTTAAAGTACCAAAAGGAAAAGTACTCATTATGCTGAAGTCGCGTTTCACAAGTTATCATAAGGCTAAAATGTATAAAAAATATTTTGAAAATAGCCAAAGTTTAAATAGGGCTGAAGTGGTTAATGTATATTTTGTATAATCTAATGTTGTAATAATACAAAATCTAGAGTAAAAGTAAAAGTATCAATTAGTTACTTTCCACCACTGCCAAGAACAATAAAGGACACCCAGAAACAGATAAAATCTCACTGTATATATGTACATTATTTGTATTATTATGTTAACCACTCGAACACAGATATGAATGAGGCAAAGGCTACAACGTCTAATTCCTTCTTGGAGAAACTAGCAGGTGTGAGGGGCACCCCAAAGATGGCTACCAAGGGACATGGTTCTATTTATTATATATTAATAATATATAGGGCTTTGATATTTAGGGCTTTGCCTAGCGTGTCGAAAAAAAATAACCAAGACCATAACTCAGCCAACTTGGGACAGGAGAAGAACATATGGGTATGGTTGGCAGGTGACAAGCCACACCTGTCGCAGGTGTCGCTCGTCCCTGGAAAAAGGTTTGCTAAGTCTGGCTTTTGTAAAAATGAACCCTAAGTAAGACCTTGAACTAAATTAGACTTATTTGAGCGCATGAGGATATATCATTGACCCTTAAGACCGCCTCTTCCCACTTCCCTCTTCATCTGCCAATTCGAGCTTAAGCTCTGCTTCCCATTTACCTATAACCCCTGCAAGAGAGAACACTTTCAGTGATGATAATAAGATCATATAGGATCGAGATCCTGCCTTGTGCCTTGGCAAGAGAGAGTATCTTGCTAACCACTGAGCCTGTTGGGGACTGAGGAAAAGGTATAAAGTGGGTACGAGCGTAGGGATAAACTGAATCTTGACCATCTGCAATTTATTTTGTCAGATCCTGTGTCTTGGTGAGACATGACCTTTGACACGATCTAAATGTCTCAATAGAAGGTGACTAAATACTACCACACCAATTGTATAAGTTGTATTGTATATTGGTTTCCGGTCTGCAGAAGACACATGACAATGTGAATTCAAACGACCGGGCTGGTTTACCAGGCTAGTATTAACATACTCTACCATACAGATTGGACATTAAACAAAAACTGACATAGTGCCGCTTTAAGCTCATGACTTTCCCTCCGCTAAATTTTAAATGGAAATACTGTACTTTTCACTTCAAGACATATTTCAAATACTTGTACTTAAGTAAAACATGTGAGTACTTCTTTCATCACTGTCTACAACATGAAGGAATGGATGCGTCCTGCCTTGAATCAATAGTGCCAATGGAGAGGTTATCATATGTATTAAGAGGCACTCTTGTTAGAGACAGCTGGTCACCAATTGAAAGATTTTTAAAAGAAGAATGGAAAAGAGTCATGTGTATGGGAGTGACCAATATATGAGAATGTGTACAGTCTAACTGCATTTGGGAACATGACTACTACTATTTGTATTATTATATATATTTTTCTAATTGTTGGTTGCTGGCTTGGCTTGATGTTGTTGATTCTGTCTATTTTTACTTTTTGTGTATATGTTGTCTTATGTGTCTTGTATTGAGCACTTAATTGTTAAAAACAATTAAAAAAAATATTGAAAGAGAATCAATTGTTCATGCCAAGTCACATCACCTTTATTCTGATGCTCGGTTTGAACGGCAGTGATCGTCTTGACCAATGTGTGCGTGCCTAAAAGCATTAAGTTAGGGTTATAGGCTTGTAATTGTCTGATTGGAAATGAGCTTCCAGATCTGTTTTTTTAATTCATGAAAATGTGTGCACAGCTTTATATATATATATATATATATATATATATATATATGAATGTTTTTAACTTAAATCTTTGCTTCTGGGGGCCCCTGGAACAATTGTTTTTTAGATGGGGTCCGTGGCCAAATACATATCATTGTGAGGGTCCTTGACATGAAAAAGTTTGAGCACGTATATGACATACGTTTTTCAGAAAACTGTTAGGATTTAGAAGGCATTTGTAGAATTGGCCTCAGGTGTTAATAGGTTAAATGGTGCTCCATTTGTACGGAACATGCATTTGTGGGATGAGCAGCGCAGCTGAGCAGGGCTGTTCCCCTCTAACCCTTTCTGGGGAAAGACCTCCACGAAAACAGAGGGACTGAGGCTGGCACTTGTAAGGGAAATGAAGGCCTGTCCCTTGGGTAAGATTGGTGGAACGTCCCCTTAACGGCCTGGAGGTCTGTTGAGGCCAGTAAATTGGGCCTCTTCCTTGCTTCCTTCACAGGGGTTACCGATTATACTAAATGGCGACTCTGCTCCTTTCTGGTCAAACAGAGTCAGGGTGCTGATATTGTTGCATATTGGCTCACTGGAAACACTCTGCTACACCAAGTGGGTCTCAAATTGGGATCCAGGGACCCTCATGGTTCCTTGAGGGGGTTCCAAATGGTCCCTTATGGGTGTGTATTTCAAAAATTGGTCAATTTTGATGCTAGATTATTGCTGGGGACCTACCTCCTCATAACCCCCGACAAGGCCCCCTGACTATCCCCAGACCCCACTTTGAAAACCACGGCCTGACGTCACACATATGTCATCGGCATTTGCACATATATGTCACACCCTCCCATTTAAAAGAAATTTCATTCGCATTCGCTAACCCACACGTCTTCAAAAAGGAACTCTCGACCTTGACAGAGCAACCGGGGGATTTCCTGCATACCTTTGTAACCCGACCACGATATACAAACAGCTTGCTCACAGCTCGTAAAGCATTGCCGGCGAACATCCGTCACTTGAACGTAATTTCCTCCCAACCTTCTTTGCAACTAATTCCACACGACAAGAAACAAAACAATGTCCTCCTGGCAAAGCTTCGTGGACAGCCTGATGGCGGACGGCAGCTGCCAGGACGCCGCCATCGTCGGCTACGCCGAGCCCGCGCAGAAGTACGTGTGGGCGTTTCACCCCGGCGGCACCTTCGCCAACATGACGAGCGAGGAGATCGACGTGCTGGTGGGGCGAGACCGCGAGATGTTCCTCACCAATGGCCTGGTGCTGTGCAACCGGAAGTGCTCGGTGATCCGAGACAGCCTGCAGGTGGACGACGACTGGACCATGGACATCCGGACAAAGAACGAGAACGGAGAGCCCACGTACAACATCTCCATCGGCCGTGCCGAGAAGGTGCTGGTCGTCGTCATGGGGGGCGAGGGGGTCCACGGCGGGGCGCTCAACAAGAAGACGTTTGAAATGATCGACGAACTGAGGAGAGCCGGATACTGAAGCGGATTGGGCTCTGATTGGCCTCTTTTTTCTCGGAACTCGTGCACCTCCAGGATGTTCTGACTCTCCGAACTATAGCCCGGAAAGCCTGTCCGAACCAGAGTTTGTTTGACATCGGAGGGAGTATGTATTGGCCTTTAATAAGTGACTTCCCCAGTGGTTCCCAAACTCATATTACCCAAACTTTTTTTTGCATTTCAAGGCCCTCCATAACTCTGAGAGTGTACAGATGGAACCAAATGGACCCGAAGGTCCCATCTGTACACTGAGTTACAGACCTGTACGGGTCCATTTGGAAACCCCTCAAGGAGCCCGGAGGGTCCCTGGACCCAACTTTGAGGTTCTCTGCGGTACATAACTCGGAACAGCGCTGAGTCAGCAGAAGCAGACTTTTCAAACGACTCGTTTCAAAGTTTTTTAGCATACGTGTCAAGCTACCTCGACATGGGAGCAGGCGAAGCACGTCACTTCTGCATTCCATCGGCTATTTTCAGCTATGAAATGTATAGAGGGCTCAAAAGGAGAGGGTATAGACCCTTAGGGGACCCTGGTCAATGTAGTTTAAGTGGTTAATAACTGGGAGTACTGAGATGTTTCTAGAAATAGGCATGTGTGTGTGTGTGTGTGTGTGTGTGTGTGTGTGTGTGTGTGTGTGTGTGTGTGTGTGTGTGTGTGTGTGTGTCTTTCATTTTCCGGGGGCTAATCTCACTAACGCCACCACCGGCAAACTCTTAGCCCAAGGAATAACCTGCGCACATTTACCCCCCCCCCCCCCCCCTCCAGTTCATATCACAGACCCACATTTGTTCCATTTTTTTTTATATATCCGGAACCCAATCTACTGTTCACTGTGAAATCTTCAGTGTTAATTTAACTTCTACCTTTTTCTACATACGTTACAGGCCCATTGAGGGTCCATTTGGTTCCTAATTATCATTTAGCTGATGACCCCACCCCCCTGGAACCCCTAGGGGTCCTTGAACCCCCATGTTGAGAACCACTATTCCAGAGCTAGTCTGGGATGGGGGACCACAATATATCTGTTGTCCCTTCTAAAACAGTCTGCACCCTCCCTGCAGCCGCTTGTCATCCCGTTTGTTCACACTAGGTGGCACTCAATCACTGCAGTAATCACCAACACCACTCCACTAGTCATTTGTCTCACCACATGAGACCCTGGCATCTCTGTTCTGTGGCAAGCATTTGGCTAAGAGGATTGGTGTCTGTGTGTGTGTGTGTGTGTGTGTGGGAAGGGGCAGACCTATCATTGAGCCCATGGGAGACCCTGGCGGTATGTGCGGAGGGGTATGAGGGGGTTAACTCACCTCTCCCTTCAGCCACACTGCTTGGATTTGGCGTCATCTGTGTGGCTGTGGCTGTAATGGGATCAGTTTGGTTATTATTATTACAATTTGTGTGTAGGCGTGTAGGTTCTTTTTGGCAAAGAGATATGGTGTATCCATCAGATCAGTATTTTGGTTAATTACAGTATGTATGTATGTATGTATGTATGTATGTATGTATGTATGTATGTATGTATGTATGTATGTATGTATGTATGTATGTATTGCCAATGTATTTATTGTTTTATTTATTTACGATTGTATTGTTTTAGAGTTGGCAATTATCTTTTTATTATTTTTTTTACCCTTTTTTAAATTGGGAGAGCTAATTCCCGAATGTCTTGTCACCACTGCTGACACCCAATGGTAGACATGTAACTATTAACTTGAGTACTGTACTTAAGTACTTTTTTTCTCTCTTTTTTCAAGCTCATGACTTTCACTCACCACATTTCTAATATAAATATTGCACTTTTGAATCCAGTACATTACAGTACTCAAACTACTACATTTGGGTCCCACTATAGTGGCGCCTGGCTATTTCATCTATTGCTGCGATTTGATTTAATTGTTATAATTTTAATTGGTTTTATTTATTCATTTTTGTAGCTATCCCAGCTGGACCAATGTGTCCAGTTAGATTTTTGTATATGTTTTCTTCTCCAATAGAACCAAGTTTAATCGCACCTCTGGTGTTTACATAACGATATTCAAATCCTCTCATTGAATACTCTAACCTTTTCATTTCAAGGACCCCCAGTTTACAATACACTAGGCCCACAGACCCCCCATGATCTGACCCACGGACCCCGATAACTCTCAGAGTCACCTGTCATTTAGCTGGGAATCCCCTGGAACCCCATCAAGGACCCCCGGTGGACCCCGCTTTAAGAGCCACTGATCTTAATGACTACAGATTCAAGTACACAGATAGATTAGCTTTTTGCTGTTTTCAAATAAGATGTTGTCTGGCCCTGTTTAGGTGTTCCTTTCAGCAATATGTTTTAAAAGATGCATCATTATCAGTCATTACATTATTATGATTATATAAGTGATATTTCTTGGTTAAAACAAAAAGTGCTTTGTTAAAAGGTTAAAGCTCTATATTATGATAGTAATTATTGCTATAGAGTGTTAACTTTGTTCAGTAACAGGAGTCTCCTTGTCTCGCTAGCTCATTAATAAAGAAAAAAAAATACATACAAAAATACACAAAGAAAATACATTTTCAGGCAGGTGACAAAAATTCAGGCAATCAGGGGAGATTACAAATTTATCAGCTTAATTCTCATAATTCTGTCTGCTCATTTGTTTGTGTCATCACTTCCAATTGCACTTGTTTAATCTCTATCCTGATATCCTAATTGGTATCCCGACTTTCGGTTTAATACAGATTTAGTGAGACATAATGGACACACTATAGCTATGTAATAGTTATTTTCACAAAAGAAAATCACATAACCCTACCTTTAAAGGTAGGGTAAGTGATTTGCTTTGGTTAAAATAAGTGTTAAATAGCTCTATATTCTGATAGTACTCATTGCTATAGAGTGTTTGTTCAGTATTAGGAGTCTCCTTGTCTCTCCACCTCATTATAAAACAGAAAATGCATTTTCGTTTCAGTTTCAGTTTCATTTCCAATTTTATCCTATCAGGATAGAGAACTCAATGAGGATATAGATTAAACAAGTGAAATTGGAAGTGATGACACTAAGAAATGAGCAGACAAAATTGGAACTGGAACACTATACAAATTAAGCTTAAAAATGTGTACTTTCTCCTGATTGGCTGAGATTTTGACACCTACCGAAAAATGTATTTTCTGTTTATTAAAGAGCTGGAGAGACAGGGAGACATATGTTACTGAAAAAACACTCTATAGCAATGATTACTATCAGAATATAGTATTTTTACCTTTTAACAAAATACTTTTTGTTTTAACCAAAAAATATCACTTACCCTACCTTTAAAGCTAGGCTATTTTAAATCTGATGGTGGTTATTTGCAGAGCACATTATTTTCCCTCTAGGCACAAGGTTCCTGTTGCATTCTTCCAACAGCTCCGAAGACATCCTGAATGATGACCTGATCCCCAAACTCAATTGCCCGGTCAGACAGTGTAAAGGTTCATTGTCTCCGCCAGGCCGAAAGGCATGGCGAGAGAGTATGTTTTACCCCCTGTCCGTCCGTCCGTCCGTGTGTCCGTCATTCTGTCTGTGGACAGCTAATCTCCGGCACCGTTGGCTTGCTAGCAGTGAAACTGTGCACACACACTCCCTGGATGCCACAGCAGAACCTCTGCCCCAAATTTTTCATATGGGCATTTTATAGCGCCATCAGGAGGCCGATTTGTGCAAAACATATTTTTTGACAGTACTCCTACAGATTTTGTCCCGCAAATCAGTACACAGTATCTCTATAGTCATTAAACGAAACGTGTCTTTCAGATTTTTCATATTCCATCCTGATTGGCAAAAAATGGCTTCCAAAGTTTGTAGGAGTGCTCCGTTTTGAACAAAATGCCTCAAATCATGAACACAGCATGCAATTTCCTTGAAATTTTCCACGAATATTTCCACTATGCCCAGGAAGAAATGCCACTTGAACATTTTCAAATCAGCCTCATGATGGCGCTATAACAGGCCGATTTGTGTTTTTACCTATAACTGCACCGATCTGTGTAAAACTTTGTAAGCGCACTCCCTAGAGGTCAAGGAAAAAACCTTTGCCCTGCATCTGCCTTTTATAGCGCCACCAGGAGGCCGACTTATGTAAAACCAATTTTCTTATATTACTCCTTCCGATTTTATCCAAATTTCACGCACATCGGTACACATGATCTCTATAGTCATGTGATCAAGACGGGTGTGTTTGATTTTTCATATTCCATCCTGATTGGCTAAGATTGACATCTAAAGTTTGCAGTAGTGGCTTGTTTTTAACAAAATGCCGCAAATCATGAACGCAGCGTCCGATTGCGGTCAAACTTTACACGCATATTCTCACTATGTTGAGGAGCAAATGTCACCCTTTTAACATTGGCCTGTTATAGCGCCACCAGCAGGTCTAATTTAGCAAAACATATTTTTTTAACAAAATGCCTCAAATCCTGAATGCAGTGTCCAATTGCCGTGCAAGGCCTAAGAAGAAATGGCACCCTTTTCACATTGGCCTATTATAGCGCCACCAGGAGGCCACAATAACCTAACTGACCTGGCGGAGACCTGTGCTCCGAGGAGCACTTTTTCTAGTTTTAATTACGGGGCCAGAGCTCAGCTCTGGACCTGTTTTATTATTCCCTGTATTCTGTTTCTTCTGCCACTTTTCGCAGTTCTGGGTGAACCGTGCTGTCGCTTTTTACGAAACTCGGCCATATGGTAGATGGTCATGAAAAACTATCAAGAAATAAATCTCACAATCTTTCGTCAAAAGGTGGCGCTATAGCACTCAATTGAAAATGCCAACTTTGAACAGGTACAACTCATGCCCTGTTTGACCTACAGCCATAAAACTTCAATACACACATGCGTCTACTCATGATGAACAACTTTAACCCTCTGACTTTTGACCTCTGACCTTTAGATCTCCCACCATTTTGAATTATATGAAAAACAGTTAAAACCTATCTCCTCCTGGGATTTTTGAGTAATCTGCACGAAACGTTTTACACATGAACTTTGGACCTATGCCGAAAAAATTATACAAAAGATTTTCCATAAGTGAAAAAATGAAGCTTTGATGAGCCAATGAATATTGCAGTTTTATGACAATTATTCATCTGCCCCTAACACATACATGCAGACTCACATTTCTTTGAAACTTTGCGTTAATGTTGAGGGTCATTCCAAATATTACTGAAACCAATCTTACTCCAATTGGTCAAAGGGGGGCGCTATAGCGATTTTTTGAAAGTGCAAACTTTAAACAGGCAAAAGTCATGCCTCGTTTGGCCGACAGCCATTAAACCTGCTTACACATGTGCCTTGACTCATGAGGAACACATGTATCACGTTGACCAGTAAGCTCCGCCCTTAGATTGTCCGCAATTTTGAGCAGTTTGAAAAACACTTAAACCCAGGATTTTTCTCCTGGGTTTAATCTCCTTTATCTCCTTTTTCACAGGTTCTTGTCTGTTGGTCCAATGGCTTCTCCCTCAAAAGTGTGCCTCACAACCTGAAGGTTACCAGTTCAAGCCCCACTTGATGTGGACTTCATTAAAGTTGCATTGCACACAACATTATTGTGTCAATTAATACATGTGCAATTGTTAAACGTAACCTGAAATACTTATTTGAGAGGGTATGTTTTTGCAATGTATGACATACTTCATTCTGAAAATAGCCGATCTACAATCTCAAAACTTTTCAGATAGCAACGTGTTTCTGAGCTTGTAGATCGGCTGCTTTCACTGGTTCACTTTTATCTTCAACAGACAACCTCAGCCTGGACAAAGCTATAGCACTATAGGTAATGTTGCAGCCCGTCAATCCGAAGGTCGAGGGTTAGATTCCTGTTAATGGCAATAGATTGACACGTCCAATCAATCCATTCTGCTTCCATCCTTCTCTCTCTTCAATCTATTGTTTCCATGTCTCTCTCTCTTCAATCTATTCCGTTTACATGTCTCTCTCTCCGCCCTTAGATTGTCCGCAATTTTGAGCAGTTTGAAAAACACTTAAACCCAGGATTTTTCAGTTATTTGCGTGAAATGGTATCATCTGTCTGACCTCCGTTTTCACTGTATCAGGTCTGTTGGTCCAATGGCTTCCCGCTTAAGTGAATGTTTCACAACATCAAGGTTGCCGGTTCAAGCCTCACTTGGTGGAGACTTCATTTAAAGTGCATTGCAAACAACAAGACTGTATTAATGAATACATATGCAATTGATAAAGATAACATGAAATGCTTATCTGAGAAGGTCTGTTTTTGCAATGTATGAAATGCTTCATTCTGAAAATAGCCGATCTACAATCTCAAAACTTTTCAGATAGCAACGTGTTTCTGAGCTTGTAGATCGGCTGCTTTCACTGGTTCAGTTTTATCTTCAACAGACAACCTCAGCCTGGTCAAAGCTATAGCACTATAGGTAGTGTTGCAGCCTGTCAATCCAAAGGTTGAGGGTTCGATTCCTGTTAATGGCAATAGGTTGACACGTCCAATCAATCCATTCTGCTTCCATCTTTCTCTCTCTTCAATCTATTGTTTCCATGTCTCTCTCTCTTCAATCTATTCCGTTTCCATGTCTCTCTCTCCGCCCTTAGATTGTCCGCAATTTTGAGCAGTTTGAAAAACACTTAAACCCAGAATTTTTCAGTTATTTGCGTGAAATGGTATCATCTGTCTGACCTCCGTTTTCACTGGATCAGGTCTGTTGGTCTAATGGCTTCCCGCTTAAGTGAATGTTTCATAACATCAAGGTTGCCGGTTCAAGCCTCACTTGGTAGAGACTTCATTTAAAGTGCATTGCAAACAACAAGACTGTATTAATGAATACATATGCAATTGATAAAGATAACATGAAATGCTTATCTGAGAAGGTATGTTTTTGCAATGTATGACATACTTCATTCTGAAAATAGCCGATCTACAATATCAAAACCTTTCAGATAGCAACGTGTTTCTGAGCTTGTAGATCGGCTGCTTTCACTGGTTCAGTTTTATCTTCAACAGACAACCTCAGCCTGGTCAAAGCTATAGCACTATAGGTAGTGTTGCAGCATGTCAATCCGAAGGTTGAGGGTTTGAGTCCTGTTAATGGCAATAGGTTGAGATGTCCAATCAATCCATTCTGCTTCCATCTCTCTCTCTCTTCAATCTATTATGTTTCCATGTCTCTCTCTCTCAATTAATGCATGTGCAACTGTTAAAGGTAACATGAAATGCTTCTTGGAGAGAGTATGTTTTTGCAATGTATGACAAACTTCATTGTGAAAATAGCCGATCTACAATCTCACAACTTTTCAGATAGCAACGTTTTGTGAGCTTGTAGATCGGCTACTTTCACTAGTTTTCGTTCCGAGGAGACACAAAAATGCCTTTATTGGTAAATGGTTTGTGAACCAGTGATCTAGAGTAGTTCGGGACACAGAGGCTTGGTTCATAATGGACGGAAATACTTATAAATATCAACAGACACTACCAGTAATTGTGTCAATTAATACATATGCAATTGATAAAGATAACCTGAAATGCTTATTTGAGAGGGTATGAAGTATGTATGACATACTTCATTCTGAAAATAGCCGATCTACAATCTCAAAACCTTTCAGAAAGCAACGTTCTTTCTGAGCTTGTAGATCGGCTGCTTTCACTGGTTCACTTTTATCTTCAACAGACAACCTCATCCTGGACAAAGCTATAGCACTATAGGTAGTGTTGCAGCCTGTCAATTCGAAGGTTGATGGTTCGATTCTTGTTAATGGCAATAGGTTGAGATGTCCAATCAATCCATTCTGCTTCCATCTCTCTCTCTCTTCAATCTATTCCGTTTCCGTGTCTCTCTCTCTCTCTTCAATCTATTCCGTTTCCGTGTCTCTCTCTCTCTTCAATCTATTCCGTTTCCGTGTCTCTCTCTCTCTTCAATCTAATCCGTTTCCGTGTCTCTCTTCAATCTATTCCGTCTCTCTCTCTCTCTCTCTCTCTCTCTCTCTCTCTCTTCAATCTATTCCGTTTCCAAGTCTCTCTCTCTCTCTTCAATCTATTCCGATTCTCTCTCTCTCTCTCTCTTTCTCTTCAATCTATTCCGTTTCTCTCTCTCTCTCTCTTTCTCTTCAATCTATTCCGTTTCTCTCTCTCTCTCTCTCTTTCTCTTCAATCTATTCCGTTTCTCTCTCTCTCTCTCTCTCTTTCTCTTCAATCTATTCCGTTTCTCTCTCTTTCTCTTTCTCTTCAATCTATTCCGTTTCTCTCACTTTCTCTCTCTGTTCAATCTATTCCGTCTCTCTCTTCAATCTATTCCGTCTCTCTCTTCAATCTATTCCGTCTCTCTCTTCAATCTATTCCGTCTCTCTCTCTCTCTTCAATCTATTCCGTCTCTCTCTCTCTCTCTCTCTCTCTCTCTCTCTCTCTCTCTCTCTCTCTCTCTCTCTCTCTCTCTCTCTCTCTCTCTTTTCCCTGGCCCCGCTTATCGCTGCTTGCAGCTATATTTATTATTATTATTAATCTCAAAAGCATAACAGCATGTAAACCATCCAGTAATCGGGTATGGTTAGTGCATCATTCACCTAATTATGTTTTAATCATATATAAACAGAAAACCATTACCAACCATTTAATAATTATGTGATTCAGCAATACTGAAATTAGTAGTAGTAAGAAGTAGTAATCTTGCACTATGTTTGCTATATCATATAAATGACATTTTGTAAAAATCCATCTAATGCTAAATTATTGTAGTATGTAGGGCTATAGCTATCATTAATTCACACCGTCTATTCTTAACATTACCATCGTACATATTACTACACCAAATGTTAATGCAATTACCCCCACACTTTTGTTTTCATCTGGACTAACATTTTAAGTTTGTTAGTGTCCATTGTAAAGAAAAAACACTATCACGATCTAAAAAAAGAAGAAAGATGTCCAAATACTTTGAGCATATAGTGCTTCATCTTTCTCAATCATGTGTTGTACAATTTGTAGTTTTGTACCCACATATACCCCATAGCCACTAGTTTAAACATGCATAACTAGATGAAGTTCTACATTACATTAAGTTCTACACGGGTATATTATAAGTGCATAGACACATTAAATTAAATGATCCTAAATCCTTATTGTCTGATACTACCATCACAACCTTGTTGTTGTTGTTATTGTTGGTGATTATAAATAATATACATTACGACATTATCATGACAAAACTCAAAACAGTGTGTTTGTATACTGATTAATTACTTATTTGTATATGTAAAATATTCCTGGATGTTTTGGTTACCTCTACAAAAAGCGGTTAGCTTCTATTGTTGTTATTACCTATTATATCATGTAAGAAATTATTATATCGATTATAGCATGTATGAAACTATGTATTAGCAAGTAATATGTTTGGTCACATTATATTCTAGCGAGTATCTAGCCCCTCTAGTAGAAAGAAGTTAAAATTGCTAGGGGTGTCCTATATTTTTATTTGACAACAAAACATTACTATTATTATATTTTACATACACATAGTAGAACATTATAACACATTATACAATTTGGCATTACACATATTCAAGAATGAACACAATACTTAGACTGTACAATATCACTGTAATATATATATATACAATGTATGACTGCTGGTTGTGGGGTATTTTAGTTTTTCTCAAATAATTCCTGGTCAAAAACTGTGGCATTAGTATCTCTTTGATTTTTCGTGATACATAGGGTGTCAGTGACACACAGACAGCAGTGACACAAACCTTTTGAAAACCTTTTGAAAACCTTTTGAAACCTGGGTTACATGTGTGTGTGTCCTGTCCGTCCGTTAGCAGCTAATCTCCGGCACTGTTGGCCCGGTCGCTGCAAAACTGTGCACACACACTCCCTGGATGCCAATTCAGAACCTCTGCCCCAATGCCCCAATTTTTCACATGGGCCTGTTATAGCGCCACCAGGAGGCCGATTTGTGCAAAACATTTTTTTTTTACATTACTCCTACACATCTAAACGTCATGCAAATTGGTACACAGTATCTCTATAGTCATGTGATCATTTCACACGCACATTCCACACGCACATTCCCACTAGGTCAAGGAAGAAATGCCACCCTATTCACAATGGCCTGTTATAGCGCCACCAGCAGGTCTAATTTAGCAAAACACATTTTTGGAACAAAATGCCTCAAATCATGAATGCAGTGTCCGATTGCCGTGAAAGGCCTAAGAATAAATGGCAGCCTTTTCACATTGGCCTATTATAGCGCCACCAGGAGGCCACAATAACGTACCTGATCTGGCGGAGACCTGTGACCGAGGAGCACTTTTTCTAGTTTATAATGGGATCGCTGTGTTTTTTAAAACTCCAGCAGCTTGGCGTTGCGCTGGGCATTTACCTTGTGCTCGCATTTACCCGACCTCCCATTGACCTCCCATTCGGACTAAAGGGAGGTTCTACCAGTACCATTCATGCACCATTGGTTCGACATCCCTTTAGTCCGACCGGTCGGACTATGTCCCGCTGGTTCGACCTACCATTAATCCGACCCTGTATGATATCCCTTTTCTCTGTCAGTCCGCATCTCGCAGCTCTCCCCATCAGTCTGCAGTGTACATACCCCCCCCCACACACACACACACACACACACACACACACACACACACACACACACACACACACACACAAACAAACAGTAGGCCTGTGTATCTCTGAAGTAGATAGAACACAGCTTGCAATATTGTTTCGCCATATTGGGAAGACATTTCTTTTTTAAAGAAAGTTTGTTCCCATTATTTAGCTCTCATGTGGCCATAATGTGCAATTATTACGTGCAAGTTGTCACAGTGCGCATTTGACACCAGTCTACGCTACGTGAGCCACTTTTATATTTAAAAATAAATCATCTTAATGAATCATTTAGATGAGCCCTGATTTAGACATCTTATTTACGTCCTGTTTACTCCACATGATAGACTGTTTCTGACAAAAGTAAATCAACAGTTTTATTAGAATATGATAAGCTACTCCTGCACTCCTCTTATTAAATAAATGGTCAAAGATGAGTCCAGGATGATGCCCATGTAGCCTATGCTTCATCTAATTAACACACACACACACACACACGCACACGCCACTGAAGGTCCGCGACAAAGCCTGTCGTTCCAACAAGCTAAACTCTAAAGCTAAAATAATCACCCCTAGTCTATATTCTGTCGATACAGGCTTTGAGCTGAGGGCTCAAACCCTAGTGAATAGAAATCAGTTAGGCTATGTATGTTGATTTTAAATATGACGTTTCACTGTCTATTGGGCTGCTTTCTCATGAGCACGAAAAGTGTGCTCCGAAAAAGCTGCTTGTGAAAACGCTTCTGCACATATTATCGTGCAAAATGTTCCGCCGGAGATCGTGGCCGTACGGATTGAAAGAGTTGGCTTTACTGTATATCGTTGCTGTTGGGCAGAAACCAGCAAACTCCGTTTCAGCTTTTTCATATTTTTTTCATAAATCAGTGCTATTGAACACCCTTTACGTCTGTGTGTTGGTTAACAAAATATTGAACCAAGCGCTTCTGACAAAACCAGCTAACTCCATTACACAAAAAACCTCAACAAAACCAAAACCTCCTGACTCCATTTTTTTTTTTTACCTGAAAAATTACGAGAGAGAGAGAGAGAGAGAGAGAGAGAGAGAGAGAGAGAGAGAGAGAGAGAGAGAGAGAGAGAGAGAGAGAGAGAGAGAGAGAGAGAGAGAGAGAGAGAGAGAGTCGTTTCTTCATGTTAATTCAGACATTTGGTGCCAATTACATGAACATGGAAAGGAAAATAGCATCAGGGTTATTATGCTCATCTGTCCATTAGTCCACTTCATATGCCCATAATTGAAACAAGTCTTTAGAAGGCGTCCATGCGAGATGAGATTGCACAGCTAATGTCTGGTCCGGACTATATCAAACCAAAACAATTATTGTAAGTCAAGCCTGCATCCAGCAAAACAGTTCCATACTTCATCTGAGGAACCAAATGAATGGATTTGCAACGTTCGGCACAGCAGCTCGCTCGCTTTAGCTCGCTCGGTGGTGCCTCACGTGGCTCAAAAACTATACGGGCTAAAAAGAATAGCCCGCAGTTGTTGTAGGCACTTCCGCGTTGGCCAGAAGGGGGGCGTGGTTACAGCACAAGTGGTATAGGCTTTAGTATGTCGCAACTGGCGGCCCGTGAAGTGAAGGCCCCCACCTTCACTTAATGCGGCCCGCAGGTTAATATTTGAATGACTTACTTGACTTAAACCCTTTTTCTCTTTGGGGAGCATAGGTCATTTATGAATTTCCTCCAGCTAGTTCGGTGTTGGGCGATCTTCTCTGCTTCCTTCCAAGATGTTCCTTTTTCCCTGAGTTCTGCCTCGACAGACCTTTTCCAGCTGTTTCTGGGTCTTCCTGGTTTTCTTTTCCCCTGAGGGTTCCATGTTAAGGCCTGCCTGGTTATGTTGGAGGATGGTTTCCTCAGGGTGTGCCCAATCCAGCCCCATTTCCTGCGTTTAATTTCGATTTCAATTTGTTCTTGTTGTGTGGTTTGCCAGAGCTCTTCATTTGTGATGGTGTTAGGCCAGTAAATTGCCAGGATGTGTCGTAGGCATCTGTTGATGAATGTTTGTAGTTTGTTTGATGTTGCTTTAGTGGTTCTCCATGTTTCCGCCCCGTAGAGTAGAACTGACTTGACATTGGAGTTGAAGATGTGGAGTTAGATTTTTGTAGAGATGTGTTTTGAGTTCCATATTTGAGTGCCTTAGTATTAAAAATGCTCTTCTAGCCTTCCCTATTCTTGCTTGTATGTCTTTGTCGCTGCCTCCGTCCTTCCCAACAATGCTTCCCAGGTAGGTGTATGTGTCCACCTCCTCTAGTGCCTCTCCGTCCAGGTTAATGGCATTGTTTGTTTTGTCTATAGTCATCACCTTGTTTTTGGTTATGAAGTCCTGTAGTGTCTGCTGTTATGGCAAGTTTTGTGAGTTTGGATTGTAATTGTGTTTGTGTGTGTGACAGGAGGACTATGTCGTCAGCAAAGTCCAGATCTTCTAGTTGGGACCACATTGTCCACTGGATGCCTAGGTTTTGTTCGGCTGTGGTTGTCTTCATGATCCAGTCGACCGCCAAGAGGAAGAGAAAAGGAGACAGTAAACAGCCCTGTCTGACTCCTGTCTCTACTGTGAGGCTAATATTGGAATACTGATATATTATTGATTTCAGCTGTTACAATTCCAAACATGCAAACATGACCCTTTAATTACTTCAGTCTACATTAGTGGCTTAATGACTAAATTCTATCGTCTTTTTTATGTCCAATGTATTTGTATTTAAGTTCATACAAATGCATTTGAAATTAAATAAAAATGTTACTTTTCAGGATTCCAATAAAAAAATAGCAAAAAGAAATTCAGGATTCCAATAAAAAAATAGCCAAAATAGCAGATCTACAAGCTCAAAACACTATTTTTGCTACTTTTGTGTGACATAGAATGGTAAAGTACGGCATTCATTTACGAAAAAAGTTAAAATGCAGAGATTTATGCCCGACAGTATATGCAATGTGGCCCTCTGGAGTGAGTGTGGAAATATAGTGGCTCTCTCCATCATTAAAGTTGCCCACCCCTGGCTTAGAGCATGATGTCATTTTCCTTGAGATACCTATGCACATAGCTCCAACGAACAACAATCATAATCAGACCTAGTGTGTGTGTGTGTGTGTGTGTGTGTGTGTGTGTGTGTGTGTGTGTGTGTGTGTGTGTGTGTGTGTGTGTGTGTGTGTGTGTGTGTGTGTGTGTGTGTGTGTGTGTGTGTGTGATTGATGATCAATCAATATTATGGTCCACCAAATAGGCTCTAGTGGTGTGCATAAAGTGCCGTTAAAGCAGTGAACGAGCATCATCACCATAGGCTTAAGATGAGTGTGTGCGTAAAAGGGCATGCAATGAATTCCATGGATGCATTCCATTTATGGAAGAGCCTGTGGAATGGTTGTGACTAGGGGCGTAGCCAGAACGCTAGCATAGGCTGGGCCTAGGCAGGAGTGGGTGGGCACGCATGCATCGTTCCCCCCCCCCCCCCCCCCCCCCCCCGGTTTTTGTAACTTTTTTTCCGGGTTTGTAACAGATTTCGGATACCTATATATACACTGTTATCAAAATGGCTGAATATGATACTAAAACAAATATTTATATATATTTTTTGGGGTGGGCACAACAACCAAATGGGTGGGCCCAGGCCTACCTATGCCCACCCGTGGCTACGCCCCTGGCTGTGACAGGCCTCTGAGAACTGATGGTCACATCGAAGCACATTAAACATTAAAAGCACATTAAAACACCATTTTCAACTGGATTTGGATCGTCGAGTCAATTTGATCATGAACTATTTGTACTTATTGTAACTCAAGTTTTTATGAACAGAGGAGTGTTCAACTGTTGAACTTTACTTTGTTGAAGTTATTTTTTGTATTTGTTATGTTTCTTTAATTATGCCATACCTGTTCATTGATTTACTTTCAGAGCCAGCTTTTCGAAGCCAGCTGTCTAATTAGTCCTACAGACTGACCAGTTCCATAAAGTTATGTCATCTGTGTTTTTTAGATTTATACAGTTTATATGCAGAATGAAAAGCGATAACGTCCCCCTTGCTTTGATGTTAACATTTCGTGGGGGCCTGCAACAATGGATATTTTTAGCCTACGTATGTTGGATGAATCTAACAGGATAGGCCTAATATTGCTGTTACTATGTATAGCGCATATCAAAACAGTGATTCCCGTATTAGAACGACATGCTTTTAGAACCTGCTTAGAAGATTGATGAGTGTGTAACTGCTAGAGACTAGAGTCTTGAGTTTTGAGATACAATATTTAATTATTTATATATTTATACAAGTTGGTTTATTATGACAGACAGATGAGGACTTGACACTGCTTACCTGGTGTAAATGGAACAATTACCTAACATCGGAGCTTTCAGGCTATAACGTATACAACATACTGTACATGTAGCCTACTGTAGGCTACCATTCTTGGCGGTGCTATGGCCTTCTCAGGGTGTGCTAAAGCACCCCCACGCTCCCCCTTAGCGCTGTGATTAAGTCTTTTAGTCACTTTAATGATTAAAGGTAGGGTAAGTG
>NW_027660990.1:326507-369007 GCF_963280865.1 Gymnoscopelus braueri
GTGCCAATATTTTATTCTGGACGCAGAGTAATGAAAACCAACGTTTCGGCAGCTAACTGCCTTCTTCAGGGTACCTTCCTTGGTCTCTCAGACCCCCCTAAAAGAACCCTGAGATTCCCTGGAATCCACTTTGAGAACCACTGTTTTAACTAAACCAGGCGTCTTCAAAGTTCTCCAGCCCAAGAATTAGAATCAGAATATGTTTTATTGTCATCACAGATTTACAAAAGTAAAAAAGTGGGTGAAATTTGTTCTTGTGCATAGTTCCCATCATACCATTATTTCCATAGAAAAAAGGGAAGAAGAAGGGGAGGGGGGGGGGGGGAGATCAATCAAAGAAAAACAAAAGCAAATTACATATTTACACATAGTACCTGAGATAAGGTATAAGGTGCGTGAGCATAGCAGCAGATGTATACTGTGTGCGTGATATACTTAGTTAGTTAAGGTGCTAGAAAAACAGACAAAAGTGCATTGTACATGGGATTAAGGTGCAAAATAACATTGCGTGTCGACCGCATAATCGACCGCATAATCCACAAAAGGTAGACTAACAATGTCCACGTCACTTGTCCCTGGTATAATCCACAGGTAGGTCCAAGGAAGAGCAAATGTCTGAGACCAGCCTGACGACACCGCCTGTCATCAGGCCCTCATGCCCTCATGCCTTGTTCAGCAGTCTGACTGCAGCCGGGTGGAAGCTGTTCATGAACCTTGTGGTGCTGCTCTTGACCTGGTGGTACTGTGGTAGGCCTCCTTGCCCGGCTGAGGTTGTTGTAGGGGGTTAAACAGTTTGTGACTTGGGTGGTGCTTGTCCTTGATGATGCGCTGGCTTTGACTACACACCGCTTTTTGTATAGTTCATGGAGCGTGGGGAGCTCGCCATTGATGAGGATGGGCGCATGATCTCTCCGCGCCTTCTGAAGTCCACAATCATCTTGTCAACATTAAGGGGCGAGGTTGTTCTCACCGGCACCAAAGTGCCAGTGAGTTGATCTCATCTCTATTGTCAGACTCGTCATTGTTGACGATTCGACCTATCATTTTTGTGTCATCTGGGTACTTTATGATGGTGTTGGAGTCATGTGCGGCTGTGCAGTCATACGTGTACAGGGAGTAGAGGAGAGGGATCAGCACGCATCCCTGGGGTGCTCCAGTGTTGAGGGTCAGGGGGTCAGATGTGATGCTGCCCATTCTCACCACCTGATGTCGGTTTGACAAGAAGTCTTGTATCCAGTCGCACATGCTCGGATGTAGCCCAAGGTCTCGGAGCTTTGTGGTTTTGCTGGGACATTTGCTCTTAATAAATATTCTGTAGTTTAACTCAGTGATTTTTTTATTTCAAGGATCCAAATGATATACATTAGGCCACGTATCACTATTTGATATGATTATTATTTCTGGGACCCCATTTAAAATTCTCAGTCTGAGAATGTACACATGGAACCAAATGGACCCTCACAGATTAATTTGGTTCCATGTATATGTCACAGGTAAATTGGCATTCCAGGTAAATTGGAAGTGGAGCGCTTGTTTTTAGGCGCGGGGCTGCGAGGCGGCAACAAAAAGACAGCAACCAGGAAGTACAAGCACTGGCCTCAGTGGCGCACTTCGATAATCATTGGACCCTCCATCCACTACCATTGGGAGTCTGGGTTTGACTCCCGCTTGGGACATTGCTTTTTCAAACAACCGCGGACTTTTTTTTTTTTTTTTCGCCGATAAAGTGTAGTTTTGGACCATGACGGAGGCGCCTTGAGACCTTGAGGCCGAGGAGTCGCGCCCGAGCGCCTCCAGGCGCGAGTGCCCGTGACGACCGGCCGATGGTCTGCTAGTCGACGTAAGCGCCGTCCGAGTTATGTACCGATAGGCACAGAATCGTAAATGATGTTGTGGGGACTGCGTTTGCCCCAACTGCCACTCACTGCACTAACATAGCCCGGCAGCACCGCCCCCTCGCTCCCTTGTGCTTCAACTGCATGGAATACGGCTGTGTGTGTGTGTGTGTGTGTGTGTGTGTGTGTGTGCCGCGCAACGTGCGTGTGCGTGTGTGTGTGCTCGTTTGTGCGCGTGTGCATGCGTGCGTGTGTGGTGTGGGGCTCATGTCTGGCTTGCATTGCCCTCTAGCGTTGATTCTACAGAATTGCCTGGGGGGTGAAAACAAGCGCCACTTTTCCAATTTACCTGGAATGCCAATTTACCTGTAACATATACACTCTCAGAGTTACAGACCCATAGGGGTCCATTTGGTTCCATTTGTACACTCAGAGTTACAGACCTGTAAGGGTCCATTTGGTTCCATTGTACAATTGACTGTACAGTTGTACGGTTGACTGTAACTATCTCCATAGTCCTGCAATGTCCGGCAAGGGAGAATCCTCTCTCTCCCATGCAGTCCACCTCTAATGTTAAAGTTAAATGTTCACACTTTGATGTTATACAATATATTATCGCAAAGTATATTCTAAACAGAACTATGTTTGCACAGTTAATATTTGGGGTACGTTATGTTGTATGTTTTATGTTAATGAACTATATTTTACAGTTTAACCCAGGGGTGTCAAACTCATTTTGGTGTCCGGGCAAGATTGGTCAAATGGTGACTTGAGGTGGGCAGGAACCAGTTGCGGACGCACATGCGCGCTCACACGCATTCAGTTATACAGCATTGTTTTTCAATCTGTTGTCTTGTCTCAGAAAACAAACAATGCAATTTGTAACAATAATAATAATAATAATAATTATTATTATTATTATTATTATTATTATTATTATTATTATTATTATTATTATTATTATTATTATTATTACATTTATTATTATAAACCATTTTAAGTAGAATAATTTGAAGTTAAACAATACCTGGTAATGTGTGTGGGTGGTTAAATAATTACATTTATAGAACAGTGGTGTAAAGTAACTAATTACATTTACTCAAGTACTGTACCTAAGTAAAGATTTGACGTAGTTTTACTTTACTAGAGTATTTCCAATTTCCAGAACTTTCTACTCCACTACATCACAGTCACTGCTATAACTACAGTATATCACTTTAAAAAATGTTTTATGAAGATTAGCTACTTTAATTATTTACATTTACAAAAATAGCAGATCTACAAGCTCATAGTGTGGCACTCAGTACCGCACTATGAGCTTGTATATCTGCTATTTTTGAATAGCCAAATAAATCTTAAAATGACACAGATGCTTTCCCAGATTGAATGTTAAATACGCTCTGAGTTCAATTAATACTGAGGATTTCACTGGGCAAGCTCCTGAGAAATAAAAGAAGCAGCTTTAATACATTTATACGTTTTTAACACATATATGATTAATGCTTCTAACTACCTATTACCATTATTATATTTTCAAAAATGGCAAATTTACATGGTGTAGCCAGCATGAAATTTCATCTAAATCACTTGCTGCTCCCAGACACCTGACATCTCTTTGCTTTAACAAACTTAATGTCAGGGAGCAGTTATTTTCATAACACTGCACTACGTTTGTGTGTGTGTGTGTGTGTGTGTGTGTGTGTGTGTGTGTGTGTGTGTGTGTGTGTGTGTGTGTGTGTGTGTGTGTGTGTGTGTGTGTGAGACAGACAGACAGACAGACAGACAGACAGACAGACAGACAGACAGAGACAGAGAGAGAGAGAGAGAGAGAGAGAGAGAGAGAGAGAGAGAGAGAGAATACATGTCTGTGCTGGGCTGACTCCTGTGTGACGATCAAAGAGTATAGCCATTACTACTCGACTCGTTGAATAGACTGTTAACAAGCCAATCAGCCAGAACATTCCACAGCTGGTTAGACAATGCCTCGGCGATCAGAGGTACTCAGTCAAGTAGCAGCGAGTGGGGGAGGGGCGAGCTGCTTGGCAGCACAGCAATGCAAACTGCGACTCTATGTCTGTTAGATGTAGTATCAATTTACTATTTTTAAAAGTATTTCGCGGGCCGCTATGGACCTTTCCGCGGGCCGCAAAACGCCCGCGGGCCGCGAGTTTGACAAGCCTGGTTTAACAAAGTGATCCTCAACAAAACATTTTTTTTCAAGGACCCCCATTTTGATATTAATAGGCCACTTACCTGCATTTGATAAGATTTGTATCTCTGTGACCCCAATCAAAATCATCAGTGTTCATTTAACGCTGAGAGTGTACAAACGGAACCAAATGCACACATCATATACATGCATGTGTACGTTGGCACATAATGTAGAGTACGCAGTATACAGTGGTCACTTGCTGACCTTTGCGCCTCAGTCTCTGAAAGGTACCTACCACTACTACCTTACCCAGTGGTGGGTTCTACCGTCAGATGCTGTGTACGTCGTACACCTTGAGATTTTTTTTCGTCGCCACCGTACACCTTCAAAAACTGTTCAAAACAGCGTGTCTGAGACGCTGATACGCTCTGATACGCTAACTGCCCAAGGCTGGGGGGCAGCAAGAATGTGTTGATGGCTTATCATGTGTGAAGCTATTGTCCTTGAGGTGATAAGTAATGGCTGCGACGGAATTCACACATTAACAATGCCTTGTAGAGGAAGCAACGACTTGGTCGGTGCCTTAACCAGTGTTGCCAGATATTGTGAGAGAAACAAGCAAACAGGTCTATGAAAACAAGCCCAAAAGAAGCGAGCCCTTCGCCCTTTAAACATAATACATTGGCTATTTGAAAATAGCCTATCTACGCCTAGCCTATCTACGTGATGCAACGCTTTGTGAGCTTGTAGATCTGCTATTTTCTTTTAAAGAAAAATTAAAAACATTTGGAATATTTTTGAAACACACACAAATCTTGTATGGGGTCCCTGGCATAACATTATTTTCAGATGGAGGTCCATGCAGACAGACACATATTAATTTGGGGGTCTTTGACTTGTTTGAGAAACACTGGTTTAAAACAACATAGGAAACAAGCCCGAATAAGCAACTAATCTTTAAGAAACAAGCCCTAAAAAAAAACTCGCACCGCGCAACCACCAATACACCAACTTTACAGAAAAACAAGCCCAAAGTCGCTTATAATAAGTGGACATGGCAACACTGTACCTAACCTGGGGAACTTCACCAGGCTACTTCACTGCCAGTCAGTCCATGTGGAGTGGACGTAGAGGAGATAGTCTCCCGTTTGACCACTTGATCACATTATAACTAAGAGTATCTGCGGCGCGAGAGTCTGATGGATAAATAGATCTGACCATCGACTCTCTCTCTATGCATCTATTTATAGAAATCCTTGCGCTCTTACATGGTAATAATCGTTGCGTTGCATTGAAAATGCATCTAAGCTTGGAAGTGGTTGAGCTCAGGTGATCAGACATCAGTAAGAAAAGTCAGTACAAAAGAAAAATCAGTACAAAGCATATTGCGTGTGGGCCACACACGAGCGCGAAGCGCGCGGAACATTTTCACATTCAATATTTTTGTGGGCCACATACATTTAATTAATTATAGACGCGCGCATGCCGTGCGTGTGGGAGGCAGGGAATAATCATAGTATACCTTAAAAAAAAAACTAGAACACAACACTGACCTTACCCTAGGTTGTGAAAGGTTGGGGGTGTGGCTATGCCTTGGGGGGGTGTTTTCCGCTGTAATACAGTAGGTGGACAGTGGGTGGCAGAAGAGAGCTAAAATGTTTGCAGAGGAAAGAAATTACTCTAGATTACATTACATTAAGGTATATGTCTATTTATGAATTGATTAATCTAAGTAAATACATTGATTCATTAATGTAATTCATAATCCTTAAATCTTATAATTTAAATGCCTCATCTGCCATCTCTGTCCCAAAAATAATCTGTGGGCTAATAATAATAATAATAATAATAATAATAATAATAATAATAATAATAATAATAATAATACAAAATCTAGATTATTTAATTGTTCAATTATTTTATTTTTTTAAGTAACTAAAAAGTAGTATGTAATATTAATATATTGCAGAATGTCCCGTTTTTTACCACAATATAAAAATACTCTGTTACAAGTAAAAGGCCTGTGTTAAAAATATTACTGAGTAAAACTAGGCTACAAAGCCAATACAAAGTATTGGCATCAAACTATGTGCTTAGTTCGTTTTCAAATAATTGTAGTGGAGTAAAATAACTTACTTTACACCACATCTAATTAGTATTATTAAAGATAGATTGTAACATCTACAAAGTACATCTTGTGCGCGCTGACAGACAGACAGACAGACAAACAGACAGACAAACGTTGTATATATAGTAGGCCTATTGTTATTATTCATCCCGAATCAACTGCTGTGTTGTAATTACTTCTTTCCTCTGTGATTCAGACAGTCAAGTTAGTCTAGTGGTTACAGCTAATGTCCAGAAATTTTACGGCCCGGGTTTGAATCCCAGGCAATGAGCTTGCAAATTTGCTTTTTGTTTTTGAAAGCTAGAAACTCGAACTTTGATCAGTGATTTTATTATTAAACGTGTACTACATAGCCTACTGTTGTTTGATTATTAATTATTTAGTCACATGGGAAGCCTAAAAATACACATGAGGACTCATACAGGGGGAAAAACATTTACTTGTTCCGTTTGTACCAAAGGTTTTGGTGAAACAAGTTATCTAAAAAGACACATGAGGACTCATACAGGGGAAAAGACAGTTACTTGTTCTAGACTAAAATGTTAGATAATAGCGTTGCATCGCGACTCGTTGTGAGCTTGTAGATCGTTTTTTTTCTTTTGCCTATTTAATAGCCGCGCTGAAATTGCATCTGAACAAATAGCCTGGCTTGATAGAACTCCCCCTCCCCCGCTCAAAGAAAGAGACACACGCCACACAGTGTAAGTGCACACACAGAAAGCACAGAAAGCTGGAAATTACTCAAGTAGGCCTACAGTACTTGAGTAAATGTACTTAGTTACTTTACACGGTGAAACCCCAAGCGTCCCTAACTTCTTTAATCAGAAGCTTAGCTTGAAGGTGCAATGAAAAAATGTTTTTGAGGGTGCAGTTAAAACTAAGAATAAAATAAGTGGTCAAATAAAATGTGCATTTGGCTACTACGCACAAAAGATGCAAATGATCCCTACCCCCAAACTGTAACAATGACACATGACACTCCACGGTCTAAGCCAGGTGTGAATAGACTACTGTAACCTGCCCTAGTGCCTTGGAGGAGAGAAAAGGAAGCTCTCTATTTCCCTGCCCCCAAAAGCGGATCGGCTATTTTGCCATTTCACAAGTTTTCACAAGGTTACAAAAAAATAGCAGATCTGGGCTAGGGATTGCTTGTGTTTACAGTACGTTGTAAGACCGCATGGCTCATTTGCGTACTCTGAGAGAGAGAGAGAGAGAGAGAGAGAGAGGAGAGAGAGAGAGAGAGAGAGAGAGAGAGAGGAGCTGTGTGATCAACAAACACAACAGATCTTCAAGCTGCAATGCTCATGGGAGAGACACATTGTTAGCTTGTAGATCTTGTTATGACCTGATGAGATCAGACATCCCCCTCCTCCACCCCACCCCCTTCCCCACCTCGCCCTCCTGCAGACCCCCCAGACAGAGAGAGAGAGAGAGAGAGAGAGAGAGAGAGAGAGAGAGAGAGAGAGAGAGAGAGAGAGAGAGAGAGAGAGAGAGAGAGAGAGAGAGAGAGAGAGATCACTACCAGGGGGGGTCCTTGGGAGTGTTCCAAGGGGTCCCCAGCAGCTTAACTTGGCAGCAGCCTCCTGTACTACTGGCTACTGTACATAAGTAAAGATTTTAGTATTTTTTTTGTATTTCCAATTTCCAATAGCTGTGCTTCGCTGTGCTTTCAAATGTATAAAATATATAAAACATATTTGAAAGTAGCAGATCTACAAGCTCACAATGCCTCCCCAAATGTAGCCTACTTTCTGTGTGTGTGTGTGTGTGTGTGTGTGTGTGTGTGTGTGTGTGTGTGTGTGTGTGTGTGTGTGTGTGTGTGCAGCGTGTGCTACAGTACCTCTGTTCCCACCACACGGCGGAACCACAACTTACTGCCGGACCCCCGGCAGTAACTCTGAGGACCCTCTAGGGGTCTCGGACCTCCTGTCGAAGACCCCTGATTTAAGTCATTCATTGTCTCTCTCTCTCTCTCTCTCTCTCTCTCTCTCTCTCTCTCTCTCATGCAGAATGTCAAGTTTCAGAAAATATATAAATAAATATTTATTATTATTATTATACGTTTGTACTTTGTGCTTTTTGCAGGGCTTTGGAATAGCGGCGCTGGCGTTGCATATAAGACAAACACACTTGGAATGGGGGGAAAAAAAGTCTTCCTCCCATTCTGTATGGAAGTGGTAGGTTTTCGGGGTTATTTTTTGTCATGCACATTTTTTATAACTTTGTAATACTACTGACGTTTGTGCGCAATGCAACACTTGAAAACAAAGCATTGTATTGGGGGGTTTGCCTGCTAAAGCAGTGAAGGGAGCTGACCGGCCCTTCTTGATGTTAACCTAAAAAATCTCCCTTTTAAGAACATTTTATCAACGACCACCCAATCAGTCTGGGCTACAAAAATCCCCAGTCTTATCTATAGGCAATACTACAGTAGCCTATGCTGAAAATAGCCCATCTGCAAACATTATTGGGGGAAGGGAAGGGCTTTCTTTGAGGGGGGGGGGGGGGGGTTTCTATCAATGTATTTGTTCAGATGCAAATTCAGCCCGGCCGATTTTGAAATTTTAAGTAGGCCTACATTTTCATGTGCATGCAACAGCATGGTTTATACAGGTAGCCTACATGGGTTAGAGGGATGGGCAGAAACCGTGTATTTCCACATTCAACTGTTTATGGGTTTTTCTTTCAATGATCCAGGCGGTCTGAGGTGTGAATATAGGTCCGCCTGCTTGTGGTGGCTTGTGTGTCACAGATGCGATGCGCAGTGTTTGACAACATTAGTTGCTTGTTACTTTGTTGATTTTTGATTATTATTACAAAACATACATTAACTACTTCAGCCTTATATAAACGTTGGCTATTTAAAAAATAGCAGAACTAAGCTCACAAGCTTGCAGATCTGCTATTTTCATGTGAAACGGGACATTCTGCATAACGAGTACTTTTACTTTTTAATTTAAGTACGTTTTGATACCAATACTTTTGAGAGAAAGAGAGAGAGAGATAATAGCAATCTACAAGCTCACAACGTGTGAGCTTGTAGATTGGATATTTTCAAATAGCTGATGTAGGCTAAAGTGGTTAAGCTGCTGGGGACCCCTGGAACACTCCAAGGACCCCCCTGGTAGTGATGCGTGGGACAACACGTCTCTCTCTCTCTCTCTCTCTCTCTCTCTCTCCTCTCTCTCTCTCTCTCTCTCTCTCTCTCTGCGCTCTCTCTCTCGTTGTTGTGCCGTGCGCTCAGCTAGGTTTCAATTGTGTATATACTTCGTTTGGCGGGCGGTATTGCGCACCAAAAATAGGTCGCACGACTGACACAAAGAGATCCATAATCCATAAGTGCGTAGCGCCTCCCCGAACAAGACTTCATTCAGATTTCTCCGTAATTCACACAAGTATGTTTATAAATACCAAGTTGTGACAGTTAAGTTATATCACCAGGCACCAGCAGATCAAAGAATACAATTCGAAACGCAAGAGACAGATTTTGGCTGAATTAACTCGCTTTGCGACTCGAGCCCATCTCTCTCGCAGTGGTGTAAAGTAACTAAGTACATTTACTCTAGTACTGTCGGCCTACTTAAGTACAATTTTGAGGTAATTTTACTTTACTGGAGTATTTCCAATTTTCAATACTTTTACTTCTACTCCACTACATCTCAGAGGCAAATATTGTACTATGCCGTGCTTGTAGATCGGCTATTTTTATATTTTTACTTATGTACAGTACTTCAGTAAATGTAATTTGTTACTCTACACCACTGTAAAATCCAGATACAAACTGTGCTCCTTGCGTGGGATTCGAACGCGGGCCGTAAAATCACTGGACATCAGTATTAACCTCTACACTAACTGGGCTGTCTCATTTACAGAGGAAACAATTAGGATATATACTACACAGCATGTGTGATGCGAGAAAAAATAATAATATATAAGACGTCTGTTTTATATATTTTTATACACACACACACACACACACACACACACACAGACGGATGCAATGCGTGATGGTCACTGAGGTCCAATAGGCGGCAATAGGCGGCCGTTTGAAGATCGCGCATGAACGAACAGATAACCACTGTAGTTCTACATATAAATATTCTGTCGGGCTGTCTTTTATGCATCATAATGCCTGTCACTTCTCAGCCAGGGCTAACCTTCTTTAGACATATTGTCAATGTATGTCAATATGTCAGTATGTCAATGCATTGTTATTATGGAGTCTCGGGTGACAGAGACAGAGAGAGAGAGAGACGAGAGAGAGAGAGAGAGAGAGAGAGAGAGAGAGAGATAGAGAGAGAGAGAGAGAGAGAGAGAGAGGAGAGAAAGAGAGGCAGTTAGAGAGAGAGAGGGAGAGAGAGAGGCAGAGAGAGAGAGAGAAAGAGAGGCAGTGAGAGAGAGAGAAGAAGTGAACATGCATTAATTAACAAAGTCATGATTTTTGTTCAGTAAATTATATTTGGACTGGTTAAATTGGGGTTTGAACCAGGGACCTATAGACTTGCGGGTAGACAGTGTAAAGGATAAGGATAATTCCTTTAACACTAGCATGACTGGTGTCATTGTTTTTGCTCTTTATTTAAGGCATAAACAATTCAAATGTGTGTGTGAACACACAGCAAACATTTATTGCTCTACACTGTGTTCACATATAATACTGAATAATAATAATAATAAATATAGCTGCAAGCAGCAATAAGCGGTTTCGAGGATTAAGGCAGAGGCAGGAAGAGGCAAGCAGAGAGAGAGAGAGAGAGAGAGAGAGAGAGAGAGAGAGAGAGAGAGAGAGAGAGAGAGAGAAAGAGAGGCAGTTAGAGAGAGAGGGAGGGAGAGAGAGAGAGAGAGAGAGAAAGAGAGAGAGAGAGAGAGAGAGAGAGAGATAGAGAGAGAGAGAGAGAGAGAGGCAGTGAGAGAGAGAGAGAGAGAGAGAGAGAGAGAGAGAGAGAGAGAGAGAGAGAGAGAGAGAGAGAGAGGAGAGAGAGAGAGGAGAGAGAGAGAGAGAGAGAGAGAGAGAGAGAGAGAGAGAGAGGCAGTGAGAGGCAGTGAGAGGCAGTGAGAGGCAGTGACAGAGAGAGTGAGAGAGAGAGAGAGAGAGAGAGAGGAGAGAGAGAGAGAGAGAGAGAGAGAGAGAGAGAGAGAGGGAGAGAGAGAGGCAGAGAGAGAGATAGAGAGAGAGAGAGAGAGAGAGAGAGAGGAGAGAGAGAGAGAGAGAGAGGCAGTGAGAGAGAGAGAGAAGAAGTGAACATGCATTAATTAACAAAGTCATGATTTTTGTTCAGTAAATTATATTTGGACTGGTTAAATTGGGGTTTGAACCAGGGACCTATAGACTTGCGGGTAGACAGTGTAAAGGATAAGGATAATTCCTTTAACACTAGCATGACTGGGGTTTCATTATCCCACACACAGCCTGAAAAACGGTCTTTTTGATCCCAAATCAGGCTATTCTATTGGTCACTGTCTCCCCTCTGTGCTCCAGACGAGCTCACAACCTTCTCCCCCAAACAGTGGGGGGTTCCATTGTCTTCTAAATAGCTATTAACATCTCAATTGCACTCTGCTGAGTCAGTGAGCTCACTCACATATGTTGTTGCAGGCAGGCAGAAACATAATAAAATAGGCTAACTTGTAATGGTAACTGCAGATTCTGTATGTAAAATCTTTATTTAAAAAAAGCGTATAAAACAGCTCGATCTGTAGCAGTACATTAACTCTTGAGTGAAACATGGATATCCTATATGAAGCCTCTGTCTAATTACGTGACTGTCTCCATTGTCCAAAACACATGGATATCTCTTGACAAACCAATATCATTATTATTCATAATAATACTATTCACATTATTTGCCTATTATGCATAAGCATAAAGCGTCTCCTTCTATCATCACTTTCCACGTCGCAGTGACAACAGCGCAACACGTGAACACGTTGGTATGTTTCCACATGTGCCCAATCCTGCGCAAAATATCTGATCTACAGTACAAGCACAAAACAGTTGCTGCGTGACAAGCTGTATGCTTGTAGATCTGATCTTTTTTTCAGGCGCTTTGCAATGAAAGTGAGAGTTGAAAATGGGTTGCCAAATTTTGAGAGAGAAATAAGCAGGCAGGTCTATGAAAATGTTACTGCATGCATTGTGCCCTGAGAAAACAGTGAGACATGAAGCAGTAGGCTAGCGTGTATTTCTGTCTGTCTCCTATATGTCATCATGATTTGTGATTTGTGTATGTGGGGATCTCATTTTTACTTCCATGTACTGTTTTTCAGTTTTTTTTGTCTTACTAAATAAAGTACATTATTATGGGGTTTATAGCCGAGGCTAATTTGCAACCCCAGTCCCTGGTTAGACCTAATAAAAAATCATTTACAAAAGGACATGCATGAAGCTCTAATCTTTAAAAGTACAAAAACATAACATTCCCAAATTACATTCATGAAAGCAGTGAATTCAACAAGTGTATCCCTTTTACTGGGTACAATGACTGAATTCGATGAGGGAGAATTTAATAAAACTGTCAAAACTAAGCATGTTGTATTTTCTAAGAATTGTGCAATGGTGCCATTTCATTAGTTTTGTATCCATTATTTTCAGTGCTTGTTTATAAAGTGACTTTACAATGACTGAATTAGAAAAAGAGTAACTAGTAACTAAAGTGTTCAAATACTTGTAGTAGAGTAAAAGTACAAGATTTGCCTCTGAGGTGTAGTGGAGTAGAAAATTATTACCATTATAATGTAATTATATATATATATAATTATAATAATAATAGAAAGACGTGAAAAACAAGCCCAAAGTCGCTTATAATAAGCAGACATGGCAACATAGAAACAGCGCTGCGCAGAGGTTTCTCTCTCTCTCGCTTTCTCTCTGCTACACTATAAACATGCTTTACACAATGCTCCGATGAAATACAGCATTTAGAGGTTAGATTTACGGGAACAACACAGTTATTTTATTATTATTTCATTATTAGTAGGTATTGGACTAATGAAGTCCCTTGGTCAGGCTGAAAATGCAAATCATCCATTAACTTGAACAATGAGTGTCGGCGGCCCGGTCTGCGGGGGGTCTTGAGGTGTCAACTGCTCTTCTCTGGGGGAGAGCGGTCAATTTAGCCGAAATATAACGGCTGGGATGGTATATATGGTGTTTATTTCATATTTATAATACGTTTCAGAAAAAAGAAAACAAAGAGATGATTTGAAACAAATAGTTAGGAAAAGTCATGAAAGGGGAACTTTCTCGGAGCTTCATGAGAGAAGTTAATCCACTTTAAATTCTCAAAATCTGTCAGATTGATGGCTTAGTCATGCAAGTGTTAACAGGTCCGTTCATGAAAGTCCTTGCGGTCTTGTTTCCAATGAGGGCCTGTGAGCAATTAGGGGTTAAGAGTCTTGCTCAGGGACAAATTTCATTTCATCGACACATTTGCTGGCCTGGCCTGGAATCGTACCTGGGGAAACCAGCGCCTCTGGCTCCCTAGGCGGGCTCACTAACCACTCAGCTATGGCCACAGTACTGACTGAGCCATTGGATAGATAGAATTGGATTTCATATGTGGTAAGTTATCATACAGCATGGGTTGCTTATTATATACATACAAGCTCATAAACGCGTCACTTTGTAGATCGGCTGTATGTGGTTACTGTAGGTGTTGTATTAATAATTACATCTGCAAAGTAACAAGTAACTAAAGCTGTCATCTGCTGTAATTGTAGTAGAGTAGAAGTAACAAAAATGGAAAGTAAAGTAAAAGTACCTAAAAATTTTACTTTGCATTGTAAGCACTGGTATTGGTACTTGAGTAAATGTACATAGTTACTTTTCACCACCATTGAGGAGCCAATGACTGACAGGCTAGGTATCACCAGGTACACTGATTGCTAGAGTGCAGAGGAACATGGGTTGATATTAATGGTCTTAACTCAAAATGTATATATCACACAGCTTAGATCTTTTGATTAAATCGGAGAGTGATGTAAAAAAAAATCTGTAGTGTAAAAGTTGCACGTTCATCGAATGTCAATGTATAAAGTTTCTTGTGTCTGGGTAGCTCTACTAGCTCTACCCAGCCCCTGGTGGACTGTAAGCAAGTTTCATCTTCTGACCATTCACAGAGCTCCTGGCTTCAATTGCTGCAAATGAAAACCAACCCCCTTCATTTTCCAGCCACTAAAAAGTCCCCCTCCTTTTCCCTTCATTTTCTCTTACGCATTTTCTGGCCAATGCAATCTTCCCCTCTCCCACCAGTTGCCAATCAAAATGGCACATTCACTCCTCATAAGCTACCAATTGAACCCCCCCCCCCCCCCCCCCTTCCACAATTCCAGCCTATCATTGGCACTTTACCTGCAGGGCGCCAGCCCTCAAATTGAAGATGGCTTTTCACTTCTCACTCAGTTGTTTCCTGCACAGCCACAGCGTGTGGAAAATTTGTTTGGTGGCTGCAGCAGCTTTCTTTTCCTTCGACGAATCAACCTCCTTCTAGGTAAGAGGCCAAAATGATGGCGATATATTAAAATACTTTAAAATGGATCGTTTTTGCATTGTGTGCATCGCACTGTTAAATCTGTATCAACAGCACAGTGATGCTGCTCGTTCATACACCTTTGATGTCTTAAGAACCAATGTTAGGTTGGCTTGAAACCTCGACATTTTATGGACAATGTCATGCTGTTTAGTACAACGTTTTATTTTAATTGAATGGTTAAATAATTGCATGTGCGTTATAGCCATGGCTAGATGTGTCGCTCGTCCGCCACGAGGGTCATGGCTGAACTTCAGCCTGGTGTTTGCACGTTTTCGATTTACCCTTTTATTTTAGCCTGCACATCTACATATACGTTCAGATTTCAAATATAAAGTGCTTGCCCCATGGCCACAGATGTTACAATTCTGGACGGGCCCTCGAAAGTACCCCTATTCTCCGGATTAAAAGCATTTTAATCCGATCGATGGCCATTTTCTCTAGCTTTCAACTGTGTGACCCTATCGGTTGGGAGGTGTATTGCACCCTTATACATTATAACTCTATGATTAAAATGGCCACCGATTGGATTAAAATGATTATTATTGAACAATACGGAAGATACGGGTACTTTTGAGGGCCCGTATATAATTGTAACATCCGTGGCCATGGGTTAAGCACTTTATATTTGAAATCTGAACGTTTATGTAGATGTACGGGCTGTATGTAAATGTTGAGAGTCCAAAAAACAGGTTGAATTTTCGTCATGACTGTCATGATATGACGGTCATGTTTCTGGGCTAGTCTAAAGAACTGACTTTGTTGGCTTGACACCTCGACATTTTAGGGACAATATCATGCTGTTTAGTTCAACAACGTGTTATTTTAATAGCTTGGACATTGGCAAAAAGAGCTTTTTAGCTAAATTGTTTAACCAATGATAGAAAATAAAGTTTTCAGAAAGCTTAATGAGCTGTCCAACACATGTTTTCAGATGTCATACTTCAAGCCCAAGAAACACAAGGCCATGGGGGGCGATGAATGGCTGGCTCGGATGAAGACGTTTGCTAATACAGGTGCCTGGCCTAGTCAACTAGGAAACAAGCCTTCTGTCAAGCAAAAACAATGGTATGACTTGTATCAGAAGGTACGCTTTTGCATGCATCTGTAAAGGAATTGTTTCAACCAACAATGTGTTGGTGAATTTCAATGGTGTAAATTTAAAGTAACCAGTACATTTACTCAAGTAATGTACTCGAGTACAATTTTTGAGGTACTTTTACTTTACTGGAATATTTTCAATACTTTAAATAAATAAATATTGTACTTTTACTCCACTACAATTATTTGAAAACTTTAGTTACTTTGCAGATATAAATTATTCAATATAAAACATACTTTAACCACTTTAGGTGCTTTAACCACTTAAGCCTTATTTTATACAGGCTATTTGAAAATAGCCGATCTACAAGCTCACAACGCATCTACGCAAGTACATTTTGATACCAATACTTTTGTACTTTACAAGTAAATAGTAAATTTAGAATTCCGGACTTTTACTTGTAACAGTACTTCTACATTGCAGTATTGATACTCTTACTTAAAGTAATACTAGGTAACGTTTTCAACAAAACTAAAGTTAAATTGTATATCTTTTGCGAGTGGCAAAAGTTTCACAACACCCACTCCGTGAATTTCACCCCCGGAAGCCTTTTATTTATATATTTTCTATTGAACGTGTACGGGGGGGACTTTCCCGGGAAAATGACGTTCCTGGCCAACGTCATGACGTCGTGGCCGACGTCCTCAGGAACTACCGCAACGGTTTCCTGTTTGGCCAGGAACTACCGCGCTATTAACAAAAAGGAACCTCACGCTGATTTTAAGATAATATAGGATTGGAAGATCGAAAAAGAAAGCACAGCTCATGGTAACTAATGCTCCACTGGCTAAGAGAAACGATCCGTAGATAGTATAAAACAATTAAAAGATCGCTTTTTGAAACGCTTCCGGCTTCCGGTGAAAACGAATGGAATTCTGGGTAATCGAGGATTACGGAAATTGTATGCAGTGACGGTAGTGACCAGCAGAGGTTGCTAAAAATCGTTAGTTGTGAATTTGCATTGTACAACTTTAAGTAAAACATTTGATTACTTTTTCCACCACTGGTGAATTTGGAATATGGTTGTGTAATGCCCTGCAGGGCAGCAGTTAAGAATATAATTAATGTGTGGTGTGTGTATATATTTGGATTTTGGTCACAGATAGAGAAATGCCCACTGCATAAACAGGGGCAGAGGACTCTGTTTGGGGGGCCACAGATCTGCAATTGTGGATTTCACACTAAGAAAGTGAGTTTAACTGTTAATTAAATAACAGACTTCTATAAAGCTGTACATGAATTATTCGGTCATTTTATTAACATTTGTTTAATGTTCAGCCAGCAGATCTTGTTCCACGGGAACGGCCTACACCAAACCTGGCAGCAGATCCTGTTCCGAAGGAACGGCCTAAACCGCACCTGGCAATGGTAATTCTGCCTACTAAACTCAAGCTTGGCCGTGATGCAGTTCCAAATAAGTATGACATAACTTGTTGGGGCTTATTTACCGGTGCTGTACTGACACTGTTTACTTCCACAGTTTGACAAGCAAAGGTTTGGTGGCTCACATTGTGCCGCAGCCAAACCTAACGTCGATTTGGCCAGGCCTAGGAAACCTGCAGAGGTATGAGGCTTAATGTTGGATATAATGGTTCATATAATAGTTTGCTTATATAATGATGACCAGTCTCTGTTGACCTGTCGGTATGTTGCTCTTTTCCTGGATGTATAATTTATTTATATTTGACAGTATGCATATCAACTATATCCCCACTCGTAGTCTGTTTCCAGCACTGTCGCCACCTCACCTAGTGCAGCATCTCCTATGGTCTCCGTGATGTCCTCTTCTCCCGTCTCAAGGCCTCTGAGCAGCACCAGGTCCTTTATAAGGACCATCTCGCCTTTCTCTGTCCCTCCTTCCTCTTCGACCGCTGTGAGAACTGCCACAGCCCCTGTCCCCGATGCTGCTTGCTCTGTAAGTTCTTACAGTACTTGAAATATATTGTATGTTTTATTTTAAAGCACACTGGCTTAATATGACATGGTAATCACTCAATCTTTATATGTCCGTTTAATCTGTATTATTTGTGATGAAACCTTTACTTAGGGTGGACCGATTGCATCACGTGCCCTGCTGCTACCCCGGTTCGGTCGTCACCTAGTGAGTTAACTGAGTTCTCAACACCTGGACCCCCCTCTTCACCCAGTGAGTTCTCAGCTGTGTCTCTGCCTGCTGCTGCTGCCCCGCTTGGGTCTTTGCCCAGTGAGTTCTATTTACCTAAGAAAATGAAGGATACCCTTCCTCAGCAAGACCAGCGATGGATAGCTTCAACACTGTGGAAGAACCAGCGGGTGCGTGATGACCTGAATCAAATCTGGTATGAGCCACCTGTGCCAAGTCTGACCTACAGCCAAGTCCCCAATCCAGAGCGTTTTTTTCTGCTACCGGCTTTTGGTGTGGATGCCCTACCACCAGGGCTTCAAGAAGGATTTGAAGTGTGCCAAGTGCAGATGCCACCTTACAAGTGGGGGTCTACATCCGAGAGCGCGTCAGGTCCTAGATGTTTACCGATATTACCTCCTGGTGACTGAGGTTCTCAGGTGACTATTTTGGTAAAAGATATCCAGGATTTAAGTTAGAGTGATTTACTTGTATAACACCTTAAAGTGTAATGAAATGCTTCTTTCCAATGTGGTCCAGGTGCAGCAACAAAGAATGCAAGGCAGCCTTCATCTCCTCCAGCAACGCCATTGTAAGCCAGCTGGATCTTCCTTGGCGTTCAGAGTTCCGCATCATTCTGACACAGAGGTGAGTTGTTATCCCTACACATCAGATCTAAACTATTAGCAACTATGTTCTTATGTGAAGGTACATTTACAAACCAAGATGGTGTTGTGCTGCTTACGCAGTACATTTTTTCTTAAATAACTAAAGTGTTTTCTCCATAGGTATGCGTGTGACATCCGTGTCAGCCGTTTGATGCGGGAGAGGACCTTAGCGAACAGCTCCACACGGCTTGCTAAGCAGCTGAAAGAGAACCACAGTGAGCAGTGGCTCCACCGCCTGTCAAGGTACCTTGGGGAGTGTGCTGACTTTGTGGACCGCCCCAGTCTCTTTCCTGTTGTCTGCCAGGATCCCCCTCAGCCTGTGGCGGTTCCAACAAACAAGTGGCTCCTGACGGTGTTCGGAAAGGACATCTTGACCCGGCTGGACCACGTAAAGGCCAGCATTACCTCTGTCTTTGGGTCCATTTTGAAAATGGATTCAACCAAGAAGGTGAATAATTCTTGGACTTGCATATCATTTGCAAAACTCTTCAGGTTTGTGCCACAATCAGTGTTTGAATCATCACATCACTTTTTGTGTAATTGCAGATTACCAAGAAGCTGGCAGGAGCAGCGAAAGGCACAGCACTGTGGCAGACGACAGTCAGCAATGAGCTTGGACAGATTATTAACAGTGTGCTTACCGATGGGGAAGGGGCACCACTGGGGGGACAGGTCCCCACTTAGAAACACCCCCACTTAGAAACACCCCCACTTAGAAACACCCCCACTTAGAAACATCCCCACTTAGAAACACGGACCCACCCCCACTTAGAAACATCCCCACTTAGAAACACGGACCCCCCCCACACTTAGAAACACGGACCCCCCCATCATGCTATTTTATTGTTACAATTATTATTATTATTATTATTATTATTATTATTATTACCCTTATTATTATTAGTATTATTATTATTATCATCATTATCATTGTTATTGTTATTATTATGTCATGCTATTTTATTATTAATATATATTATTATTATTATTACCCTTATGACAATTATTATTATTATTATTATTACCCTTAATATATATTATTATTATTATTATTATTATTATTATTATTACCATTATTATTATTATTATTATTATTATTATTATTATTATTATTATTATTATTATTATTATTATTATGTTGTCCTTTCCTTCTCTTGCGTAACGGTCGGGATCTCTGTGAGCGCAGCCTGTAGTCTATGGAGACAATATCCAACACTTCACCACGGTTAACCAGTGGTTTTCAACCTTTTCAGGCCCTGACCCCCCAAAAATGATAGTATTTGAACTGGAGACCCCCTTTTTTTTTTTTTTTGCTGGGGCTGCAGGGCGCAGCGCGGCACAAAATCCAAAGGCTCCCTCTCTCTAATTCTCAACAAATGTCTGTGATTATAATTGTCCTACAATCTGCAGAAGGGAGACGGTTAATTCCTTGTGTCATTTGCGTTTATATGATAGTCTATTCAAAGAAGACACTTGAGCGTCCATAAAATCGCACAGCTGTCCAGTCTGGACTAATATCAAACCAAACGAGGCTGTGCGTAAATACTGCAGTTATTATAACAGCGCAGCAAGAAATAAACGATTAACGTGCATGAGAATGTGCCATTGGTAGCACAATGCAAATCCTCAAAGAAAATGCGTCTTCCTAATAGATACATTTGGATTGGATATCTCACAATATGATAATGGTAACAATATGCGGGGATTCGCTGTCCACCGAGGAACAAGAGCAAGAGGCGTGCAGAAGAGGAGCTTTAATAAAAAGGCACTTTTCCTGCCGTGTGCCAGCCACGCTCTACGTCATCGTAGAAGCAGCTAAACCTACAGGGTCTGTGCGCATCTTTGGGGCGCTACATACACAATATTCCGCTCATCTCTTCAGTACAAAAGGACTCCCAACATTAGTGGGTTCAACCCATTCAAAAGGTGCCCACATATCCAAATTAACCCTATACCTTCAGCTTCAGAACGATTTGCAGAGTGGGGGAAAAGTTTTGCTTTAGAAAATATTCAATGAATGAATGAAGAAATACTCTGTTACAATAATGTTCGGTATCAATAGTCTAGAGGACTTTACTGTTCCTGTTCCACACAAAAAAACAACAACAACAGGTTCTTCTATATACAATATTTTGAGGAAAAAAGAAGAAAAAGAAAATAAAAAGAGCTACAAGCTCACAATGCTCACAATGTACAAATAATAACAATAAAGACAGCTGGAATTTAACTCATTTACTTAAGTACGCTTTTGAGGTATTTGTGCTTTACTTGAGTATTTCCAATACTTTTACTTCTACTCCACTACATCTCAGAGGCAAATATTGTACTTTTACTCTACAATTATTTGAAGTTACTTGTCAGATATATATTATGATATTATGAAACATACATTAACCACTTTAGCCCTATTTTATACCTAGGCTATGTGAAAATAGCAGATATACAAGCTTACAACGCGTCGCATCACACACACACACACACACACACACACACACACACACGCACACACGCACACACGCACACACAGACACGTCCATCCGTCCGTCCGTCCGTCTATCTGTCTGTCTATTAGTAGGCTACGGCGCGTAACGTGCGACGCCTACCCAAAAAGACAGACATATAAGCTATCAACGCACTGCGACATGGTGTGTCGACTGCCTGCAGATCTGTTATTTTGGATAGGGCGCATGCTGTGCTGGTTCATGCGCTATGAATGAACCCGATTTTATTCTATTCATTATTAACCCACCTCCTACATGCATGCAAGCATCATTAATCAAAAGGTGTCAGTCCGCGTTACAGATCTACAAGCTCACAACAATGTGTCGCTGATCACCGCGTTGTGAGATTAAATTCGGGGCTGTCATTACTGGACTGATATTGTTTATGGGGGGGCAGCTAGGCCTTATTGCTGATAGATAGTTAGATAGATATTTAAATAGATGTATAGACAGACAGACAGACAGACACTCCGTCACTCCCAGGTGGTGAGCGCACGCACTCAAGCAGCTCTCTGCCAGAAAAGCTTCCAAATGCGAAGTTTTATTTTCGCTTGATATCGGTGGTTGATAGAGAGAAAATGAATTCATGACTGATAGATAGACAGACAGACAGACAGACAGACAGACAGACAGACAGACAGACAGACAGACAGACCCAGGCCGTCCGTGGGAGCGCACTCACACCAATGCGCTAAATTATAATATAATAATAATAGGGTAATAATAATAATAATAATTGTAATAATAATAATAATAATAATAAGGGTAATAATAATAATAATAATAATAATAATAATAATAATAATAGCATCAATTTGTTTATTGCACTGCACATTTACGCACAGCCTCGTTTGGTTTGAGACACAGTGTCCACTGTCCAGTCTGGTCTAATATCAAACCAAACCAGGCTGTCGGTGGACAGCTGAGCTTAATCTCATCTCATGGACGCCTCTTGAAGACTTCATTTATGGGCATATGAAGTGGACTAATATAGTAAGTGGACAGATTAAGGTGAAGGTTTAATTTCATCATACTTCTGGTGGGGACAGAGACATTAGAATCACAGACAGTTGTTGTGAATTAGGTGAGAAAAATCCTTCTGAATGTGGCAATTTGGAGAGCTCCAAGTTCCGCACAGATGCTTAATTTATTTTTCCTAGTTCCTTAAATGCTACAGTTTCTTCGAAAATATGTAATCTCCTAGTTCAAAAAGGCGTGGCGCTGTGATGCATCCAAGTTCATGTTCATGTTACCAAGCCATATTGTAGTACAGTCAATAGTAGGCTAATAGGCTGCTTATTAAATCTACAATGAAATGACAACGGATCACCCTCCCATGCGCGTGTTGTTCTGCAATGATTTTTCATTCATTGGAGGCAGCAAATAAGCAACACATTTAACATATTAAGCTCAGATGATTCCAACCAGGAGGAAAGAGACGGGAGGGCAGGAGAGAGGAGAGGGAGAGAAACGGTATAATGCTTTTTCTTTTCTTTTTGTTGCGTGTCAACTTGCACAGCGCGCCCCATCCCACAGCGCGATAATGGACTCTGAAATCTTGGCTCATGTGTAGGCTTAGGCTATCATAATTAATCACAAAAGTAACATATGGATATATACACTTAGGATTTAGAGAGAACCCTGAACTATTGCGCTTGAGATTTGGGTACATTCTGGGTTAAAACTGAATCTCTCCATTGTCTCCAAACTAAAGGCCCAGAATTAATTGGAGACGACAAAAAGAAAGCAGTGCTGTTCACAAAAATGACATATGCCTATGGTTGAGGCAGGTGTAAACTTTAAATGTATTATAATAAAGGAGGATTAATGAAGCATTAATACACACAGGTGCTTTGATGTTGGGCTAATTTGACAATAGATCAGATGCGAGTGGCTCATTAATGCGCATGAGATGGTTAAGTATGCCTACATTAATTCACATTCATTGTGATTATATATTCGGAATAGTGGTGTGTATAAATAGCAATGCGTCACTGTCGGAATAGCGATGTCTTTAAAACAAATGGGAAACACCTCCATTCAGAAGAATGGAAGTCAATCTTCTAAATAGCGATGTGGCGGAATGGCGATGTGTAACCCACAACTGGACCTCATGGTGGCTGGCATCGTACGTAGGTACAGTGGGGCAAACATGACCCCACCAAAGCTGCTTTATGTGGACTGTGGGTGCTGTTCAGAGCAGGGAGAGAAACGGACCCAGCTCCAGAAGAGGTTTGGTGGCTGGCCAGACCTCACCGTCAGGTTCGGTGGCTGCCTCATGCCAGCCTCTTACCAGCTCCCTTCAACCTGCTACCTCAGAGGTGCCTGAGGCACAGCTGGTAAGTGCTTAGAAAAATGAAATTGTATTAAAGCTGTTCCGTCTTGCTTATATACCACTAGTGTAAATGTAATTTTGTCATTTGTATTTACAGGCTGTGGATGAGCGTAACATTCCAGGCATGGATCATGTGGACAGGCTAGCAGAGTATCTGGTGGAGTTGCATAGTCAAACCACTTTGACTTTGAGCCAACAACAAGTCGGCACCATTACGGTTTTGTGGCAGAACCTTCTGCTACTGTTGCTATATGGAAAGATATCTGTGTACTATTGTGTACTATTTTTGAGACTCAACAATGCACATCTTTTACTTGTATTATCACACTTGTGTAAATAGGTGTCTTTTATGTTGCGTTGATGCTTTTACTGTTGCTATAATTGAAGGCATCTGTTGCTATTGCTGCTGTAGTTTATATAAGGCCTGCACATAATGGGGGTTTGCCTTATATGAACGTGTATATACTCTTCCCCCTAGTGTTTAATCCCTCTTGGATATTTGATATTTTGCAGACCTTGCACACTTGCATGTTTTTTGTGGTGTACTATTTTTGAGACTCATCAATGCACATCTTTTACTTGTTTTATCACACTTGTGTAAAAAGTGTCTTTTATATTGCGTTTGCTGCTACTGTTGCCACAATGCAAGGCATCTGTTGCCATTGCTGCTGTAGTTTATATAAGGCCTGCACATAATGGGGGTTTGCCTTATATTAACGTGTGTATATACTCTTCCCCCTATTAATCCCTCTTGGATATTTTGCAGACCTTGCACACTTGCATGTTTTTTTGTTACTCAACAATGCACATTTTCTTGAACAATGCAAATTTGTTTACTTGTTTAAACTTGAATATATATTTTGATACAGAATGTTCATAAATTGTCAGTCGTGTTTTTATAAAATTGTTCCATGGTAGTTTTAGTTATACGAGTAAAACTATTGGGTTGCTTCCTACTAGATAAAAAAAAACTGAATAGGCCTACTGGTTTAAAATTCCAACATTAATACACTTTAAAATTGGGTTTTACAAATTCGCTCAATTACTTTCAGAAGGAAAATCTGAATAAGGAAGGGTACCAAGAATCGTATAACGACTTAGTTTATTTGCACATGCATTTAAAACAAAATGGGGGGGGGGGGGCATTTAAATAGAAACACAAACCTGATGTGCCGGGCAGGCCAAAAAAGGGCTGGAACTATTGCTGTTGCTGAAAATATGGGGACATTTCTGACTAGAAATTACACTCATTATGATACTGATAACAGTAGTAGCAGATAACCATATAAATTGACTTAGTTATATGTGAGCATGCTGATAATGGTGATCTGTAAACACATACTTGACTCCCTGCCCTTGTAGTATTCATCAAATCACTCTGAAACTGATGCCAACGATTGCCATTCACCACTGTCATTGGTCTACTGTCATTACCCTTAGTTGTGGTGTGGACTTTGCCATCCACTAGCCTAGCTAACTAGCCTTCTTGCTGTGGAGGGACAGCCTCTACACTTATTTACATTTCACATTACATTTGTCATTGTATTTAAATGATCTAGAACACTGAATGAGCACTGTTAGGTCAGGTTACTTTTGTTCGAAGCGGGGATCGAACTGGCGACCTTGGCATCCATACTCCCCCTTCTTAGAAACGCTAGTTTTAACATTTCAGTTCTTTTTGAAAATATTCTGATACATAATCGCTTGCAGCAGGATTTTACATGAAGCTGAGTTAGAATTGCATCCATTCCCTTCCTTTTTCTCAAAATGCATCTCCTTTTCCCTTCTTTCTTCTCTTTTTCTTCTTCCCCCCTCCTTCCCCCTTCTCCCTGCTCATTACAGTCTAGTGTTCCCCAGCTTGTCTACTGAGTGGTACCTTGCGTGACAGTAACCCACGCACAAGGGAACACGACAGGCCTGGCATTCGTATCGTGACTCGTGCCGATCTTCCCCCTCTGGTGTCAATTTCGATCTGGAACAGACCCTGCACCGCCTTGAATTGTATTTTTTCCCTGGAGTGGGTGGGAGCGGTATGAGAACATGGGCTGCAATGTCTCCATCCGTCCTGTTCGCCGGGTCCGTCCAGGGTGCCCTTGGGTGGGGGTGGTAAGCAGGTGGGGCGTCTTCCTGAGGAACAGGGTGATCCTCAGGAGGAGGGGGCCCATTCCCATCCTCCAGAGGAATGGCCTCTTCCTCTTCCTCAGCCCCTTCCTCAGGAGGCGGGGCTTCAATCCTACCCTCCTGAGGAGGGGCCAAACCGCGACGGCGACCCAGGGTGGTCCAGGACGTGGCAGCAGCCGTGGAGTAATCGACAAGGCATTTGTAGATGCCATCAGGATGCCTGGCCTTGTAGAGGACGAAGGAGTTGAACAGCGATATCTGGAACAGGTAGGCTACGAACTTCTTCGTCCACTTTGTCGTCTTCCGGGTCAGGTTTTGGTCCAGCTTGTCGACCCCCCCCATGTAGGTGTTGTACTGGACCACGCACACTGGCTTTTGAACATCCACTCTGTCACTGTGGCGTCTCTTCCTCTGGTTCACGGTCACCATCTCATCCTGGTGGCACGTGGTGATCATAGTGACGATTTTGCTCTCCTTGGCTCACCATGCCGTCACCATCACGCCGTTGTGGTGACTGCTGATGGTTGACCCGAGGCCCAGCTTAGCCTTGGTCACGGCCATGATGGCTGGTGGCTGCCCTCTGTTGCATCGGAGAGTACCGCACACGTGGGTCCCTTTCCCCAAAAGTTCAAGGCACGAGTCCACCGAATTGTAGAGATTGTCCATGTAGAGACGGTACCCGTGATCTACAAGGTCACACAGCAGGAATGTAACTGTCTCACGCAGGGTAGACTTGTTGCTTCCAGCACAGCACGGCTTCATGTGGTAGAGGTAGCCCGTCTTAGAGTCGCACAGTATGTAGGATTTTATTCCGTACTTTATTGGCTTCTGTGGGTTGTATACCTTGAAGGACAGGCGCCCACGCCAGGACAGCATGCCCTCGTCAATGCTGATGTGCTGGCTTGGCAGGAACATCTCCTGGAACTTCAGCGTCAAGTAGGTCAACACTGGGCGGATCTTCCACAGCGGGTCTCTCTCGTTAGGCTCAATGGGCTGGGGGGTGTTGTTGTCGATGAAGTGGAGGTAGCTCCAGATCAGCTGGTACCGGTTCCGCGCCATGACCTTGCTGAAGTATGGAGTTGCCAGGGGCTCAGTAGTGGTCCAATACATGGGAACATCAGGCTTGTGAATGATCCCAGTGAGGAAGAAGAGGCCAAGAAAGTTCTTCAGCTCTGTCACTTCCAGCGGTTTGTCTTTGTTCCAGGCATTGTCTCTGGAGTAACGCAGACCACTGGGAGCCCTCTGACTCGCATACCGGTTGGTCTCGTCGCAGATTTCCTGGAGCAGCTCATCCGTCAGCAGTAGCTCCAGGAAGTCGACCGGTTCATCTGACTGGAGTTCAGCAGCCCCATTGCGAGGCCCCGGAGTCCCAGCAGGGGAGAAGGGGATGTCGCGAGGCTGCCAGTCGCCAGTGTCAGACCACACCCGAGGAGGAGCTGCAGCCTTACGAGGCCTGCCACCTGTGAATTATAGAAATAGAGAATTACCATAAAATATATTTTTGTATTTGTGTGGTTTACGTTGTGGCGGTGGTGCATGACTTTATTACACTTAGAATGAATGAGAACACACACACACACACACACACACACTATAACAAGTATAAATCAGGCATTAGTCTACCCCCAAACCCTAAACCTAACCTCTAAATGCCTAATCCTAACCTCAACTTGAATCTTTTCCTAATTGTAAGACTAACACCTCTAAATCATTTTTGAACCAATTATGTACAACCATTTTTCTTCTGAGGTCCACGAAAATGGTCCTCATCTCTATTTCTCAAATTCTACTCTAATTGAGGAGACGTTTGGCCCTCACAAGTATAGTAATAAAGTATGCGCGCGCACACACACACACACACACACAGACACAGGTTCTTTCTTACCTCTACGAGATGACGGTCCACGAGATGACGGTCCAGGTGGCGGTCCAGGTGACGGTCCGGATGACGGTCCGGGCCCACCCATGTCTCCCTCATCCCCAACCGTGTCTGGCCCTGATAGAAATAGAATAAATAAAATACTTGATCAATATTATGTACATGAGATCAATTTAAACATTTAGCATCATCATAGATCACATGCATGCATATATATATATATACATAAATATGAGAGAATATTTACCGTTGCTGTGTAAGGTTTTTTTTTTATTCCTGTGATAATTGTGACATCTTACCTGGACTCCCACCAACATGTCCACGTCCACCAACTGCTCCCTCCAGCTCTTCATCAGAATCCTCACACTCTGAAATGGATCAAATAATACATGTTACTGGTGAATTTTTCAAAAGCTATGTTGACATTACCTAATCATGACCTGCTTTTTGAAAGTGGCAAGATGGCAATATGAAAGATTAGGGGTTCAGTTCTAGGTCAGGAAAACATCAACAAAAATGATCAAAGCGTTTGTGTTGTGTCCTAACCTGGACTGAGGCTTTTGATGTAATTTGTATTATGACAACATGTGCATAGGGAGGGGGGGGGTTCAGCACACCTGTCATTGCCCCCTTCAAAAGGCAGAATAAAATAGCAGATCTACAAGCTTGAGTTTAGGTTATATAATATCATGGTGATTGTGATATTGTAGAGCTCATGTGGCTTATAGTTGTTTAGTCACTACTTTTGGGCTCGTTTTCATAGACCTGGTTGCTTATTCCTCTCCCACAATCTGGCAACACCAAAAAATACGTGCATGAATAGCGACCACAACGGAGTCTACTTGTGTGATCTGCTTGTAGATCAGATGAAGACAATGTTTAGGTTAGGTTATATTGATATATTGTGGTGCTATAAAAAAAATAGCAGATCTACAAGCTTGTAGATCTGCTATTTTTTACAAGTAGACTCCGTTGTGGTCGCTATTCATGCACGTATTTTTTGGTGTTGCCAGATTGTGGGAGAGGAATAAGCAACCAGGTCTATGAAAACGAGCCCAAAAGTAGCGACTAACCAACTAAAAGCCACATGAGCACTTCAAACCTATCTGAAAATAGCCAATCTACAAGATCACAATCACCATGATATTATATAACCTAAACAGTGTCGTCATCTGATCTACAAGCAGATCACACGAGTAGACGCGACGCGTTGTTGTGAGCTCTGTTGTGGTCGCGAACCACAGGTTTGGAACCTACTCGTGCGTCTTTTTTGTGTTGCCAGATTGTGGGAGAGGAATAAGCAACCAGGTCTATGAAAACGAGCCCAAAAGTAGCGACTAGACAACTAAAGGCCACATGAGCACTTCAAACCTATCTGAAAATAGCCAATCTACAAGCTCACAACCAATCACCATAATTTACAGGCAGCTTTACAGAGAAACAAGCCCAGTGTGGCTTATATCAGATATACAAGCTCAACAAGCAGACAATAAGCAGATCTGGCAACACTGGCTACGTCTCAACACACACACAATCGCTAGTTTTCTCCATTGAATCAACTACGTAACAAATAAGACGATAAAACATTGAATGTGTGCTTACTATGACAACATATGAGTTCAGCACACTTGCCATTTGCCCCCTTCAAAAAGGCAGAATAAAATAGCAGATCTACAACAAGCTCAAAAGCTTGTAGATCTGCTCAACTACGTAACAAATAAAAGACATTGAATGTGTGCTTACCAAGGGGAAAAATAGAAGGCGAATGCCTCGGAGATGGCTGCCACTCATCGCCGGAGGGATCACTAGAGGAAGCCGCCCCCTCGAGTTCGTCCTCGGTCTCAGGAGCGTCACTGCAGTCCTCAGGCGGGGGAAGTACGGGCTTGGATTTCCTCGAACTCCGACGAACGGGTGGGTCCCGGTTGTCGCTCGGTTCGACAGCCGCGACCCATCCGCCCGCCGGAGTTCCTGCCAAGCCAACCGGACCGGGCTGGTCCTTGCCGTCCACGGGAACTGGCCTCCGACGAACGGGTGGGTCCCGGTTGTCGCTCGGTTCGACAGCCGCGACCCATCCGCCCGCCGGAGTTCCTGCCAAGCCAACCGGACCGGGCTGGTCCTTGCCGTCCACGGGAACTGGCCTCCGACGAACGGGTGGGTCCCGGTTGTCGCTCGGTTCGACAGCCGCGACCCATCCGCCCGCCGGAGTTCCTGCCAAGCCAACCGGACCGGGCTGGTCCTTGCCGTCCACGGGAACTGGCTGGTCCGGTTCGAGTTTGTCGACAGGACAAACAACCACTGGAGCCTTCGGTGGTGCTGGGGCCCGGAGGAAGCGATCCAACGTCGGCTGGCATGGATCAGCTGACCCGCTGATGTGTTTGCGCTTGCTTGAACGCTTCGGCATACTGTATACGTATAGTCTACTCTCTCACAATAAACTATACTACTCCTCTCTATTTCCACCTATATATATATCTCTCTCCTCTCTATTACCACCTGATTTTATTCTATATCGCCGATCTACTGCCCTATAACTTCGCCTAACTTCCACCTATAATTATTATGTATACCTCCACGCCCTCTCTATTAGGGTGACCATATTCTGAATTCCCAAAAAGAGGACACCCAACGAATGCACGCGCGCGCAGCGCGCGTGCATGCGTTCGCGCGCGATTTTTTTTGCGGTTCTACACCGGATTTGTAACTTTTGGGTTTTTTTTTTGTACCTTAATTCGGTTAATTCGGTTAATTCTGGGCCTCTTTGAGGTACTGAAAAATATTGCTTTATAAATAATATATTTATTTATTTTAAGCATGTCTCCTAGAAATCTATGAAATTTATATTAAAAAAGCCAGCCCCCCCAAACCCCTAAAATACATAGAAATCTAATACATTTATATTAAAAAAGCCAGCCCCCCCAAACCCCTAAAATACATAGAAATCTAAGAAATTTATATTAAAAAAGCCAGCCCCCCAAACCCCTGAAATACATAGAAATCTATGCATTTTGGAACAGTTACTATAACATTTGCTAACCTGCTGCTGCAGCCGCGGGGGGAGGAGGAGGAGAGGAGACAGCTCATTCTTTCATTCAGTTTGGGGCCAGGCACGTTGGCTGTTATGCTGTTGTAGCTCAGTCCGTGTCTACTAACTATAAGCTAGTTAGTATGATATACCGTAACCTCACATGCAGCAAATTATTTTCGGTAGAGCAATGCCAATGTTAGATGCACGTGCACCTTTATTTTATTTCACCCGCTTGAACCAGCGCACATTTTCCCACATACACAATGAGGAAAGTCTCACACAGGCAGACACCAGAGAACGCACACTGCCTGCCCTGTCAACAGAGCGGCACCCCCAGGGTCCTAGCGCCCTTCGCATACAGCACACAAACACATAGGCAGGCAGACGCACAGATTTTTTTTATTATTATATGCATCTTCCCTTTACCGGGACAAGTGAAGTCCAAAACACCGGACATTTGAAGGATTTTATAAACCCCCCCCGGACAGGCCGGACAGCACCCCAAAAGAGGACATGTCCGGGTAAAAGAGGACGTATGGTCACCCTACTCTCTATCCTATAATATATATATATATATAACTCACTAGGCTAAATATATATCACTCACTCACATATATCACACACACTACTATAACTACTAATCAAACACACGCTCAAATATTAAATCACTCAGACACTCACACAAACTCACAAACAATCAGAACACTCACCGTCAATCAATCACTGTCTCAATCTCACTAACTCTCACACGATACAACTCTCTCTCTCTCTCACTAACTCACTCAAATAATCTATCACTCAATCTACAGTATCACACACCTATCAAACTAACTCACTCTACAACTAACACTCAAAATCACTCAATCTATCTATCTATCTATCTATATTTCTCTCTCTCTCTCTCTGTAACTATGACCGGCTCTAAACTCTCAAATCGCAAGACCGAGGGGTTCGCGCGACCCCGATTTATAGGTTTTGTGCGCGCGCATCGAGCCTGCGCCCGAGACCCGCGCCCGACACCCGCGCGCTCGGCGCGCGCGCACTCAGACACGCGAAGCTAGTGGCGACCCTACTGGCAACACGGATCTATCCACAATATCTACCGTCATCTCAAACACGGATCTATTCACAATATCTTTTCTTCATTTATGAAGAAATACAAGAATATCCACAGACTCGGTGCGCGCGGGGGCGCGCGAGGTGGCGCGCACGGCTTCCAAAATCAAGATCCATGGTGAGTTTTTCTTTTTTCTTTGTTTTCTAAACATGATGATGGCGCCGATCACATCACAGCTGGTAACGTGCGCGTGGAACGCTTACAGTCTGTCTTGCCTGTGGTGTGTGTGGAACAGGTCGGTGGGCGTGCACATACGAGCACGACGTCTAACCTTAGATCTCACCGCGGATGTTTGTAAACTTCTGTGTGAAGGCGACATCGGGTCGTTGCGACCTCGGATCACTTGGCTTGTGTGTTTTGGGTCAGGGAAAGTTCATCCCCGTGCACATACGAGCACGACGTCTAACCTTAGATCTCACCGCTGATGTGTGTTAACTTCTATGTCAAGGCGACCTCTTATCACTTGGCTGTTGGCTCATGTGTTTGGGGTGAGGAAAAGTGCATTCCCGTGCGTGCACGAGCACGTTACAAGCGCAAGCATGTGAACGTGCATGGCTGCTGCAAGTTTTCCCTAGGTGCTTCCCTGCTCAATGAGCACGGCTGCGCACAGGCTGCCAGTTGATGCACGGATCAAACATTTGGTTTGATATGAGCAGATTGGCGGACCCCCTGACTTTATTTGACTTTTGTGTTTTGTAATAACATGTTTTATGTGATTACTTGACCAGATCATGATATTTTACAACTTTTCTGTGGTCTAGATGGATGAAATTTCTTGACAATGTAGGGAAGGACTTCATCTAATGTAAGACACAAAAAAGACCACTTCGCGTAGATCTACGCGATTGGCACGCTGCGGCTTTAAATAGGTTCGCGTAGATCTACGCGATTGGCAGTCAATGTGTTAATAAACAGAAAATACATTTTTCGGTAGGTGTCAAAATCTCAACCAATCAGGAGAAAGTACCCATTTTTAAGCTTAATTGTCTCCGCCAGGCCGAAAGGCATGGCGAGAGAGTATGTTTTGCCCCCTGTCCGTCCGTCCGTGTGTGTGTGTGTGTGTCCGTCCGTGTGTCCGTGTGTCCGTCATTCTGTCATTTTGTGTACAGCTAATCTCCGGCACCGTTGGCTTGATCGCAACGAAACTGTGCACACACACTCCCTGGATGCCAGAGCAGAACCTCTGCCTCAAATTTTTCAAATTAACCTTTTATAGCGCCACCAGGAGGCCGCTTTTTGCAAAACACACTTCTTGACAGTACTCCTACAGATTTTATCCAAACATCACGCAAATCAGTACACAGTATCTCTATAGTCATGTGATCAACACGGATCTGTCCAATTTTCCATATTTCATCCTGATTGGCTAAGGTTGGCTTCCAAAGTTTGCAGGATTGCTCCGTTTTCAACAAAATGCCTCAAATCATGAACGCAGCTTGCGATTTCCGTGAGATTTCACACGCACATTCCCACTAGGCCGAGGAAGAAATACCACTTGAAAATGTTCAAATCAGCCTCATGGTGGCGCTATAAATGGACGATTTAGGTTTTTAACTATAACTGCACCGATCTGCATGAAACTTTGCACGCACACTCCCTAGAGGCCAAGGAAAAACAACTGACCTGCATTTTTCACATTTGCCTTTCATAGCGCCACCAGGAGGCCGACTTATGTAAAACACATTCTTTGATATTAAGCCTTCAGAATTTATCCAAATTTCACGCACATCGGTACACTTGATCTCTATAGTCATGTGATCACGATGATGTGATCACGATGGATCTTTTAAAATTTTCATATTCCATCCTGATTGGCTAACATTGACATCTAAAGTTTGCAGGAGTGGCCCGTTTTGAACAAAATGCCACAAATCATGAATGCAGCGTCCGATTGCGACACTTTGCACGCACATCGGCACTACATTGAAGAACAAATGCCACCCTTTTAACATTGCCCTATTATAGCGCCACCATCAGGCCAATTTTGCAACACTTTTCTTTTTTATATTACTCCTACAAATTCAAACATCATGCAAATCGGTACACATATAGTCAAGTGATCAAGATGGTTCCATCCAATTTTTCATATTCCATCCTGATTGGCTAATTCCGAACATTGCTGCCCCACAATAACCTACCTGACCTGGCGGAGACCTGTGCTCCAAGGAGCACTTTTTCTAGTTTTGGAGTCTGGTGGTGTTCAACCATCTTTAGACTTTAGTTTAGGTATTCTTTACTTCATTCTCTCAACTTTATTTCTGTGTGTGATTTCCTGTGATTTCTGTGTGCAGCAATCACACACAAGTGTGACTGCAGGCAGAGCCATGCAGTCATGCCTTATATGGGGATTGGTGGGGCAGCTCCCTATGGTAATTGGGATTAACTGGCACACCCCTTCAAGTTACGAGGATTGGGATTCATCATCATAAGAACATAGTTACGAACAATTCTGCCTTTTAAGAACGTTTCATGAATCTGACTCGACTTCACTTAGGAAGAAATGTAAGAGGAAACATTAGGAACGTATTGCTGCATGAGGCCCATTGGGCCTCATTCAGCAACCATTCTTAAAAGGAAATGTGGGTGTTTTTTTTGGGTGTTTTATGACCTCAATTACGCCCAAAAAAACTGAACTTTGAGTAAGTAATCTGGGATTGGCCCCTTGACTTTGATGTCATAGTCACTTAATCCCGCCCCCTCTCCTCCCGCCCCTCCCCTCCCCTATCCTTTCTTTTTTTTTGGGGGGGGGGGGGGGCAGAGCAGAGGCGATGATTGACAGGCAAAATCCCTCAACAGCGACACCCGCAGGCAAAGACTACTTGACATTGCAGTTGAAAAGGCTTTAGAATGTGAGAGAAAAACACCTGCAATGGCTGAGTCACTGGAGTGGAATTTTCAGTTAAAACTTTTAATACACGTTTGAAGGACCATGACAAAGACTTTTAATGTGTTGTAAAACTGAATGTCATGAAACCTTTAAGAAGATTTTGGTACACTCCAATGTTTTCTTAGCTGTGGTCTGTTCTTAGGTAAGAAGAGAATCTAAGCACACTGAAGAGCACTCTTAGGGTGGCCTTTGAGTTCTTAAGTGTGACATGTTTGTGAAAATTAACTGTTTCTTCTGTTTTCTCAATTCTACAATTGTATAATATAGGATTTAAATTACAAGGAGGAGTTTAATCACTTTTACCCTATGTTATACGTTATTTTAAAATAGCCGATCTACAAGCTCACAACGCATCCCATTACTGCCCATTTTGAGCTTGTAGAACGGCTATTTTTGAAACATTTTGATGGGGTCCCTGGCAGAAAATATTTTCAGATGGCGGTCCTTGACATAAAAATGTTCGAGAACCACTGTTTTAGAGTTTTCAACAGACCTGAAATTACAATCTAACCCAAACAGACCCGGTTGAGTTGCAGCCCAAGCCCCATACCCACCCCATAACCCCCAACTCCACCTACCCCCATCGCCCCCCATACCCCCACCCCCCACACCCCCACCCCCATATCCTCGGCATCCGCCACACCCCTATTTTCCCGTCCCCTTCCTACCCAAAAGCCCCCGTATACCCACCCATCATACCCATCCCCATTACCCCCCACACAGCCCCCTACGCCCCTCCTTGCACAACCATATCACCCACCACACCCCTATTTCCACCCCATTACATACCAAGCAGCTACTACCTTAAAGCCCCTCCATACCCACGCACCAGCTACGTATAAAATGTTTTATATCCACTAATAACGCTACTCATGAACATGAAATATGGATAACATGCTAATATCAGCAAATTTACATTGATGTCTAGTGGTGATATGTTGATTAATGTGAAGAAAAAATATATATACATTAATTAATAAAATAAAATAATGTTTTTCACTTCAGAGGCACCTCCACAGAACTGTTGCTTATTTTTTTTATGTTTGGAGTCTGGTGTTCCATCATCTTTAGACTTTAGTTTATGTATTCTTTACTTCATTCTCTCAACTTTATATCTGTGTTCGATTTCCTGTGATTTCTGTGAGCAGCAATCACACACAGGTGTGACTGTCGGCAGGGCCATGCAGTCATGCCTAATATGGGGATTGGTGGGACGGCTCCCTATGGTGATTAGGATGCTAATTAGGATATATGGGGCGTCTACCTATGGTAATTAGGATTAACTGGCACACCCCTTCAAGTTACGAGGATTGGGATTCATCATCATAAGAACATAGTTACGAACAATTATGCCTTTTAAGAACGTTTCATGAATCTGACTCGACTTCACTTAGGAATTCACTTAGGAAGAAATGTAAGAGGAAACATTAGGAAAGTATTGCTGAATGAGGCCCATTGCCCCTAGGGGTTCCGGACCCCCTGTTGAAGACCCCTGAACTAAACTAAAAGAAGATATTTTGCAGAACCTCTGAAACCTTGAGAGCAGAGGGTTAATGGGAACACAGCCGTTCAGTTCAGTTCAGTTCAGTTCAGTTCAGTGTGTTTGTGTGTTGTGTGTGTGTGTGTGTGTGTGTGTGTGAGAGAGAGAGAGAGAGAGAGAGAGAGAGAGAGAGAGAGACAGAGAGAGAGAGAGAGAGAGAGAGAGAGAGAGGGAGAGAGAGGGAGAGAGTGGGAGGGAGATAGGGAGAAAGTTGTGTGTGCGTGCGTGCGTGCGTGCGTGCGTGCGTGCGTGCGTGTGCGTGAGAGAGAGAGAGAGAGAGAGAGAGAGAGAGAGGGAGAGAGATAGGGAGAAAGTTGTGCGTGCGTACTTTTGGTATATTTTACTTGTAACAGTATATCTACAATGTAGTATTGATACTTTTACTTAAGCAAAACATGTGATTACTTCTTCCATCACTGCTCAAAAGTATAGTAATACAAACACGCACGCACGCACGCACGCACGCACGCACGCACGCACGCACGCACGCACGCACGCACGCAATGGAGCAGCTGTTTCTTAGCAACGCTGGGAGCCTGTAGTTCTGGGCAGAGAGTTCCTTCATCTCCGCGCCTCAAGTGTCTGCCAACCCCATGCCAATTACCGGGTCGTCATGGCGATGCCAATTATCAGGTCGTCATGACGATGCCAATTAGCGGTCGTCATGGCGATGCCACAGGGCTGATATTTAGCGTGGGGTAATAGTGATACTAATTGTGGGCCACAGTATCTGCAGGGCCGGAAGAAGTGTGAATTTTGACAGCAAATTCTGATGTCGTTTAAGTCATAGTCTTTTGAATAACATGTAATTTAGTTTTAGTCATATTTTTGTCATCTTTAATATTTTAGTTTAAGTACAGTTTTAGTTGACTAAATAGCATACGATTTTAGTCGACTAAATCTACAGTTGATTTAGTCGACTAAAATGTATTTTGGTAGGCCTTGATGGTGTCATTTATACCATGCTATCTGACGAAAATAGCAGATCAGAACCTCTGTGACGTTTTTTGGCTTGTAGATCGGCTATTTTCGGAGCATGACACCCATGCGCAACAAGCATAAAATGACTTGTCTTAGTTCTACTGGATCTCTTTATAATTGTGTTTACGTCTGTGAAAAAAGGTAGTCGACGTTTTCAAAATCTACAAACTCTACAAGCTTGTAGATTTACAAGCTCTGTTTACATAGTTACTACTTTACTTTTACTTCAAGGTAGAGTCAGTGATACTTTTTTGTTGTTAAAATAAATGTTAAATTGTATAAATTAGATTCTGATAGTAATCATTGCTATAGAGTGTTTGTTCAGTAACAGGAGTCTCCCCAGTCTCCATCCCTCCAGCTCTTGATTAAACAGAAAATGCATTTTCAGGTCGGGATACTAATTGTATCCAATCAGGAGAGATATCTCATACAGATTAACACTCGCATGACTGAGGTTTCATACTCCTCCACCAAGCCTGAAAAACGATCATTTTGATCCCCAAATCAGGCTATCCTATTGGCCACTGTCTCCCCTCTGGGCTCCAGACTACTTCACACTTTCTCCCCCAAACAGTGGGGGGTTCCATTGTCTTCGAAATAGCCATTAACATCTCAATTGCACTCTGCTGCAGGCAGAAACATTATAAAATAGTAATGTAGTATATATATATATAAAATAGTATTATAAAATGTAATGGTAACTGCAGATTCTGTATGTAAAATCTTTATTAAAAAAAAGCGTATAAAACAGCGCAATCTGTAGCGTCACATTAAACTCTTCAGTGAAACAGACAGTGAAATGAGTTGCCAAATTTTGAGAGAGAAATAAGCAGGCAGGTCTATGAAAATGTTACTGCATACGTTGTGCCCTGAGAAAAGTGAGACATGAAGCAGTAGGCTAGTGTGTATTTCTGTCTGACTCCTATATGTGAGCAGGCCTGGTGTTTCGGGCATCAACTCGCGAGTTGAAAAACCAACCCGATCTCCAGAGATTACCGTAACATTGCACGGAACGAGTGCACTTCATTCCGTGGATAGCCGCCTTGGAACTCCCGAATTGCGTGCATATGGTACGGCGCTGCCTTTGTGACAAAACCATTTCGGAGGCGCGCAGTCACAGGCGAATTGTCACCCCGTGAAGGACCACTGAGGGAGCTAAGGCGACCGAGTTGCCGTCCTGAACGGTGGGACATTCGCCTGTGCCTACTCAGCGCCGTTTGAGTTATGTACCGATAGGCACAGAATCGTAAATTTTATTGTGCGGACTGCTCTGCTTCCGGGTTTTTCCGTGTTGCGACTGGTTACGCCCACCGTGGGACTCGCCGTACATATGCACGCAATTTGGGAGTTCCGAGGCGACTATCCACGGAATGAAGTGCACTCGTTCCGTGCAATGTTACGGTATTCTCTGGAGATCAGGCTGGAAAAACAGTAGAAACTAGCTAAATAACTTTTTTATTTTTTGGCTGATTTTCGTTTTTTTCCATATTAACACAGTTCGAATGTTGAGGAAGCTTTCGATCCCAACAGATATCCGTTTTAGAATCATTAAGTGGTTTAAATTACATTACAAACACAGCAGTGTTTCTGTGTGTTTCTGTCGATCTTGTGGGGGCAGAGAGTGGTTTTAACTTGCAGGGACAACAGTAGCATGAGTGGTTTTGGTTGGTCGTTGGCCCATTGTTCTCCGGTTACAAGCCTAATCCCCACCCATCAGTTTCGCTCCCCTCTGTGGTGGTGTAAAGTTACTAAGTACATTTACTCAATTACTGTACTTAAGTACAATTTTGAGGTATTTTACTTTACTGGAGTAATATCCACTGGGTGAATATTCAACCTGAGGCTGAAACTAACTTCACCACGGTGGGAAGCGGCTAGCCCTGGTCCAGAGCGTTAGTCAGTTCCCTCAAGTTCCCTCAAGAGTAGTGAAAATAAACAAAACCATTTCGCTACTCACCGAAACAAAGGCTGTTTTGTGTTGTTGAAAGTCTATTCTCGGAGGTGGGAAGCCTCTCAGCACCCCACCTACTCTGTAAAATACACTTTTTGGGCAGAAAATAAAATATGTCCGCGAGACGGAAATTATTTGTATTTACTCCACAGTGCCCTCTACAGATTTGGTTAATGATAAGTTCAAATTGTCCAGATCTGTAGAGGGCGCAGTGGAGTAAATAAAAATAATCTCACTAACGCTCTGGACCAGGACTAGGAAGCGGCCAGTATTGCGTTAGTCTTTTTCGGGACAGAATCTAGTTGTATAAACAATATAACATTGTAGCGAACACAGCAGCTACAGTAGGTGAGGGCAGCCCCAGCTAAACAACAGGCCGCTCGACGTTCGTATGGAAGTATTTCACTGAAGATGTGGCCAAAACAACAGTGGAGTAACGAGGCTAGGAGCTAGCATTGTTAGTTCGCCGCCAAGCGTCATGGCAGAACGTACACCTGGTGTTTGCATTTCTCCATTTACAACTCGTACATCTACATAAACGTTCATATTTCAAATATAAAGTGCTTATCTCATGGCCAGGGATGTTACAATTCTGTTCGGGTAACCCATAAGTACCCATAATCTCCGTATTGTCAAAAAAAAAACATTTTAATCCGATCGGTGGCCATTTTCTCCGTATTTTCTCCATGCTTTCAACTACGTGACCCTATCGGTTGGGAGGTGTAATTGCACTCTGATACACTATAACTCTATGAGCAAATGATCGCCAATCGGATTAAAATGCTTTTTATTGAACAATACAGAAGTTACGGGTACTTATACCCACCCGAAGTAAATTGTAACATCCGTGGCCACGGAATAAGAACTTTATATTTGAAATCCGAACTTTTATGTAGATATACGGGCTGTAAATGGAGAATGTGCAAAAAACAGGTTGAAGTTTCGTCATGACTGTCATAATATGACCGTCAAGTAATGCTGCTATAAATCTAGTAGCAGCAAGCGAACTATAGTAACTTGTAAACAACCCAGTGTGCAAACTGTGCACAAAACACGTGGGCAGCTATATTATTATTACCATTATAATGTAATTATATATATATAATTATAATAATAATAATAATAATAATAGAAAGACGTGAAAAACAAGCCCAAAGTCGCTTATAATAAGCAGACATGGCAACATGGACTCGCATAGACTCGCTGCGTATGCTCGTCTACGGGCCGCTCTGCGGGGGGTCTAGAGGTGTCAACTGCTCTTGCCTGGGGGAGAGAGGGGGAGAGCGGTCAATTTAGCCGAAATATAACGGCTGGGATGGTATATATGGTATATATTTCATATTTATAATACGTTTCAGAAGAAAAAAAAAACGGAGATGATTTGAAACAAATATTTAGGAAAAGTCATGAAAGGGGAACTTTCTCAGAGCTTCATGAGAGAAGATAATCCACTTTAAATTCTCAAAATCGGTCATATTGATAGCTTAGTCATGCAAGTGTTAAACAAGTGAAATTGGAAGTGATGATACAAAGAAATGTGCAGACAAAATTGGAACTGAAACAATATCAAATTGAAGCTCATAAGTACTTTCTCCTGATTGTCTGAAGATTGGCCACCCACCTGGAAACATATTTTCTGTTTATTAAAGAGCTGGAGATAACAAACACTCTCTATAGCAATGATTACTATCACACTATAGAGCTTTAACATATTAACAAAAACACTTTTTGAACAGAGCAACATTATGTGATAAATTGCAGCTATTTGCCGCAAAAGTGTTATACCAAATCCTTGCAAAAATCATATATGGGTCAAAAATGTGCGTGTGCAAATGACAATCTTTGTGGTATTGTGAGCTAGTAAATTTTTTCCTTTTCCTCCAGTTTGCAATTTGACGATAATGTATTCCCTTTAATTACCCACTGAGCCTTTTTCGGGCTATTAGTAGGGATGCCACCGATTTTTCGAATTTCCGAATATTCGTTACAGTCTCCATATTCGAAAATGATTTTTAAAATTCGATTTTAATTATATATTTTTTTTATTATTATTATTATTATTTATTTTTTTAAAACTTTTTTATGCCTTAGTTTCAATCAAAATATATGCTAATACTAATAATAGTAATATTATGGTCTTAATAATTGTAAATGGCCACAGTTTGTTTTACTGTAAAGTGGAGGAAGACAGCTGCGCTGTCTGTGCAGACTCAGAGTGCTGCTGCAGCCACACACTCAGGGCCGGATTGGCCGTCGGAAGGACCGGGACTATTTTTTTTCCCCCCCCATCATCAGGGGGGGTGGCGGTGCCGTCGAATAATCGAAAAATATTCGCCAGGGCTGTCCGAATTTCGAATTGGCTCAAGGTCAGATTGTGGCATCCCTAGCTATTAGCCGTCTAAATGACGTCTAAATGTCACCTAGCCGTCTAGGCTAAAACTAGTTTATGACAGGTCTAAAAATGAAAGTTTTTTCAACGTCTAAACCTAGCCTAGACGTTGTTTCAACGTCATTAGAACGGCTAGATATAAATATAGCCGTTCAAATGACTTTGAAACCACGTCTAAGCTTAGCCTAGACGTTGAAAAAACTTTCATTTTTAGACCTTTCATAAACCAGTTTTAGCCTAGACGTTCTTTAGACGTCTAATAGCACGAAAAACGCTCAGTGGGTTAAACCCAGTTATAGACTATAGACGTTATAAATGCCTATTTAATTATAAGGATATTAATATACTTAAAATTAAATCCGGATGTTTAAATAACATCTAAACAACTTGTAGGCATTATATACCTTTATGACACAGCTTGGTTGAATGCTCGATTCTGATTGGTCAATCATCGGTCATTATTTCTGGATAATGACCGATGAGCTCAATAACGGACCGCTGTGTAATCAGAGACTCAGAACACCTGCTCATATCAACCTGCGCTGCTTGGTTTTATGCTTTATCCAACATGACAGCCATGTAAACAAACAAACAATGTAATTTACAACTAAACGTTGCTCTCAAGAATGTTTTTGAAAACATTTTAAGTGAGAAATAGATGATGCAATGACCGAAAAGTCATTCTATTTGATCCTCTACACTTCCTTGTTTATCGTGGCGCAACAACGGGGAAATACCAAAACACTCGACCCAAAACACAGTCGCCCCGGGGCAAATACGGCGGTATTACAGGCAAATCCAGCGGTATATAGAATGGGGGTGAGTGTTTGGGGGCGAGTCTTCCCGTTTCCTTGAACTTCCGAGGCGGCCGCCAACGCCCAAAACGGCGTTGGCGGCCGCCGTGACTCCGCCGCGGCGGACACAGGCCCGCCACGCGTCCGCCGCACCCGCTGCGGCGGAGACGCGCCCGCCTTGCCTCCGCCGCACCCACCGCGCCTCTGCCGCACCCTACATATAATTTGTGGGGTTGCTGACAGCATGAAGGTGTCCCCCCCCCTCTGAATGGAACAACTACCATAACAGCGGAATTTTACACGTGCGTAATTACGCATGTATACGTGCATGTTGTAACATAATAATACACAACGTGTACTGTACCTATATAGCTCACTGTAGGCTAACATTCTTGGGGGTCTTCTTAGGGACCCCCAAGCTCCTCCTTAGCGCCACCTATGGAGCGGTTTCAGAAAAGAAAAAAGG
>NW_027660990.1:374007-494007 GCF_963280865.1 Gymnoscopelus braueri
AATTAGGCTACATGTCATACTTGCAACATCACCATTGAGGATTACTGTTATAGCCAGTTGAAAGGTGGAGTAGAGTCGGGGTCATACCTATGTTCCCCGGACCTATGTTCCCCCACTAAGGTTATGGTTAGGGTTAGGTTTAGGTTAGGTCCTATATTCCCCGCTCTCCTAGGAAAGCGGGGAACATAGAACCTGGGGAACATAGAACCTGGCCCAGATTACAGCTCCACTGTTTTGCCCATTTTTGTTCAACCCATTTTGCTCACTGCTACAGTCAATTGAAAGTTACCTTGTGTAGTTCTGGATCCGATTTGGACCGGTGTGTGGCTTCAATATTCTGCTGGGTGAGAAAACACATTGAAATTACACCTTCTTACACCATCAAGTCATGTATGATATATGCTGTGCTTTATCCAAATTTTAATTGTGGAGTCCTAGTTTTTTCTGTTCAGGAGTAAGGCCCCCACAGTAGATGTACTGTTGTTGAAATACATAATATATATTAATATATTTGTATTTTAATCTTCCGGCTAAACGTTCTGTTATACTCATTTCTTCTAGAGGACCTAAAGCATAGTAGTAGTAGTCCCAACGATAATGCAGGCGGGTAAACAAACACACAAAATTTGTCAAAATTGAATTCCTGATATTTAAAATGTTAATCGTTCATGTAGGTACCTTGTGCAGTTCTTCCTCTTTTACGGCTGACTGGAGTTTTGTCAAGATGTACCGCAGAAAACTTATGAATGAATAATATGAATAATAAATTATGGAATTAGAAAACTCTCAAGGTTTTGTTTGGACATTAATACTGATACAGGCTGTAATTTCCATCTACATATTTAACATTGGGCTTAAATCAATTAACATAACATTTCAATTTACCTGGTGTTGAGGTGTGTAGAGGTGCTGTCAAAACTGTCTTAGCAATGGGCACTGGGCAGTATGGGGAGGATAATTAGGCCAGATGTATATTATTGTAATGAACGAATATGACAATACTCCCAAAATAAAAAGGACAAACTAACAAACAAATCTAACAGCACAGCTCCCACCAGCGTAGAGTTATCTATAGCTTTAAGCCAGTCATCAGTCACCTATATCAAAACAGTAGAAGTAGAGTGACTAGCTCTATAGGCATGTTGAGAATATGTTGCAAGCTTGAATTTGTAAATGCACCAACTTTTCCATGATTTTGCTCAAAACAGGTAAAATACTTATAGGTCTAGAATTCCCCTCATTAAAAGCAGCTTTGGTATCCTTAGGTAAAGGAACAACCCTAGCCTCCTTCCACATCTTTGGACATAGGCCCACATCCAAACATCTCCAAACATCTGTGACAAAATGCACATTATATTTATTATATTTATCTGCTTGATCTATGGGTGTTACTATGTCTGATTGATATGTGACATCTGACCTATCTATGCATGTTATTATATACGTGTGATATGTGACATGTTGGACACTGTGAAATATGTGAACATTTCCTATTCACGTGAGGTAATGGGTCTGATCACTGGGGTGATTGAGTGATTGCCCAGATAGCAAAATATGGGTGAATCAACGTTGAAAAATAGTCGGCCATAACGGTTGACTCAACGTTCAATCTCAACGTTGAAACTGTACAGAAATCACAACGCCATTCTTATTTGATTCAACGTTGGGTTTCAACCACTAACTAACACTATATCAACGTTGATTCAACCATCATCTAAATGGTATTCTGCATGCTGATTTTAGTTGATTTTATGTTGAATCAACGTTATGACTCAATATTGATTCAACCATCATCTAAATGGTAATCTGCATGCACATTTTAGTTGATTTAATGTTGAATCAACATTAGGAATCAACATTGATTCAACCATCATCTAAATGGTAATCTGCATGCACATTTTAGTTGATTTTATGTTCAACATCAGGAATCGAACACTGATTTAATTTATAAATTGATTATACTGAATCATGTTAGGAATCAATATTGATCCTGATCATCCAACAACCTAATGGTAATCTGCATGTACATTTTAAATTATGTATGCTGATATACTGTAAGGTTACATCTTGTTCAAAGTTACCTTACATTTCTAAAAATATAAAAATAAAGACAGACAATATGATTTGAATCTTCACATTTATTGAACCAAGGCATTGGTGAAGAAATCACAGATTGGGGCTTTAACCTTTGATTTTATGACATATCAGAGACCATTAGGGTTTTATGGAAAATGCTTCTAAAAATGTTGCTAGTTTCCCCACTTCAAATGCTCCAATCTTTGAAAATATTAACCGAAAATAGCCGATCTACAAGCTCTCAATGCGTCTGATTGGCTATTTTCGCTGTGCAACTTGCTTCCATAGAAGACATGCTGGCTTCTATGGATTCCAAAAGACTGAAATCAGTCGTGGCGACTGAGAACTTTAATTCATGCCTTCAGGGAGGGAGGGAACCTGCAGAGGTGCCACCTGCATCCGGTCCCTGCTGCTCCAGAGCATTTCTCGGGATGCCTCCCTGACGGCTAGGCGCAAACTGCAGCCAAGACTTGACCGTCTTCTCAAAGTTCAGTTGAGTTAATTTTCGGTCCGATCGTTGAGCAGCAGCTGAAAGATAAGATAACAAGAAAGCACATGGGATTTAAACACTCAATTTTGTATACATATAAAACACAAAGACACTTAATCTGCAGCAGCCAGTGTGGGTTGGCTAAAAGACTGGACTGGAATTTGAAATTAGCATCTAAAGCTCAGCAATTGCATACACTTTCACCAGCACCTGACTCCAACCTAAACTTTTTTTAAATATGAATTTAGGAAATTGTGCTCAACTAGTCAACAGGAGATTCTGAGACATGAAACAAGGACAGAGAGAAAAGTTATTCAATACATTGTAGGTGTAAGCCTCACACAGCTTTATGTTCTGACCCACCATCAGTCATCCCTCACTCCCCCCCTAGTGATACTTAGGCCCAATTTACACTGGCAGCCAAATCCAGCCTGTATCTAGCCTGAATCAGATTTGAGTCACTTCCAGAGTGGAATTAGATTGGTTAAATCAGTCTAAATGCACACATCCGAGTTGAAATCCGATTTGAAACCACCTCCAGAGGGTTCGAAATCTGATTCAAATCTGATTTCTAAAGATCTGTCTCAGTCTGAATGCAGCAACCTGATCTACCCACCCAAGTCACGTATTAAACTGTCCAAAACGTCACTTGTAGCGCAACCCAGGTGCCACAGACTTCATTATAGAGTGGGAAAAAAAGAATTTAAAGACAAGTTCATAGAATGGTAAGACCAACATCTGAAAATAAAACTTAAACAAAACAGAGGATAATTCTACACCCCAGGTTCATAGGGGCCCACAGCATGAATACTGTTCATGACATCCAACATGTCTCCGCACTCTGTGCCTGCCACAGTTTGTGTAGACAGAGTTTACAGCTGATCAACTGGTTATGAGGGGAGGGGAGGGGCCCTTGGCAGCCTCATTGCTCTCTGCGAATTTTACTTGGAGGCTATTTATGCCGAATGTATCATATTTTTAAGTTTAATTGTTATAGCACGCCCAAAATGTTAAATCAAAGACTGCTAAACAGCTAGATGCACCTTAAATAAGGGAATATGTGCAATATCTCTCTCTCTGTGTTTACTGTTTTTTGTATTCGTTCAATTTTGTGACTTTTCTTTTTGACTTGTTAAATGTTACATTTATGCAGTGGCGCTCTAACTCCAAGACAAGTTTCTCCTACGGGAGACAAATAAACAAACCTTGACCTAGACCTAAACTTAAACCATTGTAGCTTTGACAGAGGAGACTTACCCAACAAGCAGCTTTGCATTTTTGTTTTTTTGAAGGCCCTCTTGAAGGTGGAACACCTCTTATCCTGTTTGCCGGCCCAATTGAATTTACTGGCCAGGCCATTGGTAAGCGCTGCAGCCAACATCCGCCGGATGAGGTCGCAGGTGTCGGTGCCTCCAACCAAGGCCAGGCGAGAAATCTAGAAAAGAAAAAAATAGAATATAATCAGGTCACTTCTTTAGCCACTTAAACTCAATCATCAATGAATTCTTAAACCCCAGCATTGGTAATGTGAGGAAAGCTTCTGCTGAAAATAGAAGATCAACAAGCTTGTGTTTTGAGCTTGTCGATCAACTATTTTCAGCAGAAGCTTTCCTACCAGAATAGACACTAGTATTGAGCCTTGAGGGGCTTCGGATAACCATATGGGGTTCAAGTGGTTAAACTGTTGTATTTGTGCCGTTTCTAGATGATTTGTTAGAAACAGCACTCATTTCATGAACACAGATCAACTTGCTACACCGACATTCCAGTATTAGACCATGGGACCGGCAAAATGTCGTGCTCATCAAAAGGGACGAAACATATGTGGTATCATTTTGTTCGTAGGACATTCAGGAGAGAGAAAATGTATGATAGCAGTTTCAGATGCGTAGCTGAATACCATTGTAGGGGTATAATTTTAATATGCAAAACCACATAATTCATTGTTGTCTGAAGTTCAAAATCATTACATTTTATGCACATTTCTGAATTTCGTACCATGGAAGGACATCACCAACATCATAAAATAACTACAGATAGGCTGAATAGGCTCTGGTAGCCATAACGGGCAATTAAAATTGACTGCCACAGGTTCTGAATTTAACATCATAGAATAATGAGTGATACCTCTTTTTATGGGTTCACGAGGATGTAGAAACCATTTAGACATTACTTTGAAGAGTCAGGAACTCTCAAAGACTATGTTGTACCCCAATTTACAACTCAACTCAGGAAAACATGTAAATGAGAATCACACAACTAGACCTAACTTAAGATAAAATGAGCACACACACACACACACACACACACACACACACAGTACACAAGCATGGTACACAAAACCACGCACGATTTGCAGACATCTGTGAGAGTGTGGTTCTGCCATACACTACATTTACAAGATAAGTGCTTTTGCTGGTTGTGGAAAACTGAATGCACCAAGGTTATTGAAGAAAAAACTGAATTTACACTGGCAGCCAAATCCAGCCTGTATCTAGCCTGAATCAGATTTGAGTCACTTCCAGAGTGGAATTAGATTGGTTAAATCAGTCTAAATGCACACATCCGAGTTGAAATCCGATTTGAAACCACCTCCAGAGGGTTCGAAATCTGATTCAAATCTGATTTCTAAAGATCTGTCTCAGTCTGAATGCAGCAACCTGATCTACCCACCCAAGTCACGTATTAAACTGTCCAAAACGTCACTTGTAGCGCAACCCAGGTGCCACAGACTTCATTATAGAGTGGGAAAAAAAGAATTTAAAGACAAGTTCATAGAATGGTAAGACCAACATCTGAAAATAAAACTTAAACAAAACAGAGGATAATTCTACACCCCAGGTTCATAGGGGCCCACAGCATGAATACTGTTCATGACATCCAACATGTCTCCGCACTCTGTGCCTGCCACAGTTTGTGTAGACAGAGTTTACAGCTGATCAACTGGTTATGAGGGGAGGGGAGGGGCCCTTGGCAGCCTCATTGCTCTCTGCGAATTTTACTTGGAGGCTATTTATGCCGAATGTATCATATTTTTAAGTTTAATTGTTATAGCACGCCCAAAATGTTAAATCAAAGACTGCTAAACAGCTAGATGCACCTTAAATAAGGGAATATGTGCAATATCTCTCTCTCTGTGTTTACTGTTTTTTGTATTCGTTCAATTTTGTGACTTTTCTTTTTGACTTGTTAAATGTTACATTTATGCAGTGGCGCTCTAACTCCAAGACAAGTTTCTCCTATGGGAGACAAATAAACAAACCTTGACCTAGACCTAAACTTAAACCATTGTAGCTTTGACAGAGGAGACTTACCCAACAAGCAGCTTTGCATTTTTGTTTTTTTGAAGGCCCTCTTGAAGGTGGAACACCTCTTATCCTGTTTGCCGGCCCAATTGAATTTACTGGCCAGGCCATTGGTAAGCGCTGCAGCCAACATCCGCCGGATGAGGTCGCAGGTGTCGGTGCCTCCAACCAAGGCCAGGCGAGAAATCTAGAAAAGAAAAAAATAGAATATAATCAGGTCACTTCTTTAGCCACTTAAACTCAATCATCAATGAATTCTTAAACCCCAGCATTGGTAATGTGAGGAAAGCTTCTGCTGAAAATAGAAGATCAACAAGCTTGTGTTTTGAGCTTGTCGATCAACTATTTTCAGCAGAAGCTTTCCTACCAGAATAGACACTAGTATTGAGCCTTGAGGGGCTTCGGATAACCATATGGGGTTCAAGTGGTTAAACTGTTGTATTTGTGCCGTTTCTAGATGATTTGTTAGAAACAGCACTCATTTCATGAACACAGATCAACTTGCTACACCGACATTCCAGTATTAGACCATGGGACCGGCAAAATGTCGTGCTCATCAAAAGGGACGAAACATATGTGGTATCATTTTGTTCGTAGGACATTCAGGAGAGAGAAAATGTATGATAGCAGTTTCAGATGCGTAGCTGAATACCATTGTAGGGGTATAATTTTAATATGCAAAACCACATAATTCATTGTTGTCTGAAGTTCAAAATCATTACATTTTATGCACATTTCTGAATTTCGTACCATGGAAGGACATCACCAACATCATAAAATAACTACAGATAGGCTGAATAGGCTCTGGTAGCCATAACGGGCAATTAAAATTGACTGCCACAGGTTCTGAATTTAACATCATAGAATAATGAGTGATACCTCTTTTTATGGGTTCACGAGGATGTAGAAACCATTTAGACATTACTTTGAAGAGTCAGGAACTCTCAAAGACTATGTTGTACCCCAATTTACAACTCAACTCAGGAAAACATGTACATGTAAATGAGAATCACACAACTAGACCTAACTTAAGATAAAATGAGCACACACACACACACACACACAGAGTACACAAGCATGGTACACAAAACCACGCACGATTTGCAGACATCTGTGAGAGTGTGGTTCTGCCATACACTACATTTACAAGATAAGTGCTTTTGCTGGTTGTGGAAAACTGAATGCACCAAGGTTATTGAAGAAAAAACTGAATTTTAGCAGATATTCAAACAACTTGGCCAGACTTGAGAATGTTTCAACAGAGCTCTTTGACCGACTGCAGCAGTTTACTTGTAGCTGGTTCCTGTCTGGAACCACCTCCAGTGACATGAACATCATCCACTACCAAATATTCTGTGCAAGGAGAGGAGAGGCTTATTCCAGTCATCTCCCACCACATACAGAATGCCTTCTCCATGCCCTCAGCGCTAATGACCAGACTAGAATATGGAGATGCTCTCTGAAGACTCAACCATCTGCACCAGATCCCATGCAGAGTGGATGAACAACAGCATCACTGGATGTGCAAAGCCCAAACAGCAGTTATCACAGCAATGTGCCGGGATATACAGACCTCGGCAAACTCCTGAACTATCCAAACCAAGTCCCGTAGTAAAATTCACTGCCTACAGATGAATAGGACAGTTCTGATGAGGAAAAGATTCAGTAGTTCACACCATGTTGAATTTTATATGCTTGGAATATTTGTAATTATTTGTTAAAACAATTGAAAAATAAAAACTAAGCTCATTTATTGTTCATTTGCTACAAAACAAGTATCATTGATTGTGGGGTCAACATTAAAGTCAAGGCCAAGATATGCCAATTCTGTTAACATTTTGGATCCAAAATGACCATGAACATACGACACTGAACTTGAATTGCTTCAGTCACATCATAAATCATGCACCCCATAGAACATAATCTCATTCCAAAATCATCCAAATATACCCATTCGTTGCTGGGTCTTTTTTATTGTTATTATAATTTTTTTAAGATATCAGATTTTTCTTTAAAGATATCAGATATAAGGGCCAAAGAGAAGTAATCAGCTGCTTTTCTGACATTGCTATCATATAATTTCATCAACTAGAAACATTTAGCAATACAGAAATCACCTGCAACATTTGTCCCCTGTAATGATACCGATATAGAATCTTGGAATAAAGAGTGATGCTGCTAATTAAAAACTGAATTACATTAGTGACCTCATAAATCAACACAGCACCCGAGAAAACATACTTTGATAACGGAATCATCCAAATTGACCCATTAGTTGCTTATGCATTCATTATGTACCACATTATCTTCATAAGATTAGGTCATATTATAAGGGCCTAAAACAAGTAATCAGCAACGATTTTGACATTGCTATCATATCATTTCATAAACTACAGAAATGTACCAAAACAAAAATCCCATCCAACCTTCGTCCCTTCTAATGAGCACGATATGCAAGGATCAGGGCTCGGGCCTATGATCTATACGATGGCCAAAATGCAAAACCTCCTAAGTGCAAATTTCATGATTTTCGGATTTCACTGTGGATGAGGACTATAGGCTATGCTGCACATGCTCAGTCTGTCTGCAAGATAGTCCCGCCCCTCATTTTGTCAGAAAAAGTCATTTGACTAAAACCTCCTATCTTGTTCAGTGCCAATTAGTGCTAAAATGTTGAAGCGCAAAACCTCTTATCTGCACCAGAACTAGTTGAGCAGCAGACAGAGCTGAAACTTGGGAATTCTATGTTATGTAGACCGTCTAAATGTCTTTCAGTTTGTAGTAATCAATTATTTTCAAAATAAAAAAGTGTCTTCCACCCTTGCTAGTTAAGTATTTGTTAGTAACTGTCAAGTTAATTGCATTGCCTTGTTGATTGCTAATGATTAGTGTCAGGTGGTGAAACATTTATCACACCAAGAGTGTGAGTTGATCAAAAATGTTAATGGTATTACTTGTTACAGTACTGTAGAATGTCTTGATCTCAAAATGAGCATAAAAAAGCATTATTTAACAACATAATGTTTGTTTGTAAGCCTAACTATTTCTAGGTAAAAACCTCCTATGTGCATCTATGTAGATAGGAGGTCATTTTTAGGTATAGATAGGAGGTTTTGGCATTGAACATTTTGAACTTGTGGTTAGAGGTTGTCATTGCTGCTTAGATGTGAACGTCCATGTCATGATTTTTTAATAATTGCAGATCAAAATCACACGTGAACACCGTGGCAGCCAACAAACCTGTGAGAATATTGTGGTGTGTTGGTTGGAGGGTATAGGGTATGGGGGTGGGATGGGGTTTGGAGTTATGGGGTGTGGGAGGTGTGGGGTGGCGGTTGGGGGGTTATGGGGTGGGGGGTGCATGAGGGTTTGGGTGGGTGGAGTTTGGGGGTTGTGGTGTGCTGGTTGGGGGCATGGAGATCGGGGGTTCTGGGAGTGGGGTAATGGGTTGGGTGGGTATGAGGGTATGGAGTGGGATGGGGTTTTGAGTTATGGGGGTTGAGAGGTGTGGGCTGGCAGTTGGGGGGTATGGGATTTGTGGGAGTGGGGGAGTATTGCAGGTGGTGGAGTTGGGGGTATAGGGTATGGGGGGGATTATGTTGAGGGGGGCATAGGCCAGTTAGGCCGGATCATATAGGATTGGGTCTTTGCGATGCGATGCAAGAGTGCGGTCTAGCCAACACCAACTCGGGACTCCTGAAGTGGGATGGGGGTTTGAGTTATGGAGGCGGAGATGTGTGGGCTGGCAGTTGGGGGGATGGGGTTTGTGGGAGTGGGGGAGTATTGCAGGTGGTGGAGTTGGGGGTATAGGGTATGGGGGGGGGGTATGGTCTAGCCAACACCAACTCAGGACTCCTGAATCGCTGCCCTCCACACTCTCCTATCTAGCATCAGGGTCTTGATCAGGGTCTTGAGCTCTACAGTGTTGTTAGCTAAGCTGTTACGCCGAAGTTCATCTACGTAGGGTGGTGCACTTATTGTCTTTCCTGGCTTTGCCCTGGGTTGGCTCCCATAGTGTCAGTTTGCTTGCCACTAGTTATGGGTGCCTGACACAGTGCCCTGCCTCATCCTTCTCTCTCTGACTTTGTCTGTGACCCATGGTAAGTTACCGTAGAGGACCACATTTCTGATGTGGTCCGTCCATGTGACTAGTGCCATTCGTAGCATTCTTGTGTAGACTCCATCCAAGGCCCTTTCCTGTTGTGCTGTGACGGTCCATGTCTCAGCCTCATACAGCAGTACTGACACTGTAGCTATATGAACAGCCGCCTCTTGAGGTCTTCTCCCATGTCTGATTTCCACACTCTCCTCATCCCATGCAAGGCATTCTAGTCAAGTACCCCCTGGACCTTCAGGTCCTATTCCATTGAAGCAGTCCAGGCCCAAGTTATTTGAAGTCCTGGACTGCCTCGAGTAGCTTGTCTCCATCATTTGAACCATCTTCTCAGGAACTCAGTAGGCCCAGAGAATGTTCATCAGTTTCCCCCGGTGGATGGTGCCAAAAGCCTTTTGGAAGTCATGAAGGTGATCACCAATGAAAGATTCCGCTCCCTTACTCCTTCCAGTATCCTCCTCAGCACCAGTATCTGCCCGCCTGCTGTTCGCTCCGGGCGGAAGCCGTTCTGCGAGTTTCTCAGTACAGGGTCTGAGATGGGTCTAAAACCTGCGACTTGTGAGCTCAGGCTAATGCCTTGGCGGTGTCTGTCTTGGTGAGGTCGCCTGACTTTGGTACTGGATTGATGATCATTTTGCGCCACAGCTTCGGCAGCTCGCTAGACGTGTGTTCTTGATAAAATCCAACACCACCTCGTCTATGGGCACATACATCACTCCATCCTCCCTGCAGCTCTTGCCTCACTTGATAGTAGCCTTGGCCCTCTGGTACTCATCCATGGTGAATGATCTGTCTTCCATGACCTTCCCATACCAGACGGGAACATCGGATCATCCTCTTCTTCGGTTGAAGGAGGATTTCCTAGGAGTGTTTTGAAGTGCTGGTACCATGTTTCAACTCGTTCCTCTGCGCTTTCTCCCCAGAAGTCTGAGAAGAGCTTCTGCCAGAAACGTAATTGATGAGCTTCCAGTTCTTGCCATGCTTCTGGTTAACATGCACCTCTTTAATGTCCCTGATCTTTTGGGTCAGCTCCTGTTGTTCCAGTTGCATACACGTGGTATAGCTCCTCCTTCTTCCGCTTATATTCCTCCCTCAGACCCTCTCCCTTTTGGTCAGCGACAAAGTCCCTGTGTGCTGCTCTCATCTCCTCCCTGGCTTTGGTGATTCTAGGGTCAAGGCATCCGTCTTTCCTCCTTGCTTATAGGCTCTTTAAGACATTCAATGATCTTACATACTATTCCACTGTCCACACTGGACACAAGGTTGGTGATCCAGTTGTATGAGTTAGGGGAGTTGGAGGGCATGAGGGTTTAGGTGGGTGGGGTTTGGGGCATGTGGTGTGCTGGTTGGGGGGAATGGGGGTTGTGGGAGTGGGGAGGTATTTCAGGTGGTGGAGTTGGGGGGTAGAGAGTATAGGGGGTATTATGTCGAGGGGTGCCTGGGCCAGTTGTTTTGTAGTCCACCTAATTGTATTCCTGTATTTTGTACATTTTATTTGTAAGCACTTTTATTTTAGGTTCTTACTGGGGACTGTTCTTAGCACATTTTTTGTGAGCATTGCCCTGCAAACTTTTTTTTTTTTTTTTAATAAAATAAAAAAGCATTCAATGCAACTCAGTGGTGTGTTCTACCGTGTTACGCTGTATAGTGCAGATTTTTTGGGGAAAAAGCGTATACAGTCTACCATTTAATCCATTGAAAACGCGCTAGCGTATACCCACGACCACGCGCATCTCGTGCAGGGAATGATTATCGTATACCTCCGGGAAAAAAACTAGACCACACCACTGATGCAACTGTTTGCAGCTGTAAATGTATGTATTTACAGCCAGTATTATTTGTCATTATTTAGTTATGCAATCACTTAACATTGAAGTGTAAAAGCTCCTATCTGCAGAATTATCCAGGAAAAGTGGGGAAAAACCTCCTATCTGCATTTGCTATATGAAATAAGTGTAATTAACATATAATAATGTAATATAGTCCAGACATCCAGAAACGGTGTATTATGTGATGGGTTTCATAAAAAAATTGCATTGTGCAAAAAAAATACAACATTTTGTAGTTTTCTTTTTCATTTTCCCAACAATGAACATTTTTCAGATAGGAGGTTTTGCGTTTTGGCCATCGTATGTAGGTTGTTAAGTTCAACCACTTTAAACCCCATTCAGACCGGGAACACATGTTGCTGTTGTACAGTATGCAGCAACATATTTGTTTTTGTAATCTTTGAATAATATTTGAAGTTTTTCAGAAAACTTAGGTCAGGCCTAAATGGTTTAACCCTGCTGTACCAATTATGGTCATGTCAACATGACCAAATGACGAAATGTGAGCAAGAGAACACTGTATTATCTACATTTAAACGAATGTAGCGCAACCTGACCAATAACTTACCATCTGTTTTTTTTTTTTTTTTTTTTATACTTTTTTTTTTTCATATGGGCACCACAGTGAGTAGTCATATGACTACAAAGACAACACAAAATACAACATTGGGACAAATCAGGACATAACAAAACGAAAAGAACTAAACAACTAAAGCACCAGATGAACACAAAATAGACATCATTAACAGGGGAAAAAGAAACTAAAAACTAAAAACAAGAAACAACAAACACGACAAGAAATTAACTGAAGAAAAAACAAAAACAGAAAAAAACAGAAGACAAGGTATGGAGGCACATAGAGACTAACCCATGTTCAAGTTCATATTCTTTACCACTCTTTTTCTTCAACTAAAAACATCCGGGCTAAACAATCATTAATTAGGTCAGTCCTTCATCAAGTGCCTGATAATAAAACCACTACCTTGTTAAAAGTGCTCCCCCCCATTTGGTTGTTGACTCTTCCTTAAATATTTCCAATGGTATTCTATATGCTTTTAGTTAGGCTGAGGTGCTAAGTCTTGCATTATGGTCACCTCCCCGTCCGCGCCCACACTTTCCATGTAGCGCTCCCATTTAGCCCACAGAGTACTACTCTTACTAAGATTTCCTCTAATTTTATATGTTAACTGCTCCATTACTTTTATTTGTTCCATTAAATCCCTCCATTTATGTACACTAGGGCTTAGTTTTTGAAGCCAGTTTTTGGTTATAAGTTTGAGGGCCGTTAATCTTAATATTTTAATGAGGTATTTGTCTTCAGTTCTGTCTATCCCCTTTGGTATTTTACCCAACAGGATATATTCATAACCGATATTTGCCTTAATTTTCAGAATTTGTGTTATTTCCGTACCAATATTGTCCCAGTACTTTTTCAAGACCGGACAAAACCAGAAGATATGGCTGTAGTTGGCATGGTTTTCTCCACAGTCTCTCCAACATTTTGGTGTTGCTGATTTTTTAAATTTAGCTAATTGGACTGGTGTAAGAAAATATCTCATTTGGCATTTCCATGCATATTCTCGCCAGAACTGAGACGCTGTTGTCTTGTGTAAAGATATGCTTATATTTCCCCATTCAATTTCAGACAAGGTTAAATCTAGTTCTTCTTGCCATCTTGTTTTTTCTCTCAATTCTTCTGGTTTGTTCTGCCTTTCCAGGATGTTATAGAAAGCCGAGATTTGGTGCTTAACCCTCGCACACTTATAATTTTTAACCAAGAACTGTGTCATGGGATGAAAATCTGTAATATTTTTCTTCTGTCTGGTGCTTTTCTCGATGTAGCTTCTAACTTGCAAATATCTAAAAAAATGAGAGTGTGGTAGATCATAGTCTCTTTTAAGTGACTCAAAACTTATAATTCCTTTATTATCTAGAAATTGCCCAAATATCCTCAAACCCTTTTGATTCCAAGTCTTGAAAGTACTGTCATCTTTATTTGGAGCGAAGTCAGGATCTTCCTTTATTTCTCTTAGTAGCAACATTTCATTATGAATCTTAAGGTCGTTCCTGACTCTGTCCCAAACTGTAAGTGTATTTCTAAGCCATATATTTTCTATATTTTGTTTTGGGATTTTTGTAACAGACTTACCATCTGTTTACGGACAGATTCATCCTCGAGGAAGGATTCTGCCAGCAGGAAGTCCTCCACTGTTGACAGGGGCAGCTGGATGGGCATGGGGGCTGCGGCTGCTTGTGGGCTGCCCTCTGCCAGTTGATGTTTAATGAGCTGGACATCCCTGGACAGCTCCTTCACCTCCACGAGGACCTCTGCTAGCATGGCGGTGATTTTCTGAAGGGCAATGTCTTAAGAAAAAGAACATTGAAAACCATTAGATGACAAATTAATATAACCTGTAAATGACTTGTGAAGAATTACACTAACAGACTTGCCTTTTAAAACCTGCCTGGTGTCACTGCTCTGTCCGTTTCCATCTGTAAAATTAACATTCATGCAATTTAATCGTTGCGCACATTTTGAAAGGTGAGTGTGGCTGTGTATCAGAGGGAGGGAGTGATTTTAGCTAGAAATCTTAAGCTGGTGTCGATCCCCTTCCCTACAGCTTTAGTAAACAGAAAAAGGCATTTTCAGTATCCAATCAGGAGAGAAAAGTAAATACAGATAAATTGAACACAGGACCTAGAGTAATGGAAACAAGGACTGAGGGCATTGTGTCATTGTTGGCTTTTAGCATTGTTGTATAACTGTGTCCCTGTACTTTTTTACAAATAGTTAATAAAGTATGCAATCAAAGGAGAGGGTTAACAAAATAGTGAGCAATGATGATCATCAGAATAGAGATCTATACTTTTCACACACACACACACACACACACACACACACACACAGATCAGAAGGTGTTTGAAATGTTAGACCGCTTCTTACCATTGCAACCATTACCAGGCACTGGCATTGGGTGAAATTGGCTGTAGTTCCCACTACAGAAGTCTAGAGGAAAGAAAACAAAAAAACAAAAGCTGTAACACTTGCATAAAAACAACAGACAAGTTTGATTTAACCCATTGATGCCCGAGGCCGACTCTGGAAACGCCTCTAGTGCCTGACTTAAGGTTCCTAAAAAACTTAAATTCGTATTCAAACTTAACAGTCATGTTGCTACATGTATCTTCCAAGATGGCGACAGCTAAAAAAGCAGCAACTGAACCGGAGTCCCTTCGTTCCAATAGAAATATGCTAATGATTCTAGCATTAAGGTGAAGGAGGAGACGACCCAAAGGACATCTTGATTGCCGTTAGGAACATGGAAACTATGGATATCTTACAATATCCAAAGTTTGGAGGACACCATTTCTGACAAAGTTGCAGCGGCCATCAAAAAGAAGATGGAAGCCATCCATCGAGAATTTAACAAGGACATCACAGAGCAGCTGTATTGCACAGAGAAGCCGAACGACCTTCTTGCCTCGTAAGTCTACGAATCACTTTACATTTTTGTAATGAATTGAGTTCCTTAGTGAAGAATACAATGGCTTACCATTTTGTGCACTTTGTGGAGGACCACTGGGGGTGTTGTACTGCACCGCGTGTCCATATAACCCTGTAGAAACAGCTTATCAGCTATATTTCACTACAGCTTGAGTAGAAACAGCCTGATGTGGCAGGGTATTATGTTGTCACCAAAATCTGAATTGTATGTCCAGCCATACTAAAACTAATGTGTCAAACAGTATATATATATATATATATTCCATATATATGCTCATATTCCGATTTTTTTAAACGCGAAAATGAGTGCTGGGTTACTCCTTTTATAACCCGAATATTTGGTCATGTATACGGCTATCGGAATATCCTAATCAAACGTGCTTCCTGTGCATGTTATATTCCTATAAGGAGTGCCGCGCAAATAGAGACATATGGTCAAATGGAACGTCAGACGTTCGCATTCTTCGCTGTTTTGATCGAGATTATCTCAACTGATTACCATTTACCATGTACGTAAACGGGATAACCCTGTTTGCTCACGCATGTAAAGACCTTATTCCGAATTTTCAGTAGCCGGAAGATTGACCAATAACCCGGTTAGAAGAAAGGTATTGAGTGCATGTAAACGTAGCCAATGACTCTGAAAGAGCATAGTGTCATACCTGTACTTGTAGCTTGCTGTGGGCTCATCAGCTGCTGGGCATGGACAGGTCTAGGTTTTATGATCTGCAGTTGTTGGTACTGCACCGCTTCAGCTGAAAAACACAGTAGGAAATACACAAAGCTGAGAAGTCATTGGTATATGATGCTATTGTGACCTTTCATGTGAGGAAATGTTTCATTTTCTTTAGAGTTTACAATATAAGCACTTAGCTGACGCTCAAAATCCAGAGTGACTTTTATTAAGCAAGGCAGTACATCAATACATCAAGATCAATGCATCAAAAGCAAAGACATTGTATTGTACATACATCGTACATCTAAGGAAAAAAACTAACTTATATGCAAGGTCAACGAGCAGGTGCTATGGAGTCTGCAGAGGTGAATCTTCAGGCCACGGCAGAAGCTAAGGATTAAGTCTGCTGTTCTAAATGCAACATGAGATTATTCCACAGTTTGGGAGCCAGGGGAGAATTGTTTAGGACGAGTGATTTTTTGGTCCAGGGGCTTTTAGCAAGGGTTCTGTCAGCATCCCTATATTAACTGATTTGAGGCCGGTTGGGGCTGTAGGATGTGAAAACCTAAGTTTTGTTTCCTCAATGTGTGCATTGCAGCGCCCTGTTTTAGTGATTCAGAAAGAGCATGGTGTCATACCTGTACTTGTGGCTTGCTGTGGGCTCATCAGCTGCTGTTGGTACTGCACCGCTTCAGCTGAAAAACACAGTAGGAAATACACAAAGCATATTACTAGATTTAATACATTGGAGCGTTCTGTTTCCCCGAACATTACTGTTCCTTAAAGGGCATGGTGTCATACCTGTACTTGTGGCTTGCTGTGGGCTCATCAGCTGCTGTTGGTACTGCACCGCTTCAGCTGAAAAACACAGTAGGAAATACACAAAGCATATTACTAGATTGAATACATTGGAGCGTTCCGTTTCCCCGAACATTACTGTTCCTTAAAGGGCATGGTGTCATACCTGTACTTTTAAAAGCTTGCTGTGGGCTCATCACCCGCTGGGCATGCAGGTCTATGGGACGTTTTGGGACGTGCAGCTGGTGGTACTGCGCAGCTCCATCTAAAAACACAGTAAGAAATACACAAAGCTGTGAAGACTTTGAGGTATATATGCTGACCCAGGAATAAAATAAAGGGATGAAAGCAAAAGCACTGCGACAATTTTAAGTTCATAAAAATTTTGGCTTATTAATGGCATAATGTTAACAGTATTTGACTGTCAACTGTTCACGATTATGAACTTGCCCAGGTGGCGATTGCCGATAATAAGTAACAGATCTACTCAGGGGAAATACTGACAAGTTGTGACTCAAACATGATAGGAATTGTATACCAATAATACTCCATCTAAAAGCATGGTCTACAACTGCAACTACATATAGTTTTGGCATTACATCTGAAATGCATTAACACATTTAATTTAGATAATATGGCTTCTGTAGCATGCATGGTGCCAGCTAGCTCCTCACAAGAATAGACCATCGGATATGGGTTCACGTACTGTTATTTGGGTCACAGGACAGCGAATCTGTATCAGTGGACAGCCATTCTACATGGCTATAGCTGCCATCCGATACATCTAAAAAGGTAAACCAGACAGAATTGAAGTTAATGGAAATTGTGTTTAAACAGTTACCAAGATGTATAAACATTCATAACTACACTACCTTGCATTTCCTGCTCTAAGGACCGCACAGAACTTTGACCCTGGCTGGAATTGGAGTGTCTTGATTTTGGCGTCTCTCCTACAACACAATTTAGTATATATTAGTCACAAATCACAATGTATGTATTTTTTGGCTAAAACTATATAGAATGACTGCAGCCAATGCAATACTCAGTTTGTTGGTAAAATGTCAGACAGGTGTAATTGGTTTTTTAACTGTAGCAGTGAGCAGTTCTAAGATTGCCTATGTAAAATACATGCATTACATTTAGTCAATAGGCCTACCTGGGAAATCCAAGTGAGGTGGTTTTGCAAACCGTTGTTTTTTGTCACTGTCAGCACTCCATTGGTCATCAGAGTCGGAGTTGGCATAGTTGGAATTTGGCCTAAATACAATTGACAGAAATGTAGTCATAATGTTTGTTAGCCAAGTCTACAGTCTCATACAAAGGACCACAATAAAAACAAGCCCTCTGGCCATTTTCTGAGCTGTGTAGTTTACTTAATCCATGTGGCAGCATAAGCTGAGCTGTGATTGGTGTGATATCGTGGTGGTCAACATAAGGACAGATGTACTGACTAAATCTAGACAACTCAGCTGGACCCATCATGACAATGCTGAGGGGAGAAAAAGAGGTTATCACTTTACTTGGATTTTCTTTTCTTCTTCCCTTGCTGATCTCTTTCATCGTCTGTTTCTATAGCAGAGGTAGGACACGCTGTTGTGACATATTTTTTCTCTCTCCGCTTGGCTTCAGCATGGTTCTCTGAGAAGTACAAGGGAAAATGCAAATTGACATAACTGCAAAAGCACACGTGAATCTGTAGTTGTCATCTATGCTGCTGCATCTGATGGCAGGCAGCCAGGGGCGACGGTGGCTCAGGGGTAGAGAAACCGTCTTTGGAACGAGGAGGGATCCCGGAAGGTTCCCAGTGCAAACCCGGGCTCCCCCTGGGTTACTGTGGAAGAGTCCTTGAGCAAGACTCTGAACTCCTAGTTACTCCCGGTGAGCAGGTTGGTGCCTTGCATGGTTTCCTCCGCCATCGGTGTGTGAATGGGTGAATGTACTGCACAATCTATGTAAAGCGCCTTGGTTAAAGGCGTTATATAAATGCACCATTTACCATTTACCAGCCTAATCCAAATAAGTTTTACTCTTATGTACCTGCACACAAGATGTCACAACAAAGTACAACTGTATACTTAGATTAGTTTTGTACCATAAATTAACCATGGCATCCATTTTCTGGTCATGTCCTGAAGTGTACATACTTGGAAATGAGCAAACATTACACAAAAATAGCTGATCAACAATATCATAATGTGTCACGTGTGAGTCTCCTATATGTGTATATATGCACAAACACGGTATGTCTTGCACAGATTACTCACCACAGCTAGTAAGTAGGCGCACATCCGTGTAGACGGTCCACTTTTCATTTGGTTGCATTCTCTCTTTGATGGCTTTTGTTAATGTAATTTTAGAAGGGGGCCATAACAGCATCTTCTCTTCGGCTCTATACCAACTCTTGAGAACCACTGCTGTCCCTCCACTGGGGAACTGGGCTACCGAGTACAGCACCTCACCATCCATCTTAAAAGGGCTATGGATGAAATGACAAGAACTACCCAATGATCTCTTCATACAAGCCTTTTCCCATACTGCCCTACAAAGCCAAAGTTCAGTAACTACAAAATAATGTATTGTTATAGGACGTTTGGAGAGAATCACTTAATTTGTACCGCAAGGCGCCAGCGGCCGACAACAAGTTTACAAGTTGTTTGCAGTTAGGGTTACGTTTAGGTATAGTCTTAGTGCGGTTAGGGTTAAGTTTAGACATCGTTTCAAAAGTGAGAAGTGACGGTGGGGGGGAGGAGGAAGATTGGATCTACTCAAAGCCAGGTCTGAATCATCAGCAAGCAGGTGTGTGTGTTAGCGCCAGCGTGAAGTAACGCCCATTAACAAAATATGAAAGCAGGGGAGAGGGGGCTGCGGTGTAGTAGAAAACTAGCTCCTTGTCTTCAAATCGTTATGACTCTCCACAAACATACTGTAACATATATATAAATTAAAACATTTGATTTTTCAAATTGGCCAGCCAAAACGGGGTATATATTGGACTAATCACTGACCAAAAATGTAGTTACTTTGGCTTTGTAGGATAGGGACAGTTTGGTTATGCTGCAAAATGAAGCAGCGGGATTGCTATTGCACCATCTCCATCTGGATAGAGAAGACATTTCCGCTTGATATGGCCAAGCCTACATATTCCTATAGTCTCTTGCAACCCACTGACCTTGTATGTTCCAATGTATGAGGACTCACAGGGATACATGTAATACGGCTGTTTGTGTCTGTACTTTCTGTAAATTATATATATACCTTCCTCTGACTTAACAATATTCTCTACTAATGCAAAAACATCTTCGATCTCAATACAGTTGTCTCCCTTCTTTAAGGACAGAGTAAACAGATGAGTGGAGACCTTCCTGTACTGTTGTGATGAAATGAACTGTGGAGGCACAGGACCATCAGTGTGGATGCTATGCAATATCGGATCACTGGTGGGACATAGTGCTCTATGTGGAATTTCTATTTCAGACAACCTTTTTACTACCTGTTGTAGAGGCTGATGTGGCTTGCGTAGAAGATGTTTAATTTGTCCAAGGTGGTTTTCAAATGGGAATCCTGAGATATTATCTAGAGTGCCAAACTTCCTGTATTCCTCAGCTAAATGAATAAGCTGGTGTACATTGTACACAATCTCATCTTTTCCATACAAGGCCCCAAAGTGTTCCACAAATGAAACCATTAATTTGTGTGCAAAGGCCAACCTCTCCTCAGAAATGCCAGGGGACAGCAACACGTACATGCCGACAGAAAACAACATGAAGTTGTCGTACAGCTCACTGGGGAGGGAACCCTTCAATACGAGAGGACCCCAATACAACATGAATGATCGAAACTCAGTAGCTTTCCATCTATCTACCTCTGACAGTGCCCTTGGTTTACGGTTAAATTCACAGGGCATGTGCGGACGTAGTGAGATCAGTTTACCTGAAATGGTTTCTACAGTTTGGGAACGAACCCTTGTTGCCAATTTTTTCCCCTTTAACCACATATGAAGCAGTTTCCTTGTTACTCCAAGACAACAGAGATGCATGTAATCAGTTGGAAACATAGAAACCATTTTAACCAATCCAGATAAAGGGCTCTTCCCATTGTGATGTTCCTCATCAACCATGTCATCGAAACTGGAGTCTGTCCTGAGTCTCACTTTTGTTTCAGGATATGTAATTTTGTTCCTCCATACACCCTCCTGAAAACACTTGTCACAACCCGAATATCCATTAAATGCCTTTGTCTGCTTAATATACTGTAGGCTCTAGCCGGAGCATCACAAATGAAAGAAGAAACCTGTACATTAAATAGCTTGCCATTATAACTAATGCCATTAGACAGTACATTCTGGAGATCTTTGACAAACTGCTCTAAGTACTGAGAAACACTCTTTGGCTTACTAAGACCACAAAAAATGCCAATAACAAATGGGGACTTGCTGTAATCACATTTGAGACAACCAAGTATGGGCCAAAACTGAAGTTTAGAACTTTTGAATAAGGGTAAGCCATCTATATTGAACTGTAAATTAAATGTAGTCAGGGTTGCTGGTAAACTCAAACATGCCAACCGTGAAAGTACACCTTTAACAATACCAAAATGATAATACTCTCCCCCTTCGATGGTAGTGGTATGTACATGTTTCTGTGTTCCAAGCAATGTTCTTCCGTCTTTAGGAAGGGTGGGATGAAATGTCTTCAAAATAGACAGCAAAGAGGACAGTGCAACCAGAGAGACTGAATAGTTTGTTGCCCAATACTTCAAACTTGTCATGAGTAAATCTTCACTATTCTCCTCACTGTCCGAGCCAATTTCATTTTCAGATTCAATATTGTCATCCTCAGCTACACTTTCGAACTGTACATTTGTTGAGGCCTTTGAGGTTTTGGAGTTTATGTTTTCACTCTGATCACTAATTAGCGTTCTGTTTACTGGCAAGTCTGATGTAGTTGGTAGATCTAGCAGGGACTCGGACGTGGTTGGGACAGCCACAGGATTCGTGCTCCTCAAACAGTGAAGATTTGCATTGGAATTAACAGGTAAATTAGAATTAGCAGCAGCAGCATTAAAATCATTAATGATATCCTGCTCTGTGTCTTTCACTAGTTTGCCAACTTTACGCTTTTTAGCCCAGTAAGATGCCATTATCTTTGTGATGAGGTGCTGTAATCATTATAAAGAAATGTTGCCCGTTTACTTTGCTGTAATGGACTCAGCTTCTTTCTTCAAATCTGCTTGTCTCGACACTGACACCGATCCTGAAAAAAGAAAAAGAGTCCAAATGAATGCCAATTCAAATAAATGTGTTAAAATATAGTAGATGAAGGGTAGAGCAGTGGATCCAGGACACAAACGAGTGAAAACAGAAGCTCTACAAGCTCACAACACAACACTTTGCGCCGCATTGTACACTTGAAGATCAGCTATTTCACTACTTTGAAACATTTGTTTTCTAATATACGGAATTTCTTAGCAGACCTAAAGAATTGTCAGTATGGAGACCTATTGCAATAATAGCTGGTACTGCAACACTTGATTTGTGGTCATTTGTAAAAAAAAATTGAATTAAAGGATACTGCAACATCTTAGATGTGGGATTTCAAACAATAAGAGGGAGAACTGCATTGCACAGTAAAACTAAACTAAACATTGCACAGTTGTAAATTTGGATAAAAATATGGCGAGTTATTATCTTAACTTTCTAAAATGTCAGCGTATTAACCCAACAATAGCAATGCAGACTGATACCAACTGGACTACAATAGTACTTCATCTCTGTAAACACAAGTCCAAACTTCACATTCATACTTCAGAATAGAAAGCTTAGAGAGCCCATTATTTCCCTATCCTTAATAATTACACTTTTCTGACTTTAGCAGATCAAACTATATAAAATTAAGTAGTTACCCCTCTCAAACATCACCCGTGTTTATTTCACGCTGTCGCCCAGAGGGTTTCATGCTTTTGTTGGCTTCGCCAAATTTAGCATTTAGCATTTAGCAACAAACACACACACCAAAGACACCAATATGATCGCATTTGATTGGCTGATTTAGCGACGTCATTCAGTTACAATGAAGACGATTGGTCTGTTCACGCACCATTCTTGGCGCGCATCGGGCACCCATTAGGAAAACATTGCAAACACAAAGAACTATTAAATAATGTATTGGTTATAGGTCTGAGAGCAGACCCAGAACAGTTACAGTTCCCCGTGTAAAGTACACTAACGAAAGGACCGCAACGTCCGTCGAATCTACAGGTATATTTAGCTTAATAAATCGACGTACATATAAACATATACAAACAGACAAACATAAGCACAAAACAATGTTTATTTGCTTCACTTAAAACGGTTAAGATACAAATAATAAATCAAACTTACTGTGCAAGACAGGCAGGGATTAGCCTCGGGGACACAGCGTTTAGGTAGGGATAGCCTAAATCCAGTCGAAAATAAACTCACAGCCAGTCTCACAGCTGCTGCAGGTCAGACGTGAGTGAGACGAGTGAGGAGGAGGAACAGGAAGTAGGTTGGGATATACCACTCAGCTTTAATAGGGGTATTGTGGAATGCTCCACTCCTTGTTATCTCTGTAGGCAACTTATATTTTTGTGGTTACAAGTTATGCATAAACCGTAAGAGGAAGATTTAAAGCAAAATCACAACCCATTGTCCTCAAGGTATGGTGCTTAAGGCTTAATTTACCATTTTACCATTTTAATTTAAAATGCAACACCCCTGCCTATAAAATGCTCTGACCCAGTCTCCTAAAGAGAATGAAGTGGGAGGAACCCATATTAAGAGGGACAACTGCTCTCATCTTTCAAATGTGAATTGCAATATAAATGAAATATTATTATTATTATTATTATTATTATTATTATTATTATTATTATTATTATTATTATTATTACTACTACTACTACTACTACATGAATACTAATACTATTAATAAGATGATGCTGTATGGAGTTACATTTGTGTCTTTATTAACCAAACAAAAGAAAAACATTTGAGAGAGAAAAAATATAAACAGAGCAAAGAATAGTTTTGAAAGAAAACGAAATAAAACAGCAAGCAAAAAATAATAATTTGTAAGCAAAGGAAATTATATAAACAGAACAAAAAATATTTTTAATTAAAACAAATTAAAAACGCAATCAAAAAAATATATTTGCAAGCAAAAAAATATAAGATTTGAAAGAAAAGAAAAAATAATTGAGAACAAAACTTTTAAAATTCAAGAGTAAAGAAATAAGGAAAAACTGTTTAAACTACATAAAACAAAATACTTAGTAAAATGTTTGGGAAATAAAATGTTTTTAATGTTTTTTTTCCTCATTTGCGAATGAAAGTTGTTTTTTCTGATTGCAAAATGCCTTCTCTCTCAAAACCTATGTCTTTGGTCTCGATTTTTTTTTCTCTCTCTTGGATTTGTTTGTGTGAGGGGTTAAAGTTCAGAAGGCGGGTCCTACGCTGATAGATGTAAGACACCTCTCCATTGGTCACTTGGAATCTGAGTGACAGCTCCCCCTTCCTTATGTAGCTTGTTGAATGCAGGGATGGAGGTGTGTTACGGCCAGCATGGTTTTTTGATTGATTGAATTATTTAGCAGTTTGCAAAAAAAAACTAAAAAACATGAAAGTATAATGCAAGGTCAGCTAAGAGTATTTAAAACCCAAGAAAGATGACTTGTTTCCATTGGGGTCCTTTGTACTCAATTCATAGAGACATTTAATGACAGACAGATATACACTACTATGCAAAACATCATAAAAAACAAAAAAAATATGTACAGTAAACAGTTTGAGTAAACAGATTGATGGAATACTTTATTAACAGTAGGATACAGAGGTACAATTGTACAATGATTGTTATAAGGATAACACAAAAAGGCTCGTTTCCATTGTGGTCCTCTGGGACTGAGGTCAGAGCTCCATTCCAGCTCTGGACGCTACACTATTCGTTACAATATTGAGCATTTTAGGCTATTAGCAATTCAGATGATTCCCTAATGTTAGGTTTCTGTTCTACTACAGTTTGTGATCTGTATTTAAAATTGTTGTATTGTTGTTACTGTTATAGTAGGCCAGTGGTTCCCAAACTTGGGATCGGGACCCTCAGAGGGGGTCCCCAGATTAGCTTAATGGGCAACATTGGTTTCTCTCTCAACAATAAACAAACCAACCTATACAGTATAAGTGTATACAGGGTAACACATTTCTAAAGTGACAATTTAATGACTTTTAAGACCTTTTTAAGGCATTGTGCGCTTGTAGTTCGGCTATTTTCACAATATTTATCTGTGGAACCGAGTCAAACTAAATCTAATGTCTACAATTTCAAGTGCTTGTCAGGGTGGGTGGTCCCCAGTTCAAGTATGATTATTTTGGGGGGTCCCCAGTTCAAATATGATTATTTTAGGGATTCACAGCCTGAAGCACACTATCAGATGAAACGTTTCCAAAGCAGTCTATCTGGAATGGGCCTGGCCAATAGGCCAGTCACTTCAGCCTTGCCTTAATTAGAATAACGAATATAACATAAAATAATGTAGCTTTATTTTATAATTTCAAAGGGTTCCGAGGCTGTGAATCCCTAAAATAATCATATTTGAACTGGGGACCCCCCAAAATAATCATACTTGAAGTGGGGACCACCCACCCTGACCCAGGCATTAGATTTAGTTTGACTCGGTTCCACAGATAAATATTGTGAAAATAGCCGAACTACAAGCGCACAATGCCTTAAAAAGGTCTTAAAAGTCATTAAATTGTCACTTTAGAAATGTGTTACCCTGTATACACTTATACTGCATAGGTTGGTTTGTTTACTGTTGAGAGAGAAAACAATGTTGCCCATTAAGCTAATCTGGGGACCCCCTCTGAGGGTCCCGATCCCAAGTTTGGGAACCACTGGCCTACTATAACAGTAACAACAATACAACAATTTTAAATACAGATCACAAACTGTAGTAGAACAGAAACCTAACATTAGGGAATCATCTGAATTGCTAATAGCCTAAAATGCTCAATATTGTAACGAATAGTGTAGCGTCCAGAGCTGGAATGGAGCTCTGACCTCAGTCCCAGAGGACCACAATGGAAAAAAGCCTTTTTGTGTTATCCTTATAACAATCATTGTACAATTGTACCTCTGTATCCTACTGTTAATAAAGTATTCCATCAATCTGTTTACTCAAACTGTTTACTGTACATATTTTTTTTGTTTTTGTTTTTATGATGTTTTGCATAGTAGTGTATATCTGTCTGTCATTAAATGTCTCTATGAATTGAGTACAAAGGACCCCAATGGAAACAAGTCATCTTTCTTAGGTTTTAAATACTCTTAGCTGACCTTGCATTATACTTTCATGTTTTTTTGTTTTTTTTTGCAAACTGCTAATAATAATAATAATCAAAAAACCATGCTGGCCGTAACACACCTCCATCCCTGCATTCAACAAGCTACATAAGGAAGGGGGAGCTGTCACTCAGACTCCAAGTGACCAATGGAGAGGTGTCTTACATCTATCAGCGTAGGACCCGCCTTCTGAACTTTAACCCCTCACACAAACAAATCCAAGAGAGAGAAAAAAAAAATCGAGACCAAAGACATAGGTTTTGAGAGAGAAGGCATTTTGCAATCAGAAAAAACAACTTTCATTCGCAAATGAGGAAAAAAAACATTAAAAACTTTTTATTTAGCACAACACATTTTATTACCCAAACATTTTACTAAGTATTTTGTTTTATGTAGTTTAAACCGTTTTTCCTTATTTTTTTACTCTTGAATTTTTAAAGTTTTGTTCTCAATTATTTTTTATTTTCTTTCAAATCTTATATTTTTTTGCTTGCAAATATATTTTTTTGATTGCGTTTTTAATTTGTTTTAATTAAAAATATTTTTTGTTCTGTTTATATAATTTCCTTTGCTTACAAATTATTATTTTTTGCTTGCTGTTTTATTTCGTTTTCTTTCAAAACTATTCTTTGCTCTGTTTATATTTTTTCTCTCTCAAATGTTTTTCTTTTGTTTGGTTAATAAAGACACAAATGTAACTCCATAATGCTGCTACTACTACTACTACTACAAATGATGATAATAATAATAATAATAATAATAATAATAATAATAATAATAATAATAATAATAATAATAATAATAATGTAGCCAAAATGGTTCTTAATGTTAACATGTATTAACTATAACAAAATTATTTGAAATGAAATACAAAAAACTTTTCAGGATACAAATAGCAAAACATTATTCAAGGCAGCAAAAATAGCAGATCTACAATCTTGTAGAACGTCTAATTTTAGTTTGTGTGAAAGAAAGGGATAGTTCACGCAGGCACAATTTAATGTCTGTCTGTCTCGTCTGCCTTCCTGTCTGTCTGTCTGTCTAGTTCTGACTGACTGACTGACTGGTAAAATAGCAGATCTACAAGCTCGCAACGCAGCACTCGGTGCTTTGCTGTGAGCTTGTATATCTGCTGTTTTTGAAAAGATGGTGACCTTTTGTTATTTCAAGGACGCCGGATTCAATGGAGTCGGTCCCCTGTCCCTGCCACACTCTTGACCCCTAAAGGTCCAGGAAAGAACAGGCAGGCTTTTTTTTCAGACCTAGTGTCCTTAAAATCTCCCAAAGATTTGAAAGAATTGGTTTTGTTACAGGCAGGATGATTTTATCATATTTGAGGCATGCCGAATCCAACGGAATCGTCCCCGAGTCGATCCGACGCTTCAAGCTGAAATTCAGACGCCGTCGACTGTTTTTTTTTCTTTTTCAGATAAAACACACTTATTCTGTCGTACTTTTTTGCGCTGAGTCCGTTGAAGTGGGTCCCGTCGTGAAAAAAACGTTTGCGTCGATCTCTAACCCCTCCGGAGGGGCTAGTTTGTCTGGACGTGTGTTTCATTTCTGAGTGACCCCTAGAAGGCTATCCCTTATTCTGACTTTGGACCGTGTTATCTCGGCACAGGAGTGTCGCACATAGAAGACACACGTCGGCGAGTTTGCGTCGGCCAGCCCTACGCGCCAACGTAAGTTTTGTCACGTACGGACATTCCTGTGACGAGATGGCTTTCTCTGGTCTGCCTTTGAAAGCGGTCTCAGGACTGTACAGCATATCAGCCTTGTTCACAGCAGAGGTCGTGGGGAAGCAAGGTCGTAGGAGGACAAACAAGATGTCGACGCGTTCGTCTCTGAGAGCTCTACGACATATCTCGGAACTGAATTGGTCGTGGACGCAGCCCCCCCAAATTATACATGCATGATGTGTATTGAAGCACAGCCTATCGGCCTCAGTTGATGCGCGAGACAGGACAAATACACAAACGACTGCCTGGTGTAAAATCCGAGTGAAGGACATCGTCTTTTTTTGCTTCCACTTTGGGTCGCGACCCATAGTTTGAGAACCTAGCTGCACTAGGCAATTAAGAGCCTAGGTTGTAAACCGTAGGTCTGTGTGGAAGGAAACTTATATTGGGCGAATCGGACACGCAGTGATCGAGAATCTGATTTCGGATTCACTCCATGGGCTCCAGAAGGCTAACCCTAACCCAAGGCCAGCTAAGGTCAGGGTTAGCGAAGGTAGGGGGAGGAGGGGAGGGGAGGCGAAGGCATCCCCCCTCCCTCACCCGTCAAAAAAGAATAAGGCAAATGTCATAGATTCAACATTGAATCAATGTTGGTATTTCAATAATTAAATAGGAGGAGGGGGGAGGGGGAGGAGGGGGTTGCATGTTCAATGTTGGCATTTCAATCATTGAATTTTGCACTGCAATACAACAGTCTTCAATCGTAACCAAAAATCAACCCTAACGACTATAATTCAACGTTGAATAACCATCTTTTGCTATCTGGGTGATGCCACACTCTACTTGACAAATAGAGGGTGTGGTGCGCGCAGAGCTCAGATCACATTAACCTGTGTAGCAGAGGCGACAGGAGAGAACAAGAGGAGATCTCCTCCGAGGCGCCAGTTTATAGCTGAACTAACAAAGTTTAAGAGTAATAGTGAACTGCAGCCAACGGAAAAGAATACTCGTACCCAGCGGACTCGCGGAGGAAGGAGCCTACCGTTGTTGCCGTGGGGAACGAGCGCTACGGTGTTTGTGAGCGTGCCGCCGGTCGGTGTTGGAAGTCGGGAGGAGCCGAGGCCAGCGGTGAGGCAAAACCAAGCGTCCGTTTTCTTTGTGGATTACAATTAGGGGTACCCCGCCCGAACTTTAGTTATTATTTGGACCGTTTGTGCGGAAGACCGTTACATGCTCGTTTGGATTTAAGGACAATAGACACTCTCGAGACCGCGCCCCACGAGAGGCCGTTCGGATCATAAAGAGGAGGTGTTATTATTGTTTGACAAAGCGAATAAGCGACTGACCGTGCAGCGCTCTGACTGTATAACTGAAGTTGTCACTTTGTATATTGTTCACGGGTGAATATGTGATGTGAGGGGTTCGTGAGAGGAACATTTGGGTTGTTGATTTGTGTGTTTGTTTTGTTGAATAGGGAAAGAGATAGGGACAGAAGTGATTTAAAGCCCTGAGTGTATTATTTGTTTGGCCATTTTGTAATGGCATTTATTATTTTGTGGCTTAAATAAATTCACTTAAATTAAATCCCGCCGATCCTGTTGATTTTCCTTTTAGTTAATAATTTTCCCTTGAGAGTAAAAGGGCGATTGTGGTGGCCCGTACGGGGATCGCAGGTTTAAAGTTAACAGTGAAAGCCACAATTTAATAATTGTCACAAAAGGTAAAGTAAAAAAATACACTGTAAAAAACACAACCAGGGAAAAACTGAAAAAAAGAGTGAAAAGTACAATGGAACAACAGAATGGGAAAAAAGCAAAGCAGGTAGTAGAGGCGGCAGCCTACTTTGAGGAAAGTGAGGGCCCTGATTTCACTGTGCAGCAACATTTGGCCTCAATAAAGGACAAGTTGCAAGCCTGCAACCATGAAGTGCAGCAGGTCAGGGGGGATTTTGAAGAAGCAATGGAGAGTGGTATTAATAGGGAACTGAGCCTAAGGGGGTACATAGCTCGCAGGATGCTGGAGATGGAGACTCTCATAAAAACCTCAGTTGATCAACTCCGGAAAGAAGTGGTTGAACATTGTATGAGGAGAGAGGAGAAATGGGGCAGGGAAGTGGTGCAGATAAAAAAAATCAGTGCATCGCACCTAAGGTCCCAAACTCCACCTAAGCCAGACATTAGTTTCTGTGGAGTACATACTCCTCACGGCAGTCCCGCCAGTACTCCCTACCGTCAGCCCGCCAGTGCATCTCAGGGGCCATCCACTATTGCCTCCCATGGCCGGTCCACCAGCACCTGCTGGAAGAAGGTCCACCGACAAAGCGTCTCCCAACCACCGCCCGACCTGTCGTCGGCGCAGATGTGTGAGGCTGTGCCGGGGTTACCATCGAGGGGCGGTGATGGTGTCACTCTGGGATCCCAAGCCCGAGGCGTCCCACCTGAGGTGGAATGTCTGATCCAGAAGTGGCCATCGGGGTTAACCCTTGCAGGCCTAGCCAGGGCTCAGGGTGCAGACCCCAGAGTAAGAGATCTACGGGAACATTTAGACCAGGCCGACCAGCGAGCGGATCGTGTGGGCTATGAGGAAATCCGAGGAGTCCTATACCGAAGGCGACCATCCAAAGACGGTGGACGGAAATATCAGGTGGTGGTGCCCAACAGCCGGGTCCACTGTGTCCTGGAATATTTCCATGACCGCCCCACGAGTGGTCATCCGGGTCGGCTAAAGACTCTCCTTCAGGTCCTGGAGGTGGCCTGGTGGCCGACAGTCCGCAGACAGGTGTGGGAGTACGTCAAGAGGTGTCCCGTCTGTCAGCGATGCAGGCCGGAGAATCGTAAGCCGTTCGCCCTACTACCGTCCACTAAGGCTGACCAGGCAGGAGAGTCCCTGGGGATCGGCTCGGCCGGGCCGTTCCCGAGGAGTAAGAAAAAGAACACCATGCTGCTGGTCACCATTGACTATAACACCAAGTGGGCCAGGGTCAAAGAAATTAAACGAAGGGTGGGTGTCTCTCACACCAGGCAAGCCAAATACGACAGTGCCTGGCGGAACATGGCCAGTTCCAGCCAGGCGATTTGGTCTGGGCGAGAAAACATTCACTTTCAAAAGCATCAAAAGGATACTCGTCAAAGCTAGTGCCCCCGAAAAGGTCAGGTCCAGCTAGAGAACGAGTCAGAGAGGCCATAAAGATTACCAAGTGAAATGGGATGTTAAAAAGTGGATATGTTTTAATGTGGTCAACCTCAACCCCTCCTTTGGGAGGACTTGCCAAAATAGCTTCCAGCTGGGGGGGGGGGGGACTGTGACAAAATGCACATTATATTTATTATATTTATCTGCTTGATCTATGGGTGTTACTATGTCTGATTGATATGTGACATCTGACCTATCTATGCATGTTATTATATACGTGTGATATGTCACATGTTGGACACTGTGAAATATGTGAACATTTCCTATTCACGTGAGGTAATGGGTCTGAATCACTGGGGTGATTGAGTGATTGATGCCACACTCTACTTGACAAATAGAGGGTGTGGTGCGCGCAGAGCTCAGATCACATTAACCTGTGTAGCAGAGGCGACAGGAGAGAACAAGAGGAGATCTCCTCCGAGGCGCCAGTTTATAGCTGAACTAACAAAGTTTAAGAGTAATAGTGAACTGCAGCCAACGGAAAAGAATACTCGTACCCAGCGGACTCGCGGAGGAAGGAGCCTACCGTTGTTGCCGTGGGGAACGAGCGCTACGGTGTTTGTGAGCGTGCCGCCGGTCGGTGTTGGAAGTCGGGAGGAGCCGAGGCCAGCGGTGAGGCAAAACCAAGCATCCGTTTTCTTTGTGGATTACAATTAGGGGTACCCCGCCCGAACTTTAGTTATTATTTGGACCGTTTGTGCGGAAGACCGTTACATGCTCGTTTGGATTTAAGGACAATAGACACTCTCGAGACCGCGCCCCACGAGAGGCCGTTCGGATCATAAAGAGGAGGTGTTATTATTGTTTGACAAAGCGAATAAGCGACTGACCGTGCAGCGCTCTGACTGTATAACTGAAGTTGTCACTTTGTATATTGTTCACGGGTGAATCTGTGATGTGAGGGGTTCGTGAGAGGAACATTTGGGTTGTTGATTTGTGTGTTTGTTTTGTTGAATAGGGAAAGAGATAGGGACAGAAGTGATTTAAAGCCCTGAGTGTATTATTTGTTTGGCCATTTTGTAATGGCATTTATTATTTTGTGGCTTAAATAAATTCACTTAAATTAAATCCCGCCGATCCTGTTGATTTTCCTTTTAGTTAATAATTTTCCCTTGAGAGTAAAAGGGCGATTGTTACACATCTATTAATAATATGACAGATAGGAGATGCTACATTCTCAGCACTTTACAATCCAGATTATCTAGACCTGCTTACTTACTTATCTGAGAGAGAGAGAGAGAGAGAGAGAGAGAGAGAGAGAGAGAGAGAGAGAGAGAGAGAGAGAGAGAGAGAGAGAGAGAGAGAGAGAGTATACATTTTCTGGGCCTAAAACAATAACAGAATGTATTTAATAAAATACATATTTAGGGCTTATTTTTCACAAATGACTATAACCACTTAAACCCTCTAATCATGGTGAAACAGACCTGAGTTGCAACTGTTGGACCGCTTTTTCCATCTACACCAAATCTCTTTGCCAAAAATAGGAGATCTAAAAGCTCACAAAACGTTGCATGCCGTGTGGGCTCATAGATCCGCTATTTTTGCCAAATGTTCCCCCAGAATTGGGACACTGGGGTTCAAGTGGTTAGGAAACAATATAAAATATAACTTTAAAAAAAAATTATCGGGCCAAACCAACAAGGAATTTGCCTCTTCCTCATGTGTTCAGCCCTGTACACAAGATCGATCAAATGTGACAAAAGTCAGCAGTTTGCCACTTCCAGACATCACCCAGAAGAGAGCTGTAAATAAATGCAAATAGGCTACTGATTGATTAAAAAACTATATTCAACACATGGCCCAACTCAAGGAAAGGTGATTGTTTTACTAGTGGTGAGAAATAGCTAGATTCATTGTTTTTAAGGCCAGTTTACATGTAATACTCACGAAAAAATCAATTAACAATTACCTGTGGTGTTTGATCTGATAGCACCATTATTATTGTTCTTTGTTTTTCTGGTACAGGTCGTTCAAAATAAATAAATAATAATAATCACATTAATCAAACATTTCACAAGATTCTGTAAAGTTTTAACTCAATATTAAACATTACACATATACACGATTATTCTATTGTTAAAGTATTCAAAAATGTAATTAAACTCAAGTGATTGCACTTCGTTACCATCCACCACTGATTAAACAATGCTATTTTAGCGTCTAAGTGGATCGTTCAACATACGAACACAATTCGACTGTGTTCTTTTTGATGTCCAAACATGCTCAACAAATATTGCATTGTTTGAACGAAAATGGCCAATCTACAATGACGTGTCGCATAGCGACCCGTACGACCTAAACTAAATGTTTGTGCCCGAAGGAAATTTTTACCATTAAAATAAAAAACAAAAACATTGAACGCCAGCACTTTGTGTTTGGGCAGAAGCTAGCTGGTAGCTAGTTGGCTAATGCTAACTTGTACATGACCAACTATGTCAACACAAATAAACATCTCCTTCAAATAAAGTATCCTTTAGCACTCACCTACGCAGTGTGCTGAGTTCAGAATGAATGTTTTTTTGCAATTCTGTTCAGTTTTCCGCTTGCCTTTAGAACGGGTTGCTGGCCGCCGTGTTGTTATGAAACCACTCCAGTGTTGCCAAGTCTTGTGAGACAGATAAGCAAACCGACCTCCTAAACCAATCTGCGGTTTACTGTTGTTGTGAAACCAATGTTGCCAAGTCTCGTGAAAGAAACAAGCAAACCAACCTCCAAAACCAATCTGCGGTTTACTGTAGAAAGTCTAGTGATGTGAGGTTAAGAGTTTACTGCTTGGCTTTCACTCGTTCCTCAGTATTTTATATTAGCCTATCACCATAAGTGCAAACTGCCGTTAAGTGTTATATTTGTAAATATTTCAAAAATATATTTGCATACATCGCCATTATGCAAACTGCATTATTTCGCTATAATAGTGTTTCTAAACATAATTAGCATCCTAAAATAAACGTTTTCAAACAACATGACAAAAAAATAAAATAAATGTAATGGTTTAAAAATGGTCTAAATCTAAATGTTGATATATAGTTTTGATTTAAACGTCTAGATCAAGGCTAAATCTAAACTATACTGTATATTGATCAATAGTGATAATAGCGAGATCTAATCATTTCTAAACATAATGTTAGCACCCTAAAATAAAGGTTTTCAAACAACATGAATAAAAAATAAAAGTGTTTTTATTTAATGGTTTAAAAATGGTCTAGGCCTACATTTGAACGTTGATATATAGTTTTGATATAAACGTCTAGATCAAGGCTAAATCTAAACTATACTGTATATTGATCAATGGCTATTAAAATATTTTTTGTCCAATATTTGGAGATCAGTTATAAAACTTAGAGTTGTTTTTTTAATCAATATTTATGGAATAATTGTTTAAATTCAATCGGCTAGATTCTGTCTAGATTATAGACCAAATCTAGACCAGCTAATTTAGGTCTACAAAAAAAACGAACGTCTATGGCTCACTGGGTAGTTTTGAATAGTTTTTACTTGACACTGTCTTTGACAATGTAACACACACACACATATATATATATATATATATATATATATATATATATATATATATATATATATATATATATATATATATATATATATATATATATAAATACATTCATACATACATACATACATACAGAGAGAGAGAGAGAGAGAGAGAGAGAGAGAGAGAGAGAGAGATTGTGTGTATACTAACTAACAGACCATACAAATACTCCCATAGCGGGGTGTTAGTGACCACTGCCCTATAGCCTGTGTTAGAGTGGCTAAAGGTAATAAAAAAAAATTAATAATAAGATTTGGTAATAAGATTTTACAGATCAGGTTTTTTTTACATGACTTATTGTATTCGGACTTGGCCAGGGTCAATTCAATTCAAGACCCTGATCTAGCTCATGATCAATTCCTTTCTGTTTATCTGTTTGATCATGGTTCTGGGACCTGGTTCTGGGACCTGGTCAAAGGCCAGAAGTTCAGATGAACCAGCAGACCGGTTATCATTTAGGAAACTGCGAAATAACGGTATTTGTATGGTCAGAAAGGCTATGTAGCTTTGCCAAGACACAAGGAAATGCTGCTAGCTTTTGGAAGATTGTAAAGTCACTAAAAGCTAGGCGTGCATCTTCTCTCCCATCACAGATTCGTAGTGGTGTTATTTTAAATAAATTGGATATCTGTGAGGTGTTTGACCATCATTTGCAACACAGTCTCACTCCGCACGAGTTGCCAGGTTCTGGAAAGAAACAAGCATCCAGTGTTAAATCGTTCGCCATTAACGGTAGCCTCGCAGGAAGTTTCAGCGCATGTTTGACTATCATGAGACTCTACAATGAATAGTAGTAGAGAAAAAAAATACTTTGCATCGGTTATAATAGACGAATTTCCCTAACCCACGCGCTCCCATTATGACAACGGAGGGGGTTTAAAAAATGACGACAGGGGAATCGATGGAAAAAAAGAACGCCACTTTTTACGTCGGTAGGTGAGTAACGAGACATCAAAGATAACACTTAATTTGTCCGGAATTCTCCTTTAAATGTCTGAGAAAAATGAAAAAACATTTACACAACACTGATAGTAATGTGACTGTAAAATAAGTCTATGAATTTATCTATGCAATCTATAAAAAGCCGTGCCTACTCTGTTTGATGAGTGTGTGCTGTCATTCAGGCGTTACAAATGTATTTGATGTGTGGGCGCTGGCATTCAGACGGTACTACTCTATTTGATGTGTGGGTGCTGGTATTGAGGCGGTACTAAAAGAGTATTTATACTCTTTTTATCAACTTTTAAGTATTTTTTCTCATTTTAACTATGTTTAAGTATTTGTACTAAATGTAACTATGTTGAAGTATATTTACTCATTTTAACAACCTTTAAGTATTTTAACTTTTTTGAACTACTACTGAGTATTTTTACTCAATGTAAGTACTGTTAAGTATTGTTACTCAATGTATTTACTTGAAAGTATTTTGAATCACTTTATTTCCTGTAAAGTATTTTTTTTAAATGTTTACAACTTTTCAGTATTTTTTACTATTTTTATCAACTTTTAAGTAAGTTTACTCTTTTTTTCAACTTTTAAGTATTTTTACTATTTTTTTCTACTTTTAAGTATTTTTTTCTCATTTTGAGTACTTTTAAGTATTTTTACTCAATTTAAGTACTCTTAAATATGTTTACTCAAGGTATTTACTTTAAAATATTTGTACTCACTTTATTTACTTTTAATGATTTGTACTCACATTGTAGATCGGTCGTGTGTGTGTGTGTGTGCGCGTGCGTGCGTGCGTGCGTGCGTGCGTGCGTGCGTGCGTGTGTGTGTGTGTGTGTGTGTGTGTCACGTGCACGTGCACTGCTCCTTGGAGACTTGTGTTATTTTGTATTGTTCTTATTGAACTTTTAATCCTGTTGTTTTATGACTTCTCCCATGAAGGAAAGGATTCCAACCTTGCACAGCAACTTGTCATTCAATATGTATCGTTTTTGTATTTGTTATAACAATGTGCTAATAAACTAAACTAAACTAAACCCCCACTACATATTGTATAAAATTGTGTCGCACATTAAACCTTTTCATATATTTAACTAGTAGCTTGACAGCACTGTCATCAGTGTATTTTCATTTAAAACTCTCAATACTTTTAAACTCGACCTTAGGTCTCTGTACTTGGTCTGCTCTTATTCTCTCTACAACAAAGCTCTTTTCTGGAAATGGCCAATCTTCAAGCTCACAACGTGTAGATGTAAGCTATGTTTGGCTAATACTCCCCTCAGAATATAGGGATGCCAGTGGTGGAAAAAGTACTAAATATTTTACTTAAGTAAAAGTACCAATACTGAATGTAGAAGTAGCCTACTCTGCTACGAGTAAAAGTCCGGAATTAAAAATGTACTTGAGTAAAAGAACAAAAGTATTGGTATGAAAATGTACTTAAAGGACCAAAAGTAAAAGTACTCAAATATTTGAAAATGGCAGATCTACAGCTCACAAGCTCACAACACGTCGCAATGCGACGCGTTGTGAGCTTGTAAATGGGCTATTTTCAAATAGCCTGATATAAAATAGGGCTAAAGTGGTTAATGTATGTTTTATAATATAATAATTTATATCTGCAAAGTAACTAGTAACTAAAGTTTTCAAATAATTGTAGCAGAGTAAAAGTACAATATTTGCCTCTGAGATGTAGTGGAGTAGAAGTAAAAGTATAGACAATTGGAAATACTCCAGTAAAGTAAAAGTACCTCAAAATTGTACTTATGTACAGTACTTCAGTAAATGTACTTTACACCACTGAGGGATGCTAGGGTTCAAGTGGATAATGTAAATAAAATAAAAAGGTTCTATCTATAACTATTTGGAATCCCCCCCCCTGTAGTAACTCTGAGGACCGCCCCCCATTTTTCTGTTAAGTGCATATTTGTTTCAATTTGAGGACAGTGAAACTACACCACTCCTTCAGTTTGTCAATCAGTCAATTTGAAAAGAAATCAGACCTCTTTCCTACTTCCTTCACATGTTTTACCAATGATACTTATGAAGGCTCTGTGTAGCACAGTGGTTTTCAACCTATTTTGTGCCAAGGACCCCTAAATTGATATACATTTGTCTGCGGACCCCCATCTGAAAATGTTTTGTGCCAGGTACCCCCAGAAGCAAAGATTTGAGTTAAAAATGTTCGCTTTAAAAAACATATATTCAAAGATATGCTTCTTCTTCAAAATAGCAGATCTACAAGCTCATAGCGTGGCACCACGCTATGAGCTTGTACATCTGCTATTTTTGAATAGCCAAAGCTAAGTGGTTAAAATGATTGTCATGCTATGTTAACTAATTTTGCTGGGGACCCCCTGGTACCCCATCACGGACCACTGGTGGTCCCCGGACCACTGGTTGAGAACCAGAATCAGAATCAGAATCAGTTTTATTGTCACTTCCACAATACACACTAGGCATACAGGGGAGCAAAATACTGTTCTCCACAACGAATGTTGCTTTCACATTTAAAAACAATAGACACATTAAAAAGAGGCGAGGCCGTTAAAAACATTAAAAGTAGAGATAAGAGAGCAGACAAGATTGGTAAAACAATAAGTGCTGATGCATTCAAAGTGCAATATAGATAAAGTGCTATTCATCCCTCAAGATTTTTGGGGGCAATATGTGGCGAGCATTCAGGGTTCTGATGGTTTGGGGGAAGAAGCTTTTGGATGACCTGCTGGTGCTTCCTCCTAAGCTCTTGAACCCTTGAACTCCTGCCATCTGGTAGATGGCAGGAGTTCAAAGAGGTGATGGGAAGGGTGGGAGGAGTCAGACATTATTTTCATGGCCTTCCCGACACATCGATCTGTATATAAGTCAGATATGGGGGGGAGAGGGACACCTGTGATCTTCTCTGCTGCTCTCACTATCCTCTGCAGGGACTTGCGGTCGGCATCCGTACAGTTCCCATACCAGACAGTGATGCAGTATGTCAGAATGCTCTCAATGGTTCCTCTATAGAAGGATGTCATAATAGAGGAGGGGGAATTCACTTTTGTCAGTCTCCGCAGAAAGTACAGGCGTTTCTGGGCTTTCTTGGTGAGAGCTGAAGTGTTAGAGGACCATTTGAGGTCATCAGCATTCAGCAATATGCACCCCCAGGAACTTAATGCTTTGGACTTTTTCCACAGCAGCACCATTGATGGTAAGTGGGGCATGCACACTAGGGCCTCTAATGACCATCTCCTTGGTTTTATCCACATTTAGGGACAAGTTGTTGTTTTTCCACCAAATGGCCAGTTTCTCCACCTCCTCTCTGTACTGTGTCTCATCACCATTCGTGACTAGACCCACCACTGTCGTGTCGTCAGCTAATTTGATGATGTGATTTGAACTGGACCTGGCAGAGCAGTCTTGGGTCAGCAAAGTGAACAGGAGTGGACTGAGCACGCAGCCCTGGGGGGAACCGGTGCTCAGTGTGATGGTGCTCAAACTATTTACTCGTATTCTAACTGACTGTGGCCTGCAGGTGAGAAAGTCCAGAATCCAGTTACAGAGAGGCGTGTTGAGACCCAGTGTGCACAGCTTCCCTATCAGCTGTTGGGGAATGATGGCGTTAAAAGCGGAGCTGAAATCAATGAACAGCATTCTGACGTATGTGTTCCGCTTGTCCAGGTGTGTTAGGGCCAAGTGCAGGGCAGTAGACACAGCATCATCAGTGGACCTATTTGCTCGATATGCGTACTGATGGGGGTCCATATTGGGAGGCAAGGCACCTTTGATGTGCTCCATGACCAGCCTCTCAAAGCACTTCATAATGATGGGTGTCAGTGCTATGGGGCGATAGTCATTTAGACATACCTGTGGGGGGGGTTTGTAGCCTGTGATGTCCTGGATCCCCTGCCACAGGAGACGTGTGTCTCTACTTTCAGTGAAGTTGTTATTTGTCCTCCTGGAGTACTGTTTCTTCGCTCTCTTGATTCCCCGAGACAGATCGTTCCTTGCAGTGTTCAGGGCTGCCGTCTCCCCTGCCCTGAAGGCTGCGTCTCGAGTCCTCAACAGAGAGCGGAGCTCTCCCGTCATCCACGGTTTCTGGTTGGAGTGCACAGTGATTGTTTTGGTGGTTGTTACATCATCCGTACACTTGCTGATGTAGTCCATCACAACCTCTGTGTACTCCTGTAGGTCCGTCTCATGATTGTATGTAGCTGCTTCTCTGAAGATGTTCCGGTCTGTAGTTTCCATACAGTCCTGTAGGGCTGATGTACTCCCTTCTGATCACACTCTAATCTGTTTCCTGACTGGTTTCGTCAGTTTCACCCGAGGTCTATATGCGGGAGTAAGCATAATGGAGGTGTGGTCAGAGGACCCAAGTTTAGGAAGGGGGAATGCCCTGTATGCTCCCTTTGAGCTGGTATAGGCCTTGTCCAGTATGTTTCCTCCCCTTGTTGCAAAGTTTATGTGCTGATAAAACTTTGGCAAAACCGTTTTAAGTTCAGCCTGGTTAAAGTCTCCGAACACAATAAAAAATGCATCAGGATGACTAGTCTGCTGTTTACTAATAGCATCATGCAGTTCATACAGTGCCTCCTTAGTATTGGCACTGGGGGGAATGTACACAGCCACCATGAAAATACTGGTAAACTCCCTTGACAGGTATTCCACCTGTCGAGGGTCGACACTTAAGGATTAAAAACTCTGCTAGTACTGAACAGTGCATGGAGACAATGACAGCATCCTGACACCAGGCTGTATTGTTGTAGACACAGACTCCGCCTCCTTTGGTCTTCCCCGAGAGTGACGTCACTCTGTCAGCTCTGTGGAGAGAGAATCCATCCAGCTGGACAGCCGTGTCTGGGATGCGTTCTTTTAGCCATGTTTCCGTGAACACATAAGCACAGCAGTCCCTTATCTCGCACCGAGCAGTTATCCGTAGTTTCAGCTCGTTCAGTTGGGTATCCAGGGAGTGTACATTCGCCAGCAGGATTGACGGTACAGCCGGTCGGTGCGGGCTTGCTTTTAGCCTGACGCTGATACCTCCGTGCTTACTGCGCCTCTGGGCTCTCTCGCGCCGCTTACGGTGCACCCTCACCCGGGCAATGGAAGCAGGCGATGCCGTTGTAGCTGATCGGCGCAGCAACCCGAGTTGCTTTAACACTTCCACTGGGACGCTCATATTGGCTCGAATGAGCGATCTACCTATATGTAACAAAGACTGTCTATCGTACACATATCTACCGGCATTGTTTGTGTAAACTAGACGATTAGAAATACTGACACAAGAGTTACAGACATAAACAACATGAGCCGGAGTAGCCGATGCAACTGGTGTGCGTCGTCGCCTTCCCTCCACCACTGGTGTAGCACAGTGGTTCTCACTCTTTTTAATTTCAAGGACCATACCTCTGTGAGTGTACAAATGGAACCAAATGGACCCGTAAAGGTCCATTTGTACACCATCAGAGTTACACACACGTGGTCATTTGGAACCCCCTCAAGGAACCATGAGGGTCCCTGGACCACACTTTGAGACCCACTGTTGTAGCAGAGTGTTTCCAGTGAGCCAACACACAACATTACCAGCACCCTGACTCTGTTTGACCAGAATGGAACAGAGCCTTCATTAGTATCATTGGTAACACCAGTGAAGGAAGTAAGGAAGAGAACCAATTCCTTCCAATATAGCTGCTGTGCATAGACCCTATTTATGAACTAAGATAAAGTAATGTATCTAATCAGTGCAGGTAATTTCCTAAGCTTGCATTGTATTTCAACGTTAAATACACCAGCAGCTTACCTGATAAAGTAACATTAGTTTGTTTGCTCACCTTTGAATGGAATTCAGAATGACCTAGTCTTAGATCTACTAGATCTCTTCTCCACAAGTCACTCCTTAACTTTTTAGTCTAGTGTTGACAGAATTGTCAGTGTATTTAGTCTTAGTTTTAGACATCATAGCTTAGTTTGTATTTTTTTTTCGTCATAGTTTTTAGATGACACACACACACACGCACGCACGCACGCACGCACGCACACACACACACACACACACACACACACACACACACCAGTGGTGGAAAAAGTACTCAAATGTTTTACTTAAGTAAAGGTATCAATACTGTAGAAGTATTCTGTTACAAGTAAAATTCAAAATGTACTTTAAAAGTACACAAGTATTGGTATCAAAATGTGCCTAACATATCAAAAGTAAAAGTACTAAAATGTTTGAAAATAGCAGATCTACAAGCTCACAACGCATCACGATGTGACGCGTTGTGAGCTTGTATATCGGCTATTTTCAAATAGCCTAGGTATAAAATAGGGCTAAAGTGGTTAATGTGTGTTTTATAATGTAATAATTTATATCTGCGAAGTAACTACTAACTAAAGTTTTCAAATACCTGTAGTGGAGTAAAAGTACAATATTTGCCTCTGAGATGCAGTGGAGTAGAAGTAAAAGTACTGAAAATGGGAAATACTCCAGTAAAATAAAAAATCCTCAAAAGTGTACTGTAGTACAGTACTTAAGTATATGTACTTAGTTACTTTCCACCACTGTACTTGAGAGGACATCAACCTTTTAGGACAGTGATGTTATGAATGCCATATAAACATTTCTTTGCCATTTACCATCGGCTATTTTTAAGTGCACGACGCCGCCCGGCGCGCAACTAAGTGTAAATCAACTCTATCTCTAATTCCTAAACCCAAATTCTGAGTCCTGACATTAACCCCAATCTGAATATCTTAGTAGTTGTTAACGTATCTAAAAAAAAGAATAATAATAAAAAATACAAATAATAATATATATATATATATATATATATATATATATATATATATATATATATATATATATATATATATATATATATATATATATATACGTAAAGTAACTAAATACATTTACTCAAGTACTGTACTTAAGTACAAGTTGGAGGATTTTGACTTTATTTCCCATTTTTATTTCCCATTTTCAATACTTTTACTTCTACTCCACTACATCTCAGAGGCAAATATTGTACTTTTACTCCACTACAATTATTTGAAAACTTTAGTTACTAATTACTTTGCAGATTTGAATCATTATATTATAAAACATTCATTAACCACTTTAGCCCTATTTTATACCTAAGTATGTAATAAAGGTAGGTAATGTTTTACTTCAGTAAAAGTATCAATACTGCAATGTAGAAGTACTCTGTTACAAGTAAAAGTCCGGAATTAAAAATTGACTTGAGTAAAAGTACTAAAATGTTTGAAAATAGCAGATCTGCAAGCTCGCAACGCGTCGCGATGCGACACGTTGTGAGCTTGTAGATCGGCAGTTTTCAAACATTTTAGTACTTTTACTTTTGGTACTTTAAGTATATTTTGATGCCAATACTTTTGTACTTTTACTCAAGTAACATTTTGAACACAGGCCTTTTACTTGCAACAGAGTACTTCTACAGTGTGGTATTGATACTTTTACTTAAGTAAAACATTTCAGTACTTTTTCCACCATTGCGCACACGCACGCACACACACGCACACACGCACGCACGCACGCACGCACGCACGCACGCACGCACGCACGCACACACACACACACACACACACACACACACACACACACACACACACACACACACACACACACACACACAAACACACTCCAGTTGTTCTGAGATGACGCCTGTGTTTTGCAGCATTGCGAGACAGTTGCCTCATGTTGCATCAAGGCCCTGCGGCCGGCTCCGTTTATTGAGGTTCCAGAAAATGAAATGGATGGGAAAAAGGTGCTGCCTGGTGTCTTCTGTGTATCATCCAGGCTTATCATACTTAAGACTAAAATTTACGGAGGATACAGTTAACTGAAACCAAAATATAAAGTTAAAAACAACAGATTTTTTTTTGAGAGTTATAATCAGTGGTGGAAAAAGTACCGACATTTTTTACTTAAGTAAAAGTATCAATACCACAACGTAGAAGTACTCTGTTGCAAGTAAAAGGCCTGTGTTCAAAATGATACTTGAGTAAAAGTACAAAAGTATTGGCATCAAAATATACTTATATTTAGCCACCGGACAGAATGCCCCCGCCCACTGTAAAAAAGATCGTGAAAATTGCTAAAACTATAGATAGCAGTACATTAAAAGAATGTAACACTCATCTTTTATTTACTTTAATTACAATCTAAAACATAAACCTTGGTTGTAAAAAAACAAAGTTGTCCTTTAAGTACAGTACTTGAGTAAATGTACTTAGTTACTTTACACCACTGGTTATAATAACATATCAGCCACTGGTGGACAGTACACAGTACCTTTACTTGAGTACAGTACATCACTAAATTGCAAATAAATATCGTACTATTGATTGTACCTCATGGAATAACCACTTTAGCCATTCTACCTTTTTCAAATCTAGTGATCGGCTGTTTTCACTATAACTGATATTTGTTGAAAATTGCGGAGTCAGGTTCAACGATAATCACTAGACTTCGAGTTCCAATCTTCTGTGAGTGAGTGAGTGAGTGAGTGAGTGAGTGACTTGCCAAGTGTGTGGATTACAGTATGTAGGAGAAACGAGCAACTCCATAGCAAATAGAATAAGCCAACATAGATATACCATTAATAATGAAAAAGATACCCATTTGTTAATTGTTCAACACTTTATGACACATGGAATTGATGCTATAAAGGTATGCGGTCTGGAATACAATGACCGCTGGACAATTGGACATAGAAGATTCCATGAAAAACAATGGATTGCAAGACTTAGCACAAAATATCCAGGGGGTTTAAACTTTTAAACTGCCCAACAGAACTGAAACTCTTCACACATTCTATTCAAACCTTTGACCGGAGCACAGAGCAAGTTGGTATGTAGAAACTGCTAGCTGCTAAAATAGCCTGTAATCTGTATCACGTTAGTTGCTGGCTGCTAACGCAGTCTGCTAATGACGTTTAAAAGCATTTAATAAATGTGTGTGTATGTTAATGTTTACCACTATGTTGGCGTTAGTTGCCGTAAAAGATTATTTTCAGAGGGTTATTTATGTGCGGTTAGCACTCGGCTAGCGTTAGCAATGTTAGCACTCGGCAAGCGATGTTGTTAGCACTCGGCTAGCGATGTTGGCCGTGGCACAGTGTTGGCCACGGTAAATACTCGGTCAACGTAACTGTTGAGGCAAGAGATGACTGCCTGGGACACAGTGTTGAAGTCGAACGTAGTCTCTCTCTCTCTCTCTCTCAGTTCGCGGAGCGATGCGTTGCGTTACGTTGCACTACGGAGTATATAGCCAGTGGTGTAAAGTAACTAAGTACATTTACTCAAATACTGTACTTAAGTACAATTTTGAGGTACTTTTACTTTACTGGAGTATTTCCAATTGTCTATAATTTTACTTCTACTCAACTACATCTCAGAGGCAATTATTGTGCTTTTACTCCACTACAAGTATATGAAAACTTTAGTTACTAGTTACTTTGCAGATATAAATTATTACATTATAAAACATACATTTACCACTTTAGCCTCATTTTATACGTAGGCTATTTGAAAATAGCCTTGCAATGCGTTGTGAGCTTGTAGATCTGCTATTTTCAAACATTTTAGTACTTTTGGTACTTTAAGTACATTTTGATACCAATACTTTTGTACTTTTACTCAAGTAAATTTAGAATTTTGGACTCACTTGTAAAGGAGTACTTCTACATTGCAGTATTGATACTTTTACTTAAGTAAAACATTTGAGTACTTTTTCCACCACTGTATATAGCTTTAATGGCATATTCTGAGATCATTAATTGGATGCATTTTGATCTAAAGATAAAAATGCATCCAATTTATGTGCGTTTTGATTGTCGATTGGCTATTTTTGAAGATTTTGATTAATCTTGAAAAAAAAATTAAATTCACAAATCTTTCAGCCAAAATGCACGTAAATTTGAGGGGCCTTGACATGAACATGTTTGAGAACCACTGCTTTAGTGTTTTCAACGGGCCTGAAAATCTACAAGATCAGCTATCCCAAACAAAGTATAAAATAGGGTTAAAGTGTTTAACTGTTCTTGTAAAAAAATATATTATTGTAATTTAAATCTACAATAGTAGAATTGAAGAAAACAGAATAAAAAAAGTTATTTTGCGCAAATATATCAGCACTCAAATGTGCTTAAAGTGCTATTGAGTACAATGTTGTACTTTTGACTCCACTACAGTTCCACTACAGGAAGGGACTCTTGGGACTGAAACATACATACTGTAGCCTAGCTATTTCAAATATAGTGAAAAATATATTTTGTCGCATTGTGAGCTTGTGAATCTGCTATTTTCCAAAAAGTTTTTTTTACACTTCTGACAATTTCTGAAAATATACTTTGTAATTTGTACTTTTGAATACTTGAGTATTTACTTGAGAATACTTTGTCCACCACTGCACAGAATGTTTCGCTGTAGCCTCATTCACAGCAAACGTGAGGTTTGTGTGTGTGTGTGTGTGCGTGTGCGTGTGCGTGTGCGTGTGCGTGCGCGTGCGTGTGTGAGAGCTTGCTTGAATCTGATAAATGCTCCCATTGGTGTGTTTAATTTGTGTGAAGTAAATGAACGCAGTTGAGTGTGACGCCCCTCTGCCTTCAGAGCAAAGCCTGATGGGAAATTAACTGTGGGACGAGAACAAGGAGCTATCAGAGAGAGAGAGAGAGAGAGAATAGACAAAATATTATTATTATTTATTCTTTTACTATATGTCACCGCCAGGCAGGGTTGCCTATCCTGGACATTGGACGGCAGCCACAGCTAATTGGAATGGAATCTGCACCCTACTATAATTCTAGAAACCTCTGTGGTGGTGGTGGTGAGGCCAAAATCTATTATGCCCGGTTCTCCTCAGTGGCTGGAGCAATTGATCTGAATCTGCACACAGCCATTGACCATTACCATTTGCACAGAACTGCGAAGCCCGTTTTTCCCTTTCCGCAACTGTCAGCTGTTTATTAGCGATTTTATGTAAAAGAATGTCGCCATGGTTACGGCTGCCCTGCCCAGCTGTGGGATGGCCCCGCGAGCTATGGGATGAATGGCTCCCGGGTTGCCAGATCATGTGCGCATATCCCCCCACGGGTATGGACTAGTAATCTTAATTTGTTTAAAGAAAACTGAAAATGGCGGAAAATCTAGTCTGGCACAAATGGCCGGGCCTATAAGGAATTCAGGAAAAAAAAGTTGGTAAGAATGTTAACTACGACCTACGGTTCAAGAGATATAGACCAAAACGAGAAGTAGGCTGTTATGGCGGTGCCATGAGGCCGGTTTGAAAACATTTCCTCTATTGCCTACTGGGAGTGTATGTTTCACACCAATCGGTCCAACAGTGCAGGTGATTATAGCTGTTGTTCACACTCACGCACGCATGCACACACACACACACACACACACACACACACACACACACACACACACACACACACACACACACACACACACACACACACACACACACACACACACACACACACACACACAAACTAGAGGGTAGCATGGGTCTGCCCGGAACTGAAGACCCGAGCCCGAACCGAGAACCGGCCCGGGTCGGGTACAAAATATAGACTTGTCCCTCGCACACAGGTCGCACAGGTCAGATTTGAAATGGATGGACCCATGAGGACCCGACGACCAGCTTATTATTATTATTAGTATTATTATTATTAGTAGTAGTAGTATTATAATGAATTTGTTTTTATTTTATTATCTTTTTGGAACAAAAACGTCTGGTGGTTTGACCTGCATTTTTAGGATAAATGTGTCCATAGCTTGAATTCATTTCAACTTGACCATTCTGGGTGCAAGCTATCTTCATTTCCTAGCTTCTAAATAGTTTTTGAACATGTTTGTGCTTTTTACAAGCACACACACTGACTTTTTCAAATCTGATTTTGTGAATTTTGTTTCTGGTAAAATGCATTGATATAGTAGGTCAAAGGGAAATAATTGTTGGGCCATATACTGGTGTGGTTGTGCTGACATAAAAGAGACCAAACATTCCTATGGGAAACACTTTCTAGTGTGGGATATAAAGACATAATGAAAATCTTTCAAAAACGCCCAACATGGACTACACATAATATTGGCTGAAAATAAATATATATATTGCTTTATTTTACTTCTATTCCATCATTCCATGTTCATATGGGCAACATATCCTGACATTTTCAACATAGAACATGCTTAGCTGGGCTTGTGTGTGACGTTTACATGTCGTTTACAACTTGGAGCTCTCCAAATTGCCACATTCAGAAGATTTTTCTCACCTAATTCACAACAACTGTCTGTGATTCTAATGTCTCTGTCACCACCAGAAGTATGATGAAATTAAACTTTCACCGTAATCTGTCCACTTACTATAATAGTCCACTTCATATGCCCATAAATGAAGTCTTCAAGAGGCGTCCATGAGATGAGATTCTAGTCTTTAGACCAGACTGGACAGTGGACACTGTGTCTCAAACCAAACGAGGCTGTGCGTAAATGCTGTGCAGTGCAATAAACAAATTGATGCTATTATTATTATTATTATTATTATTATTATTATTATTATTATTATTATTATGTTGTCCTTTCCTTCTCTTGCGTAACGGTCGGGATCTCTGTGAGCGCAGCCTGTAGTCTATGGAGACTATCCAACACTTCACCACGGTTAACCAGTGGTTTTCAACCTTTTCAGGCCCTGACCCCCCAAAAATGATAGTATTTGAACTGGAGACCCCCTTTTTTTACTCGGTTCCACAGATAAATAATTGTGAAAATAGCAGACCCACAAGCTCACAATGCCTTGTGTTCTTATTTGGTTTCCCAAATGCTTAGTGGTATACTCCGTCACGCCTCATTTTTTTTGCTGGGGCTGCAGGGTGCAGCGCGGCACAAAATCCAAAGGCTCCCTGTCTCTAATTCTCAACAAATATCTGTGATTATAATTGTCCTAAAATCTGCAGAAGGGAGACGGTTAATTCCTTGTGTCATTTGCGTTTATATGATAGTCTATTCAAAGAAGACAATTGAGCGTCCATAAGATCGCACAGCAGTCCAGTCTGGTCTGGACTAATATCAAACCAAACGAGGCTGTGCGTAAATACTGCAGTTATTATAACAGCGCAGCAAGAAATAAACGATTAACGTGCATGAGAACGCATTATGCCATTGGTAGCACAATACAAATCCTCAAAGAAAATGCGTCTTCCTAATGGATACATTTGGATTGGATATCTCACAATATGATAATGGTAACAATATGTGGGGATTCGCTGTCCACCGAGGAACAAGAGCAAGAGGCGTGCAGAAGAGGAGCTTGAATAAAAAGGCACTTTTCCTGCCGTGTGCCAGCCACGCTCTACGTCATCGTAGAAGCAGCTAAACCTACAGGGTCTGTGCGCATCTTTGGGGCGCTACAGCACGCACCTATAGGCTACACAATATTCCGCTCATCTCTTCAGTACAAAAGGACTCCCAACATTAGTGGGTTCAACCCATTCAAAAGGTGCCCACATATCCAAATTAACCCTATACCTTCAGCTTCAGAACGATTTGCACAGTGGGGGAAAGGTTTTGCTTAAGTAAAAGAATCAATATTGCAATGAAGAAATACTCTGTTACAAGAATGTCCGGTATCAATAAAGGACTTTACTGTTCCTGTTCCACACATCGGCAAAAAACAACAACAACAGGTTCTGCAAGTTTGCAAATCTAATGCACAATATTTTGGGAAAAAAAGAAGAAAAATAAAATAAAAAGAGCTACAAGCTCACAATGCTCACAATGTACAATAGTACAATATTTTCCTCACAGATGTAGTGGCGTAGAAATAAAAGTAGGCCTACCTATGAAACAGAAAATTATCCACTACAGTGAAACAAAAAAAAAAAGAATTAAAGCACTTTGGTCTGGGTCAATATACTAGGTCAGGATACATGTACTCGAAAGACAGACAGACAGACAGACAGACAGACAGACAGACAGACTACACAAAGTTGTGGATGCAGTGCTGGACTGCATGCCAGTACTGGTCCAGCGTTCTCTGTCCACGGCGGTACTGGCGCCGGAGCATCTTAAGCCTGTTGGAGGAAATCATTTGTTCATTAATATTAGTAATAATACATCAATATAGTAGCATTAATACATTTTAATAGGTAACACGTTTTTGTTGTGCACAATACGTTCTATAATAACTAGCTTCATTAAGAACCTCTCACTCCGCTATACAGCTCCGAGATGATAGCGGAGTGAGAGGTTCTTAATGGAGCTATATAATAACAAGCCTACATGCAGTCCATTGTATTTCAGCTTCACATCGTCACCCCCCCTGCTCCCTAAGCTGAGTTTAGGCCAAAGCCTCAACCTGCTCCTTGGATCCCATGCCATGCCTACAGCCTTGTATTATTTATTTGTTCTTAGTATGAATAAACTCTCAAACCTCTCCTCCAACCGGCGCCACTTCATTCGCTGGGTAGGTGGTGGATCCCCGCGATCAACGTGGCCGCAAACGGTCTCCACCAGCCTCTGTTCATCCTTCATTTTTCGGATGAACACCCAGATGGACGGGTGGCGCCTGTCTACCCGGACATTCCATCTGTAAACTGGAAACCTGTAATAATCATAGATTTATAAGAACTATAGGATACATGCAGGACACATGGCCCATTTACATTTAATTATCACGTTGCTCAGAGATATTGAAGCAAATACAACAGATTTGGAATGAGACATTTCTAATGATAATAATAATACTAATAATACAACTAATAAATAAATCTAAGTTCATACCCTCCACCGCGTTATTGCTGCGGTTGTCAGAGTTCCGGCCATGGACACACCAGACTGCCGGTGGGAACAGTGCCCGCTCCCCCACGTACGTGTCCTCCATATAATGGATGAAATCACCTATCGCGGGGTAGCAGCGGAGCTGGCGGCGGGTCTCTCTGTTGGTAGAAAAGGCCCTGAAGTTCTGCCTCAGGATAGGGAGAGGGAGGTAGCCGGTTGCCATCGCCTTCCTGAACCAGGCTCTCAGGTGCCTGTCCCGCCTGTATGGACCTGAAAAAGTTGAGTGAAGAAATAAAAGTTACTTAAACTACTCATTTCATAAGCACTCAACACTCAATATAGTAATTTCTTTAACAAAATAAAAAAAAAGCTTCTACCCATGAATGTATATTATTATAACAATTATAATTGTCTACATTACCCTATACGTCTGCATATTATTATTATGAAATTAAAATATGTATTTATTTATTTAACCTACAGCACCTATACATTTTAATATTTAGTTCTTTATCCTGTGAAGAAATCACACAATTACTTTTTGTTGTGGTCTACTAACTTAACACAGCATGCAACACTGACCTGCCAGGCCAAGGTCCTGCACCTTACGCCACATGCTCTGGCACAGGTGGAAAAAACACCCAGTGATCCGTGTCTCTGGCAGCTCCTCCCTGAAGGCATTCATCATGCCCATTTCGTAGTCCGTCAGGACTTGGGCTGGGCTCCATGTTGGACATCAAGGGGGGGATGGACAGACAGACAGACAGACAGACAGACAGACAGACAGACAGACAGGTGTTAAAATATAAAAAAGCAAGGTGCAGTGACCAGTGACATATGATACAGTGAGCGTCGAGCAGTGGTGGAAAAAGTACTCAAATTATTTACGTGAAGGTACCAATACTGCAATCTAGAAATACTCTGTTACAAGTAAAAGTCCAGAATTCAAAATTTACTTGAGTAAAAGTACAAAAGTATTGGCATCAAAATGTACTTAAAGTACAAAAGTAAAAGTTCTAAACTATTTGAAAATAGCAGATCTACAAGTTCACAATGTGTTGCGTGTTGTAAACTTGTAGATCTGCTATTTTCAAATTGGTATAAATTAAATAGGGCTAAAGTGGTTAATGTATGTTTCGTAATATAATCATTTAGACTATATATCTGAAAAGTAACTACTAGTAACTAATACGTTTTCAAATAATTGTAGTGGAGTAAAAGTACAATATTTGCCTCTGAGATGTAATGGAGTAGAAGTAAAAGTATTGGACACACACACACACACACACACACACACACACACACACACACACACTTACCGTTCTTCAGTGACCCGCTCGACCCTTCTCTTAACATGACGAAGGACAGAGCGGTACATATCCTCTGTCTTGCCGCTCATTAGTATCATGATGAACGGGACGACCCTGCCACGTAGAGGCCATGTATTGTGGCAAACTGCTAGTAAGACCTCGGACATGTCTTCAACGTGGCGTCCATGTATATCTAAAACATTCAAAATGCATTTTATTCATACTGATATAAACTAGACCTGTGTCATATTATTGCGGAAAACCCTTATTACAAATATTCAGCCCCAGCACCTTTAGCTTGATCAATCATTGATAATCATGCATATTTAAATTAACACAACGTTTTATTGAAGAGGGGTTCTCACCTGGTCACATTCACTTAGTTTCTGGACGTTCTCATCCGTCCCAAAAACCCAAAAGCCATGTTGCCTGTTGGTTTTACTTAGGAAGTCATCCCCTCCCCAGGTAACGGCCCATTCCCCCTGCACAGCGACGTCCTCTACTCTGCGGGGGATGGGAGGCATGAGCCTGGCCCGCCGTCTCTCCAGGCGCGCTTTCACGGCTTCGAAGGGGGGGATGTATTGGACCAGAGCGGTTTGGGCAACTATCTGGTCATATACCCGCTTTACGGGGATAGTTGGATCGGCTGCCACCAGGTTGAGCATCCGCTCAATTATAGCCGTGGTGGCAACCAAATCCGCCTCTCCCGCGTGGTCATGTTCACCGGGCGGCCTTAGGATGATGATGGCTGGGTCATCTGCCTGCACATCCAGCCACAGTGTGCATTGCACCCAGGGTGGGAACAACGCCAATATATTTTCTCAGGGGTGACTTATTCCGGAGATAATGGAATGAATCCATCACGAGGGCTTTCCCTCCTCGACTGTTGGCGACTTGAATGTAAGCCATCATGTCAGTTAGGTAAAAGAGAATTATCACCTGGTGGGACTTTCTTTTATAGAGGTAAACTTGATTGATTACCATGTGCTTTCAATACATTACACGATTGCCTAAAACTCATTGGCCTTGGCGAATTCAATACTTTATTGGCATGTCAACGAGTGAAACCACTTTTAACGTGCCCACCTGCTGTCTGGTGATGATACTGTCTACTGTTAACCTGCGCCGTACTGAGCGGCTGCAATCCCTGTTGCTCTGTACAAGCAAACCGTGTTGTATGTGTATTGCATTCGTGGCGTTTCGAAGCTATGAGAAAGTTGTACACTTGGGAGGATCTCCTTATGCTACAGCGGAATAAATACGGAGTTAAACACTGTATCCCGGCTGAGTTGAAGAAGCCATACCGTGGGTGTAGGGCTGGTGCCAAGCTAAAGGCTAAGCTAAAGGCAAGGAAATGGAGATGCAAACCATTTTTACCATCGATCCTAATGGGGAATGTCAACGGGATTACCAACAAAGGCACTGAGCTGCGGACACTCGTGAGTGATCATAGAACTTACCGTGAGTGTAGCCTCATGTGTTTCACGGAGACTGGGATGAAGATCTCCACCGCTGACTCCTGTTTGGACCTACCCGGCTTCACCGCGGTGCGAGCGGACAGAGACGCGACAGTGACCAACAAGTCCAAAGGTGGGGGTCTAGTTCTGTTCGTGAACAATAGATGGTGTAACCCGGGTCATTTAACGGTGAAGGAGAAGATCTGCTGTCAGGACATTGAAGATATACAACCTGAGTCTTCAAAGGGGGAGGGTCCCGGTTCTGTGGAAAACATCATGTCTTGTGCCGGTACCCAAGGTAGGGCGGCCGGGTGAGCCAAAAGACTACAGACCGGTGGCCCTCACATCACACATCATGAAGACCCTGGAGAGGTTGCTTCTCTGTAAACTGAGACCACAGGTCAATGACATGCTTGACCCCCTGCAGTTTGCATACCAGGAACACTTAGGCGTGGAGGATGCTCTCCTCTACCTGCTCCATCGAGTCCATTCTCACCTGGATAAGCCGGGTCGATATGCGAGGATTATGTTCTTTGACTTTTCAAGTGCATTCAATGCCATCCAACCCTCCATACTAGGAGACAAGCTCGATGGGATGGGGGTGGACCCCTCCTTTGTGAACTGGATAACAGACTACCTGACAGGACGACCACAGTATGTCAGGCTGGGGAACTGTCTCGGGGACGCTGTTGAGCAACACGGGGGCTCCACAGGGGACTGTGTTGGCTCCCTTCCTGTTCACACTGTACACGTCGGACTTTAAGTACAACTCTGAGTCCTGTTTCATTCAGAAATATTCTGATGATACAGCCATTGTGGCGTGTGTCAAGGATGGGCAGGAGGAGGAATACAGGGACCTGACAAAGGCCTTCGGGGAATGGAGTGAAAGGAACTGCCTCCTACTAAATACCATCAAGACTAAGGAGATGGTGGTGAATTACCGGAGGAACAAGCCCGCTCTTCTTCAACCTGTCAACGTCCAAGGGACAGCTATTGAGCAGGTACAGTCCTACAAGTATCTGGGAGTTCACCTGGATGAGAACCTGGACTGGGCTCTGAACACCGATGTTGTCTATAAAAAGACACAGAGCAGGCTCTTTTTTTTTAGGAGGCTTAGGTCTTTTGACGTGTGCAGCAGAATGCTGCATATGTTCTACCAGTCAGCAGTGGCAAGTGTCCTGTTCTATGCTGCAGTCTGCTGGGGAGGCAGTGTGATGGACAAGGATGCTAAGCGGCTGAACAAACTGGTGAAGAAGGCGGGCTCAGTACTGGGTGAGAGGCCGGACTCACTGGAGGCTGTTGTGGAGAGATGTATACACAAGAAGAGGAGGGCCATAATGGACAATGTGGGTCATCCTCTCATCCGCGGACTTGTTTCCAATGAGGGCCTTGGTATTCAATTCATAGACATATATAGTGGCACCACAGTTCGAATATCACAAAATAACACTATGTACAACAAAAAACAAAAAGAGGGGGAAAAAGATATGTACAAGAACAGGGGGGTGGGGTCTGCTGTCTAACGGGAAAATGGTACTACCTCCTCTTTTGGCCTCCTGAAAGGTGATTTTTTAAGGCTCTTTTAAATGAGCCCAGCGAACTGCATTTTTTGAGGGATGGAGTTAGACTATTCCAATCCTGGGTGGCAGTGCTGTAGAAGGAGAATTTGCCCATGTTTGTTTTATGGGTGGGTGGTACCAAATTGTTGTTAACGCTCCCTCTGGTATTGTGACTGTGGGTGTCGCTAACCTTTTGGAGGTATTTACTCAGATATGCGGGAATAGGGGGCATATCGGGCAAATTTGCATTTAGAATTTTGAAGGCCAGTCCCATTTTTTGTTGTTTAACCCTGTCTTCCACCCTGGGCCAGCCTAGGCTGGCAAAATGGGTGGGAGAAAGGTGGGTCATGGGCCCCAATCCGAAGAGTAGCCGAATCAGTTTGTTTTGGGAGGTTTGAAGCTTAGTCTTCAGTGACACTGAGGTGTTGGAGTACCAGGAGGTGCAAGCATAGTCAAAAAGTGGTTGAATCAGGGCCCCAGAGAGGGTCCTGAGGGCCTGAGGGTTGACAAAAGAGGAAACTCTGCCCATAAATGTGATTCTCTGGTTTACTCTTTTGACCACCTTTGTAGCCATGCTTTCACCTGTCAGGTATTTGTCAAGAATACAACCCAAATAGGTAATCTCTTCTTTGCTAGAGATAATTGTGTCATCGACTTTGACCTTGAAATCATTTACATCCATCTGTCTGAGGGAATGTTTGGTCCCAAAGAGAATGGATTCAGTTTTCCCAAGGTGTAGTGACAGTTTGTTATCGGTAAGCCAAGTACGGATTTTTGAGAGTTCGGAGCTGAGCGCCTTCTCAACTTGCAACTTGTCCTCTCCCGAGATCAGGAGTGCCGAGTCATCAGCGAACAGGAACAATTTGCAGTTACAGGCAGCATTCATGTCGTTAATGTATAGAAGAAACAGTAACGGCCCTAGAATGCTGCCCTGAGGAACCCCACAGCTCACTGGGAGGGATGAGGACATGGTTACGTTGATGTCAACCACTTGTTCTCTTCCCTCCAGGTAAGATCTCATCCAGTTTAGTGATGTGCAGTCAAAACCAATCGCCCTCAGCTTATCAAGTAAAATTGAATGGTTTACAGTGTCGAACGCTTTTTGGAGGTCCAACATGACCATGCCGCAGTATTTGCCCGCGTCTACCTCACGTTTGATGTAGTCGGTCAGATACAGTAGGCATGTGTCAGTGGAATGGGAGGTTCTGAATCCCGATTGGAATTCAAACAACAGTTTATGCTCGCTGAGGTAGCTGTTGATTTGTTCTTGAATTAATCGCTCTACAACCTTTGAGATGGAACAAAGGATGGAAACAGGCCTATAGTTGCCAGGTTCTAATTTGCTTCCTTTTTTATGCAGAGGGATTACTCTTGCCAACTTGAAATCCTGTGGGACGTGACACTGATGGATAGGTTTGTGATTTGGGCTACTATGGGGGAAATAGCAGTAGCTGCGTCTCTGAGGAATCTGGTGGGGATATTGTCAAGGCCGGTGGCCTTGTTTGGCTGGAGGGCGAGTAGTTTTTTCTGCACATCATCAGCATTTACTGGTTTGAATGAAAAGGAGTATTTTTTAGCCCCTAGTTTGACATAGTGAGCATGGATGTGGTCAGAGCCGTACAAACCTGAATGCTGAGGAAGTTTGCTTACCAACTGGGTTGCAATGGTGGTAAAAAAGCTGTTAAAACAGTTCGCTACCGCTTGCTTGTCGGTAATGAGCATGCCACTTGAAATAATGCAGATGTTTGTAGTTTTGGTTGGAATTTTGTTGTTGCAGCCCAATGTCTGTAGCGCTTCCCACAGCTTTTGTGGGTGGCTTTTGTTTGCCTCAATGCTTTCATTTAAGAAATTATTTTTGGCAGTTTTGACCAATTTGTTTACTACATTTCGTTGATTTCTGCATCTTTCAAGTAGTTGCACATTTTTGCATTTCCTGAACTCAGAGTACATTTTGTTTCTGAGTTTGATGGCATTTAGGATGTCTCCATTCATCCAGGGTTGTGTACGGGCTCTGACTCTCACCACCTTCTTGGGCGCTAGGCTATCAATAACAGACCAGTCCAAGACTCCTCAGCCGAGGAGCCACCGAGTACATTTGACCAATCCATTTTCTCAAGAGCTGTTGTGAGAGCTTCTGATGAGTAAGTTTTCATAGCTCTGCAGCTGACCGTGCTATGACAATCAACTACAGATCTGTGAAGCTTACGCGTGCAGAAAATGATGTTATGGTCGCTTAGACTGCACTCAATGACCCCACTTAAAGGAATCCTCGACTGGTCTGATGTCAAAATGAGGTCAATGATGGTCTGAGAAGTGGGGCCTACCCTCGTGATATTTTTTATCATTTGGGTGAGGCTATGCATGTCACAGAATTTACTGAAAGATTTAAATATGGCGGCGTCTTTCCGGAGTACATCCGTATTGTAGTCGCCAATCAAAATCAATTCCGAATTTCCAATAATTGCCATGTGCTCCTCTATTAAATCATAAAACTCATTTTGATCTGGGGGCCTGTAGATTGCGCCAATTATCAGGGGTTTAGCGTGAGGATAGGTGATTTTTATCCAGACCGATTCCGTGGAGTTGTTCTCCAATTTTGGGTACACATTGAAAATGATGTCAGATCTCACATAAATGCATACCCCTCCTCCACAAAGAGTTCTGTCTTTCCTAATGACATTGTAGCCTATAATCTAAATTTCAGAATCGTCTACTGAGTCATCCAGTTTTGTCTCTGAAAAAGAGAGAACCCCTACCTTTCCAAACATGGATCTTAGTTCAGACATCTTTGTGGAGTTTTTGAGGCTATTCACATTTAGGTGAACGATGTGTAGACCTTTTTTGGAGAAAATCGTGTCCATCTGTTCAGTCTGGAAAAAGTCAGGTTCCTTAAGCTGTTTTGTCCCTGTAGCTTCAAAGGTGGGTGGTTGGAGGGGGTCTGGAGTCGCTGATGGGCGGGGGGGTAGGGGGGTTTGGGTTAAAACCTGATCAGCTGGTTTCGTGGTCTCTGCAGGGGGGACTGCCAGACCTTCCTCTGTCCTGCTGTGGGGGATGTGTTGGGGGTGGGGGGAGGTTGGGGAGGGGGGAGGGGGGGTGGAGGTGTGATCGGGGGAGGGGAGTGGGGGCTTTGTGATTGCAGCAGGGCAGTGGGGGAGGGGGTGGGGGAGGGGTGAGGCAGAAGTCCTGTGCTGGCGCCATGGTGTGAAAAACAGGGAGAAAATTGTCTCTGTTTACAAGCCTTCCCCACAAAGGAAAACCGTGTAAACGACGACCTGAGTCCATTGACAAAGCAGGGAAAATAACTCTGTTTCCCAGCATTCCTCTGGGTGGGACACGCTGTAGTTGTCCTCCCTGCAAAACAGGGAGAAAAATGTCTCTGTTTACAAGCCTTCCCCATAAAGGAAAACCTTGTAGACGACGAGCTGTATCCATTGAGAAAGCAGGGAAAATAACTCAGTTTCCCAGCATTCCACTCGGTGGGACACCCTGTGGTTGTTCTGGTGTCCCGCGTTGCATGGGGAAGCCCTCTCGGCGACGGCGTTTCGGGGGAATCCTCTGTGTCGTCGACGGGGGTCTGTTTGCGAGTGTGTATCCAGGGAACCATGCTTTCATCTCCGTCGCTAGCCGGGACAAATAATCCATTCTCGTTTCACCAGTCTTCGACTGGGGCACTTCCTTGTCTGGTGAGTGGGTCTGAGAGAAAACGCCGTTGTGTGATGATCGACGACAGACAGACAGACAGACAGACAGACAGAGAGAGAGAGAGAGAGAGAGAGAGAGAGAGAGAGACAGAGACAGAGAGAAACGTTCCACTGTGGGGGGGAGAGAGAGAGGGGGCCCTCTCTCTCTCCCCCCCTCAGCCCTCTCTCAGACAGAGCAGACGTGCCGCTGCTCCGCTTGGAAACAGCGTCGCACAAATCGGCTAATTTTAACACTTTTTAAGCCACATTTTTAAATCGCACTTACGACCACGGTTGCCTTAGTGGTCCACTTTTAATCCAACTACATGTTTGTAACGGTCGGTCTTACCGTTCCCAAGCTACAGTGTTTAGCCGACCTGTCATGACTATGGCGACAACGCATCCTGACAGCTAGCAACCGGCATTAGCCTGTTTGACTGTTTGACAGCTAGCCTGTTTGACAGCTCGCTAGCCGGGAGCTAACCAAATCCACTTCCTCGGCAAACACCACTACTACTACTACCGACACCGATACCATTACTGGACAAGAAGCACCACAAGAAGCACTACTACTGCTGTGGACCCATCCTACAGAACCACCATCATCTCCACCTGATCTAATGCCGACCCAACTCACAGGCCCAGTCTCTGGGCCTTGGTGGTAAGTTTCGCTCTCATCTGGATCTCCCCAGTGTTACGGTTGTGCTACCGAGGCCTACTCTCCGCTGTGGGCACCCGTTGGTGCCCTCGCGTGTACGTATTGTCCTCAGACGCTACCCGGCAATACTACGACTCCTAGCCTGCATCTACTCTTACTGTTACTTTTCCTCCTTACTGGCCTCAGTTTGTTTTTCCCCAGCAACACCATCATGACAACACTCACCTTATCACCTGTCTGCGACGGCTGTCTACACCTGAACCAGAGGGTGTCCATGCTGAAGGGAAGGATATCCACTCTCCTTCAAATTAAGGACGATGAGCTGTTCCTCGACTCCTACTCATTTTGCCAAGATTCCGTTGCCCCAACCAGGATACGGGAGCTGGACACGACTGTCCCCGCCGTGGGACCGAACCGTCCCCGCAGCCCCCCCTCCAGGATGCGGGAGCTTGATGTGACTATCCCCGCCGCTGGTCTGGTTAGTCCCCGTGTAAAGCAAAAAATTGCACCCTCGGCCAGCTCCACTCCAGGCCCCTGGATAACTATCTCCCGAGGTAAACATGGGAGACCCCCCTCACGCTCACCACCAGCTGAATCGCCCCCCCCCCCCCCCCCCCCCCCCTAGTTACTAGCAATCCGTTCTCCGTCCTCGACATGAACGAGTTCCCCATGCTGGCCCCGCTTTCAAACGCCTCACCATCACCCCCACTACTGCCTAGTCAGAAAAAGGTCCGCCATAACATGCTAAAAACGGCTGTTAAACGCCGCGCCGAGGGTCTTGATGTGCACCAGCCATTAAAAAAGCCCACCCCTCCCACACTGTACAACACCTGGGAATGGCCTAGGAACCAGGCATCGCAGAAGCCCACCCCCCCCATACTGCAAAGGTCTATGTCTACCCCCCCCGTAGTGGACAGCAGCTCCACATCAAAATTGCACCCCCCGACGCAACCCCGTACGCCGATTCCATCACTCCTCCCACCCCCCACTCTATTACTTATCGGTGACTCAATCATCAAGCACATCAAGTCTGCTAATACAATAACACGCTGTTTTCCTGGTGCAACCACGGCTAAACTCCTGGAAAAAATCCCCGAAGTTCTGGCTTCTCTCCCCTCCTCCGTCAAAACGATAATCCTTCATGTGGGAACAAACGACCGCTACTCAGAACAATCCAGAATCCATTTCACGCGCCTCCTTGACCTCCTCAGCAGCAGCGGAAAGTCCATTTACATCTCTGGTCCACTGCCCACGCTGTGTCGCGGTCGAGGCGATGTCCGTCTTAGCCGCCTGCTGGCTCTGCACCACTGGCTTCAATTTGCCTGTTTCTCACACAACATCTATTATATCCACAACTTCTACCTATTCTGGGACCGTCCATCACATTATGCTGCCGATGGCCTCCATCCGAGCAAACTAGGCTCCGAAATGCTCGCCATCAATTTACATCGCTCCATAGTTCCACGGTCGCTACCAACGCATTGACTATTCACAACAACAACAGCTGGCCCGTCCAACCCGGAAGTGTCCGCTTACACTTCCGGTCACCTCCTAACCAGACCAGATAGCCGCTACATCGCCCCCTTGTGGTCGGGCGGTTTTCCTCCCTCTATTTCCCCTTGCAAAAATGCAACTGCCATCTTCACCAAAAATAGCACCTTTGTTATTTCTGTGCTACAAACCCACCGCCCAGTCAGAGACCACCCCCAGAACCATCCAAAGGGCGGAGTGGACCCCCGAAATCTCACTCAACTCCTATATGAAACCCCCCCCCAAATTGATTCTGATATTGCCAAAATGGCCCTGGTAAATGCCAGGTCTCTGAACAATAAACCTGACATTATAAATGACTTTTTTACCTCCCGTGAACTAGATTTTCTATTTATAACAGAGACATGGACCCGAGCTGGGGAAGCAAGTCCCCTTTCTGTGCTCTGTCCCTCTGACTGCAACCTCTTTAACTCCCCCAGATCCCTGGGTCGGGGGGGCGGTCTAGCATCAATTATAAACAAACGTTTCCATTGTCGTGTCTTAACCACCTACTCCTACCCTAGCTTTGAGCTACAGCTTTTTGAGCTCAAACTATCAACGCCAGCACTGCTTGCTGTAGTGTATAGACCCCCAAAAGCTAAAAACTTCATCAAAGACTTCTCAGACCTGTTATCACATATTATGCCTAAATGGGAAAACATTCTGCTTCTGGGGGACTTTAACATTCATGTATGTTGTCCCACCAGACCCATGGTCAGGGAATTCGAAAACCTCATTGACTCCTTTAACCTGACTCAACATGTCACAGGCCCCACACACCGGCTCGGTCACACACTCGATCTTATCCTCTCCCACGGTTTCCCAGTATCAAACATCAATATTTGGGATCAAGTATATTGCACATCTGACCACAAACCTATTATTTTCAATGTCCCTCTACCCTGTCACACTTCCATACTCCGTCTGCCTACTCGCCCCTGCCGTCACATAAATAGCTCGACTGTCAGTAAATTCGCAACATCATACACAGCCACCTCAAACTGTGTCACAATCGTGACCCCCCCCCCCCCCTTTGAATATATAAGAGATGGTCACCTTATTCAATTCCACCTGCCTGGGTATCCTCGACAACATTGCCCCCTTAAAATCTGGCCAGCCCAAACTAAATCCACAGCCCTGGCTAAATGATACCACCCGAGCAGCCAGGCAACACTGCCGAAAAGTAGAAAGAAAATGGAAGAAGGACAAACTTAAAATCTCATACGATATGCTAAGAGACTCCATATTAAACTACCAAACCACAGTCAAAACAGTGAGAGCAAAGTATTTCTCAAATCTCATCACACAAAATTGTCACAGGCCAAAAGTTCTCTTTGACACAATAAACACCATAATCAACCCAAAAGTAAATGCCAACCCGGATACCTCCCAAACCACCTGTGAGCTCTTCCTCCAGTTTTTTATTGATAAGGTAGCTAGCATTCGCTCCAGCATCTCACCCTCCTCTGTTGATCACTACACCCTTCCCACTCCGACTGCCACCTTATGTCAGTTCACGCCACTGTCTCTCCCATGTCTGTCAATCATTGTCTCCAAAATGAAACCCACAACCTGCTCATCTGACATTCTGCCCTCTCGCCTCCTTAAAGAGGCTTTCGACAGCCTGGGTCCTAGTGTCCTGTCTATCATAAACAGCTCCCTCAGTTTGGGAATTGTCCCGTCATATTTCAAACACGCCATTGTTGAACCCATACTAAAGAAACCAAACCTTGACCCCACCATCCCAGCCAATTTTAGACCCATTTCCAAATTACCATTCCTGTCCAAGGTCCTCGAGAAGGCCGTCCTCTCCCAACTACAAACCCACCTGGATAACAATGCATCCCTCGAGGTCTTCCAGTCCGGCTTTCGGACACTCCATAGTACCGAGACTGCACTACTAAAGGTCACAAATGACCTGTTCCGGGCAATAGACTCAGGCGACTGTGCCATCCTGGTGCTGCTCGACCTGAGTGCCGCTTTTGACACTGTTGACCACAACATCCTAACCCTGCGCCTCGAACACGAGGTTGGCATCCAGGGAACTGCCCTTAACTGGATCAAGTCATACCTGGCAGAAAGATCCTTCGTAGTCGAGCTTGGCAACAACTCATCCTCCTCCGCTCCCCTCTCCTGCGGGGTCCCCCAGGGGTCAATCCTGGGTCCCATCCTCTTCTCATTATATATGCTCCCTCTGGGCTCCATCATGAGGAAACATGGCATTTCCTTCCACCTCTATGCCGATGACACACAGTTGTACGTCCCCCTCAAACCAAATGACACACATTCACTGGATCCCCTGCTAGACTGCCTCACAGACATAAAATCCTGGATGTCGGACAATTTCCTCATGCTCAACGACAATAAAACTGAAATCATTCTCTTTGGCTCCCCTCATAAAACAAATATCATCACCACCTCCCTTGGCCCACTGACCTGTAAACCATGTCAAAAACCTGGGTGTAATCCTGGACTCTGACCTCAAATTTGACAAACAAATAAATGCCGTCGTTAAAGGTGCCTTCTTCCATCTTAGACAAATTAGTAAAATAAAAACCTTCTTATCAACCCCCGACTTGGAAAAAGTAATTCATGCACTCATCTCCTCCCGTCTAGATTACTGCAACTCACTGTACGCAGGAGTTTCAATTACCTCCCTCTCTAGACTGCAGCTCGTCCAGAATGCGGCTGCAAGGCTCTTGACTGGCACCAGAAGGTGGGACCACATCACTCCGATTCTGGCGTCCCTCCCAGTCAAATATAGAGTCGAATTCAAAATTTTATTATTCGCCTATAAAGCCCACCAGGGGTTGGCACCGCCCTACCTATGCTTGATGCTTCCTCCCCCTGATATCATTAGGCCTCTTAGATCAGCGGATCAAGGGCTCCTCAAGGTCCCACACCCCCGCCTGAGGTCAAAAGGTGACCGTGCGTTTTCGGCTGCTGCCCCAAAACTATGGAACAACCTACCGCCATCTATCAGGGCTGCACCCTCGTTGGACATTTTTAAAAACAGATTAAAAACGCACCTGTTCTCTCAGGCCTTTTAAGTTCTACCCCCTGCCATGGAGAAATTGTTGGACACCTGTTTACGTGCTCCCACATTTTCCTGTATGTTCCCTTAGCCACTTGCCTTTTTTGCTATGCTTTTTGTATTATTGCTTTTTTGTATATATTGTTGATCCTTTTGTTTTGTTTTTGTGTATTTTTGCTCGCAGTTGTATGTGTATGTATTGATGATTCTTGTGTGTTTTTTAACCCTGAAGTACAGCACTTTGGTCGGCCTTTGGTTGTTTTTAAATGTGCTTTATAAATAAAATTGACTTGACTTGACAAAGCAAAACAGGGAGAAAAACGTCTCTGTTTACAAGCCTTCCCCATAAAGGAAAACCTTGTAGACGACGAGCTGTATCCATTGAGAAAGCAGGGAAAATAACTCAGTTTCCCAGCATTCCACTCGGTGGGACACCCTGTGGTTGTTCTGGTGTCCCGCGTTGCATGGGGAAGCCCTCTCGGCGACGGCGTTTCGGGGGAATCCTCTGTGTCGTCGACGGGGGTCTGTTTGCGAGTGTGTATCCAGGGAACCATGCTTTCATCTCCGTCGCTAGCCGGGACAAATAATCCATTCTCGTTTCACCAGTCTTCGACTGGGGCACTTCCTTGTCTGGTGAGTGGGTCTGAGACAAAACGCTGTTGTGTGATGATCGACGACAGACAGACAGACAGACAGACAGACAGACAGACAGACAGACAGACAGACAGACAGACAGACAGACAGACAGACAGACAGACAGAGAGAGAGAGAGAGAGAGAGAGAGAGAGAGAGAGAGAGAGAGAGAGAGAGAGAGACAGAGAGACAGAGAGACAGAGACAGAGAGAAACGTTTCACTGTCACAGGCCGCGCAGAGCCATGCAGAGTGTAGTGGAGGGAGAGGTTCTGATCAGTCTCAGAGCTATGTGAACATAATGGTTTGAATTGATTGATTGAAGTATTTATTTAGAAATTGCAGAGAAAAGCACATTACAGTAGATTCAATTAATAGGCAAGAAACTAAAAAGGCTCACATTTCCTAGAGAAGCATAAATGCTTGATTAACAGGGGGCCTTTTCAGTTCATGATGACATTAAGAGACAGACTGATATACACTCTACTATACACTTTGCTTATACAACAAAAAGAAGAAAAACAGCATAAGAAATATGTACAGTACAATTGGGGGGGGGGGGGGACAATGCTGTATTAAAAAAAGGGAATATGTACATGGGGGGGGGGGGGGGGGTAATGACTTTTACAGGGGCCAGTTGTGAGTTGCGGCCTCCTGAAGGTGGTCTTTGAGGGCAGATTTGAAGGAGAGAATGGTTTTGCACTCCTTCACTAATTTTGGTAGAGCATTCCATTCATCAGGTCTGTCTGTCTGTCTGTCTGTCTGTCTGTCTGTCTGTCTGTCTGTCTATTGACCAAACTGGAATTAGGCATACTTCTTACGCCAGGAACATGTGATTGCATCTGTTGAAATGTTATTCAGTTCCAAGCATTGACAGACAGACTATAATACTTCATCCTCAAACCGAAAAACTCACATGCACCAATTGATTGAGTTTTAACCTAATATGTCAAGTCAATTAAAGTCAATTTTATGAAAGTGTCAAATCACAACAAGTTGTCTCGAGACACTTTACATGAAGAGCAAAAAAAAAACGACAGTCCCACCCTGAGCAAGCATTTTAGCGACAGTGGCAAGAAAAACCCCCTTGGAGGAAACGTCAGGCAGACCCTGGCTCTTAGGGTGGGGGCCTTCTGCCTCGACCTTGCATCGGCCAGTCACGCCTCAAATGTTGATAGCTGCAGCTCTTAGATTATCTGAGTCCGATCAATCATTCACAGTCTGTCAGTATATTATAATAGGCCTAATAATAATAATAAATATAGCTGCAAGCAGCAATAAGCGGGTTCGAGGGAAAAGGCAGAGGCAGGAAGAGGCAGTCAGAGAGAAAGAGAGAGAGAGTGAGAGAGAGTGAGAGAGAGAGAGAGAGGCAGAGAGAAAGAGAGAGAGAGAGAGAGAGAGAGAGAGGCAGAGAGAGAGAGAGAGAGGGAGAAGAAGTGAACATGCATTAATTAACAAAGTCATGATTTTTGTTCAGTAAATTATATTTGGACTGTTTAAATTGGGGTTTGAACCAGGGACCTACAGACTTGCGGGTAGACAGTGTACTGACTGAGCCATTGGATAGACAGAATCGGATTTCATGTGTGGTAAGTTATCATACAGCATGGGTTGCTTATTATATACATACAAGCTCATAACGTGTCACATTGTAGATCGGCTGTATGTGGTTACTGTAGGTGTTGTATTAGTAATTACATCTGCAAAGTAACAAGTAACTAAAGCTGTCATATGCTGTAATTGTAGTAGAGTAGAAGTAACACAAATGGAAAGTAAAGTAAAAGTACCTCAAAATTGTACTGTGCTTTGTAAGCAGGTCACCCATTCTTGAGATATGGGGCAAAACAGGTTTGAAAGTTGAACTTTATAATCTTTGTTCTACCCTATTTTCAAATTGATATATTTGTAGAGAAGGGTCTAAACTATCAATCCATGTAAAGGTGCAGGTAATTCATAAAAACTCATTTTGTTAAAATACACATTATTCACATCATAACTTAATTTTTTACAACTCCGGCCGAAATACAAAAACACTAGTCTGAAAAACCCAACTCTTAAAATCCCTTAATTTCTTACCTTTGATTTTAATATTAAGACAATAAAAATGGTTTCTTTGAATAAATCAATCAATCAAATGTACATCACTAATAACCTTAATAGATAAAGACTATAATGTGGACATTCACTTAACAAAGCTTTTGAAAATGAAGAAAAACATACATCGGCCGGAGTTGTAAATTTGTGCCGGTGTGGGTGCAGGATATGCTCGGCTACATGATCTGCACGGGGTCCTGCGCTTGCTACCGACGTCACACACTATGATTGGCTGTATGTCTGAACGATGACGTGGCACATTCTGATTGGCTTGTGGCTTTTTTTCTTTTCAAAACTTTATTGAACACTGTTACAAATCACACTAACTGTTCTTCATATTAAATAACAATTTTATGTTGAACGTCTTTTTCCAGTGGTAACCTATTTATATCATTGATTTATAAAATAAGTTTGAAAAGGGCTTAATGGTGATTATTTAGTGAATAATGGACAATTTGTTTGTTTTAACAGAACATTTTATTAAATAAGTTTGAAGATGCTTAATGGTGATTATTTAGTGCAGAGGTCTTCAACAGGGGGTCCGCGACACCTAGGGGGTCCGCGGAGGTACTGCAGGGGGTCCGCGAAATTGTTTGATTTTTTTTTTTTTTTTAATATATTAAATAAGTTTGAAAAGGGCTTAATGGTGATTATTTAGTGAATTATGGACAATTTCTTTGTTTTAACAGAACGTTTTATTAAATAAGTTTGAAGAGGCTTAATGGTGATTATTTAGTGAATTATGTACAATTTGTTTGTTTTAACAGAACGTTTTATTAAATAAGTTTGAAGATGCTTAATGGTGATTATTTAGTGCAGAGGTCTTCGACAGGGGGTCCGCGACCCCTAGGGGGTCCGCGGAGGTACTGCAGGGGGTCCGCGAAATTGTTTGATTAATTTTTTTTTTTATATATTAAATAAGTTTGAAAAGGGCTTAATGGTGATTATTTAGTGAATTATGGACAATTTCTTTGTTTTAACAGAACGTTTTATTAAATAAGTTTGAAGATGCTTAATGGTGATTATTTAGTGCAGAGGTCTTCAACAGGGGGTCCGCGACCCCTAGGGGGTCCGCGGAGGTACTGCAGGGGGTCCGCGAAATTGTTTGATTACATTTTTTTTTTTTAATATATTAAATAAGTTTGAAAAGGGCTTAATGGTGATTATTTAGTGAATTATGGACAATTTCTTTGTTTTAACAGAACGTTTTATTAAATAAGTTTGAAGAGGCTTAATGGTGATTATTTAGTGAATTATGTACAATTTGTTTGTTTTAACAGAACGTTTTATTAAATAAGTTTGAAGATGCTTAATGGTGATTATTTAGTGCAGAGGTCTTCAACAGGGGGTCCGCGACCCCTAGGGGGTCCGCGGAGGTACTGCAGGGGGTCCGCGAAATTGTTTGATTAATTTTTTTTTTTTTTATATATTAAATAAGTTTGAAAAGGGCTTAATGGTGATTATTTAGTGAATTATGGACAATTTCTTTGTTTTAACAGAACGTTTTATTAAATAAGTTTGAAGATGCTTAATGGTGATTATTTAGTCGCAGAGGTCTTCAACAGGGGGTCCGCGACCCCTAGGGGGTCCGCGGAGGTACTGCAGGGGGTCCGCGAAATTGTTTGATTACATTTTTTTTTTATATATTAAATAAGTTTGAAAAGGGCTTAATGGTGATTATTTAGTGAATTATGGACAATTTCTTTGTTTTAACAGAACGTTTTATTTAATAAGTTTGAAGATGCTTAATGGTGATTATTTAGGGTGCGTTCGGAAATACAGCACTGAGCGCACTGGCCAATACAAACTAATAGGCGAGTGCGCTCCGGTGTGCAATATCCGAACGCACCCTTAGTCAGCAGATGTCTTCAACATGGGGTCCGCGACCCCTAGGGGGTCCGCGGAGGTACTGCAGGGGGTCCGCGAAGTTGTTTGATTTAAAAAAAAAAAAGATATATTAAATAAGTTAGAAAAGGGCTTAATGGTGATTATTTAGTGAATTATGGACAATTTCTTTGTTTTAACAGAACGTTTTATTAAATAAGTTTGAAGATGCTTAATGGTGATTATTTAGTCAGTGAATTATGGACAATTGGTTTGTTTTAACAGAACGTTTTATTAAATAAGTTTGAAGAGGCTTAATGGTGATTATTTAGTGAATTATGGACAATTTGTTTGTTTTAACAGAACGTTTTATTAAATAAGTTTGAAGAGGCTTAATGGTGATTATTTAGTCAGTGAATTATGGACAATTGGTTTGTTTTAACAGAACGTTTTATTAAATAAGTTTGAAGAGGCTTAATGGTGATTATTTAGTGAATTATGGACAATTTGTTTGTTTTAACAGAACGTTTTATTAAATAAGTTTGAAGAGGCTTAATGGTGATTATTTAGTGAATTATGGATAATTTGTTTGTTTTAACAGAACGTTAATAATATGTTTTCGCGATAATATATTTGTGTCTTTACAATATTAATATATGATAATGTATGATAATATATAAAGATGCCTGCCGCCCGAGGCAATCCAAAAAATCTTCTAAGTGCAAAGTACCACCAGGTCCCTGCGGAGGGGGGTCCCCTCCACCCAGCCTTGTACCCAGGATCAGGGTGCATTGGGCTGGGTAGAGAGGGACGACCGAAGGGGGTCCCCTGGTTCTTTTTGAAAAATACCGAAAATATTATAAGTACAATGTCCCACCATAAAAATGTAAGAAAAGAAAATGTCCCTGTGGAGGTGTGGAGGGGGGTCTCCTCCACCCAGCCTTGTACCCAGGATCGGGGTGCATTGGGCTGGGTAGAGAGGGACGACCGAAGTGGGTCCCCTGGTTCTTTTTGAAAAATACAAAAAATATTACAAGAACAATGTCCCACCATAAAAATGGAAGAACAATTTTTTCGCTGTGGAGGTGTGGAGGGGGGTCTCCTCCACCCAGCCACGTACCCAGGATCGGGGTGCATTGGGCTGGGTCGAGGGGGACGACCGAAGTGGTCCCCTGGTTCTTTTTGAAAAAAAGAGAAAACATTTCAAGTCCAATGTACCACCATACAAATCTTAGAAAAAAACTAATTTCGCCCGGAAGTTGTGGAGGGGGGTCCGCTCCACCCAGCCACGTACCCAGGATCGGGGTGCATTGGGCTGGGTAGAGAAGGACGACCGAAGTGGTCCCCTGGTTCTTTTTGAAAGAAACAACAAGTCCAATGTCCCACCATACAAATTTAAGAGAAAAAAAAATTCACTCTGGAGGTGTGGAGGGGGGTCCGCTCCACCCAGCCACGTACCCAGGATCGGGGTGCCTTGGGCTGGGTAGAGAGAACCAGGGGACCCCCTGGTTCTCTCTCTGGTTTTTTTCTAAAATTTGTAAGGTGGTACATTGGACTTGAAATGTTGTCTCTTTTTTTCAAAAAGAACCAGGGGACCACTTCGGTCGTCCCCCTCGACCCAGCCCAATGCACCCCGATCCTGGGTACGTGGCTGGGTGGAGGAGACCCCCCTCCACACCTCCACAGCGAAAAAATTGTTCTTACATTTTTATGGTGGGACATTGTTCTTGTAATATTTTTTGTATTTTTCAAAAAGAACCAGGGGACCCACTTCGGTCGTCCCCCTCTACCCAGCCCAATGCACCCCGATCCTGGGTACGTGGCTGGGTGGAGCGGACCCCCTCCACACCTCCAGAGTGAATTTTTTTTTTCTCTTAAATGTGTATGGTGCTACATTGTACTTGCAATTTTTTTTGATTTTTTCAAAAAGAACCAGGGGACCACTTCGGTCGTCCCCCTCTACCCAGCCCAATGCACCCCGATCCTGGGTACGTGGCTGGGTGGAGCGGACCCCCCTCCACACCTCCAGAGCGAAATTAGTTTTTTTCTAAGATTTGTATGGTGGTGCATTGGACTTGCAATTTTTTTTGTTTTTTTCAAAAAGAACCAGGGGACCACTTCGGTCGTCCTTCTCTACCCAGCCCAATGCACCCCGATCCTGGGTACGTGGCTGGGTGGAGCGGACCCCCCTCCACAACTTCCGGGCGAAATTAGTTTTTTTCTAAGATTTGTATGGTGGTGCATTGGACTTGCAATTTTTTAAGATTTTTTCAAAAAGAACCAGGGGACCACTTCGGTCGTCCCCCTCTACCCCCCCCTCCACAATTTTTTTTTTTTTTTTAAATGTGTAAGGTGGTACATTGGACTTGCAATTTTTTTTGTTTCTTTCAAAAAGAACCAGGGGACCACTTCGGTCGTCCCCCTCTACCCAGCCCAATGCACCCTGATCCTGGGTACGTGGCTGGGTGGAGCGGACCCCCTCCACACCTCCAGAGTGAATTTTTTTTTTCTCTTAAATGTGTATGGTGCTACATTGTACTTGCAATTTTTTTTGATTTTTTCAAAAAGAACCAGGGGACCACTTCGGTCGTCCCCCTCTACCCAGCCCAATGCACCCCGATCCTGGGTACGTGGCTGGGTGGAGCGGACCCCCCTCCACACCTCCAGAGCGAAATTAGTTTTTTTCTAAGATTTGTATGGTGGTGCATTGGACTTGCAATTTTTTTTGTTTTTTTCAAAAAGAACCAGGGGACCACTTCGGTCGTCCTTCTCTACCCAGCCCAATGCACCCCGATCCTGGGTACGTGGCTGGGTGGAGCGGACCCCCCTCCACAACTTCCGGGCGAAATTAGTTTTTTTCTAAGATTTGTATGGTGGTGCATTGGACTTGCAATTTTTTAAGATTTTTTCAAAAAGAACCAGGGGACCACTTCGGTCGTCCCCCTCTACCCCCCCCTCCACAATTTTTTTTTTTTTTTTTAAATGTGTAAGGTGGTACATTGGACTTGCAATTTTTTTTGTTTCTTTCAAAAAGAACCAGGGGACCACTTCGGTCGTCCCCCTCTACCCAGCCCAATGCACCCTGATCCTGGGTACGTGGCTGGGTGGAGCGGACCCCCTCCACACCTCCAGAGTGAATTTTTTTTTTCTCTTAAATGTGTATGGTGCTACATTGTACTTGCAATTTTTTTTGATTTTTTCAAAAAGAACCAGGGGACCACTTCGGTCGTCCCCCTCTACCCAGCCCAATGCACCCCGATCCTGGGTACGTGGCTGGGTGGAGCGGACCCCCCTCCACACCTCCAGAGCGAAATTAGTTTTTTTCTAAGATTTGTATGGTGGTGCATTGGACTTGCAATTTTTTTTGTTTTTTTCAAAAAGAACCAGGGGACCACTTCGGTCGTCCTTCTCTACCCAGCCCAATGCACCCCGATCCTGGGTACGTGGCTGGGTGGAGCGGACCCCCCTCCACAACTTCCGGGCGAAATTAGTTTTTTTCTAAGATTTGTATGGTGGTGCATTGGACTTGCAATTTTTTAAGATTTTTTCAAAAAGAACCAGGGGACCACTTCGGTCGTCCCCCTCTACCCCCCCCTCCACAATTTTTTTTTTTTTTTAAATGTGTAAGGTGGTACATTGGACTTGCAATTTTTTTTGTTTCTTTCAAAAAGAACCAGGGGACCACTTCGGTCGTCCCCCTCTACCCAGCCCAATGCACCCTGATCCTGGGTACGTGGCTGGGTGGAGCGGACCCCCCTCCACTTAATTTTTTTTTCTTCTAAAATTTGTAAGGTGGTACATTGGACTTGAAATTTTTTCTCTTTTTTTCAAAAAGAACCAGGGGACCACTTCGGTCGTCCCCCTCGACCCAGCCCAATGCACCCCGATCCTGGGTACGTGGCTGGGTGGAGGAGACCCCCCTCCACACCTCCACAGCGAAAAAATTGTTCTTCCATTTTTATGGTGGGACATTGTTCTTGTAATATTTTTTGTATTTTTCAAAAAGAACCAGGGGACCCACTTCGGTCGTCCCTCTCTACCCAGCCCAATGCACCCCGATCCTGGGTACAAGGCTGGGTGGAGGAGACCCCCCTCCACACCTCCACAGGGACATTTTCTTTTCTTACATTTTTATGGTGGGACATTGTACTTATAATATTTTCGGTATTTTTCAAAAAGAACCAGGGGACCCCCTTCGGTCGTCCCTCTCTACCCAGCCCAATGCACCCTGATCCTGGGTACAAGGCTGGGTGGAGGGGACCCCCCTCCGCAGGGACCTGGTGGTACTTTGCACTTAGAAGATTTTTTGGATTGCCTCGGGCGGCAGGCATCTTTATATATTATCATACATTATCATATATTAATATTGTAAAGACACAAATATATTATCGCGAAAACATATTATTAACGTTCTGTTAAAACAAACAAATTATCCATAATTCACTAAATAATCACCATTAAGCCTCTTCAAACTTATTTAATAAAACGTTCTGTTAAAACAAACAAATTGTCCATAATTCACTAAATAATCACCATTAAGCCTCTTCAAACTTATTTAATAAAACGTTCTGTTAAAACAAACCAATTGTCCATAATTCACTGACTAAATAATCACCATTAAGCATCTTCAAACTTATTTAATAAAACGTTCTGTTAAAACAAACAAATTGTCCATAATTCACTAAATAATCACCATTAAGCCTCTTCAAACTTATTTAATAAAACGTTCTGTTAAAACAAACAAATTGTCCATAATTCACTAAATAATCACCATTAAGCCTCTTCAAACTTATTTAATAAAACGTTCTGTTAAAACAAACAAATTGTCCATAATTCACTAAATAATCACCATTAAGCCTCTTCAAACTTATTTAATAAAACGTTCTGTTAAAACAAACCAATTGTCCATAATTCACTGACTAAATAATCACCATTAAGCATCTTCAAACTTATTTAATAAAACGTTCTGTTAAAACAAAGAAATTGTCCATAATTCACTAAATAATCACCATTAAGCCCTTTTCTAACTTATTTAATATATCTTTTTTTTTTTAAATCAAACAACTTCGCGGACCCCTTGCAGTACCTCCGTGGACCCCCTAGGGGTCGCGGACTCCATGTTGAAGACCTCTGCTGACTAAATAATCACCATTAAGCATCTTCAAACTTATTAAATAAAACGTTCTGTTAAAACAAAGAAATTGTCCATAATTCACTAAATAATCACCATTAAGCCCTTTTCAAACTTATTTAATATATCAACAAAAACAAATGTAATCAAACAATTTCGCGGACCCCCTGCAGTACCTCCGCGGACCCCCTAGGGGTCGCGGACCCCCTGTTGAAGACCTCTGCGACTAAATAATCACCATTAAGCATCTTCAAACTTATTTAATAAAACGTTCTGTTAAAACAAAGAAATTGTCCATAATTCACTAAATAATCACCATTAAGCCCTTTTCAAACTTATTTAATATATATTAAAAAAAAAATGAATCAAACAATTTCGCGGACCCCCTGCAGTACCTCCGCGGACCCCCTAGGGGTCGCGGACCCCCTGTTGAAGACCTCTGCACTAAATAATCACCATTAAGCATCTTCAAACTTATTTAATAAAACGTTCTGTTAAAACAAACAAATTGTACATAATTCACTAAATAATCACCATTAAGCCTCTTCAAACTTATTTAATAAAACGTTCTGTTAAAACAAAGAAATTGTCCATAATTCACTAAATAATCACCATTAAGCCCTTTTCAAACTTATTTAATATATCAAAAAAAATTATTTAATCAAACAATTTTGCGGACCCCCTGCAGTACCTCCGCGGACCCCCTAGGGGTCGCGGACCCCCTGTTGAAGACCTCTGCACTAAATAATCACCATTAAGCATCTTCAAACTTATTTAATAAAATGTTCTGTTAAAACAAATTGTCCATTATTCACTAAATAATCACCATTAAGCCCTTTTCAAACTTATTTTATAAATCAATGATATAAATAGGTTACCACTGGAAAAAGACGTTCAACATAAAATTGTTATTTAATATGAAGAACAGTTAGTGTGATTTGTAACAGTGTTCAATAAAGTTTTGAAAAGAAAAAAAGCCACATGAAGAACAGTTAGTGTGATTTGTAACAGTGTTCAATAAAGTTTTGAAAAGAAAAAAAGCCACAAGCCAATCAGAATGTGCCACGTCATCGTTCAGACGTACAGCCAATCATAGTGTGTGACGTCAGTCGCAGGCGAAGGACCCACGCAGATAATGCAGGCCGAGCATATCTTGTACCCACACCGGAGTTGTGAATCTCTCTGCCGGAGTAAAAAAAAACTCAGTTTAAGAATACTTTAACCCAATTCAATAAAAACAACATTTATATCCAACATCTGCTTTTATTGAAAAAATACCAAGAACTTCTATATATAAAGTAGATTGAATAAAAAACATTCCTCAGCGCAGGGAGAGAACATCCCGGTGCCTGCCCTGCCTCACAAACACCAACAAAAACATAAAAATATAATCGCCATTCAGGCTATAGATGTCCATAATAACAGGTCAAAATAAACAGGCACTCCTAGCCACGCAACTCAAAACAAATAAAAGTGCTGGAACTGCTCTGGGTCCCTCTGTGGAGGTAGAACTGAGTGATGACACCATCACGATTGCAGGGTTGGGGGGAAGGAGGTGGAACAGGGGCGGGGGGTGGGGGCTAGTGGTTGACGAGGCCTTGCATCATCATCCTCAGGGGGGGGGCGTGCTTGCTGAGGGGGCTATGGGGGTCCTGCTGCAGGAACTGGAATAGCTTCTGGTGCACCTGGGAGAGCACGGCTGACATGTGGTCCCTGGTGACTGGGTCATCGTGGTCCAGGTTCATCACCGCTTCCTCCAGGTAACTGGTACGGCAGAAGGGCAGAGGGAGACAGGTTAGACTTCGAGAGACAGACAAGTCACTAGCACAGGGAGACAGGTTAGATTGTATTGGTGTGAATCGTAAAGTTAGTGACATCACGGATTTGTTGCCAGTAACCTGGTTTAATTCTGAATTATGAACATTAAATATGCTTCCTAAATTGAAAAATGTAGAATTTAAATGTTCTCTTACCTGCATGACTTCAGCATTGGGCAACAGGTAACTGGGTCGTTGTGATCCAGGTTCATCACCGCTTCCTCCAGGTAACTGGTACGGCAGAAGGGCAGAGGGTGACAGGTTAGACTTCGAGAGACAGACAAGTCACTAGCACAGGGAGACAGGTTAGATTGTATTGGTGTGAATCGTAAAGTTAGTGACATCACGGATGTGTTGCCAGTAACCTGGCGTAATTCTGAATTGAACATTAAATATGCCTCCTACATTGGAAAATGTAGAATTCAAATGTTCTCTTACCAGCACGACTTCAGCATTGGGCAACAGGTGACGCACATGCTCTCTCTCTATGAAGTCCATGACATCAGCGGCTATGCTGAAGATCTCTCTTGTACGACTTGATTGTAATGGTGATGACTCCCCACTTAGTTTCACCAGAATGTCTACAACTGGACTGAAACAGACATCCTTCCTGACAACTTTAGGGTGAACATTTGTTGTTGGACCATGGGGATGCATAAACTGCACTTTGACATCTTCATGCTCAGTGTCCACATCTATGGTCTTTGCCAGCCACCAGTTGCCATCATACACAACGGCAAGCCAGTCTCCCTTATTAAGGCTATTGACAGTAGTTATTGCAACAATGCCCTCTGGATATTTCAGTTGTTCCTCCTCCATCTCTCTCCTTCCATCCTCTCTTCCTTCTGTCCTTCCATCCTCTCTTCCGACTCTCCTCCCATCTCTATTTCCATCTCCTCTTCCTTCCTTCCCTCCTTCTGTATGTTCTTCCATCTCTCCCTCCATGTCCCAGTCTGAATCTACCCCCATATCCTTTTCCATCTCCTCCATCAACAGGGATAAAGGCCGTGTCTTTTTTGCCTTTCCAGACTGTCCTCCTGTTTTGCCTCCCCTTCTTTCCTGCCTCTCTCTCCCCTGGCTTGTTCCCTCTCCTGTGTCCATCTCTGTCCTGCTTGTTTTGTCCAGCTTTGTCCTCGGTCCTGTCTTTCTCTTTGTCTTGCCTCTCCCCATTTCCTGACTGTCCTGCTGTCCTGTCCTCTTCCCTGTCCTGCCTCTCCGTCCGTGTTGATCAGGCTGTTGTTCTTCTGGGTGGCCATGAAGATAGAAAGTAGCTGGGCTAAAGCAAGAGCAAAGCAATGGCTCACTGCAAAAGCAGGAAAGCTGTCGGTGGCTGACACAGTTTTGATGTGGGATGACCTGGTGTATTTTTCTCGTTGATGGAACTGGTTTGAGTGGTACTGTGAGTAGATTGTCAAATCTTTGCATGTCTTCTTCCTCAATGTAGTACAGCTGGACACCCTTCAGACTGTTGGATACATTTTCAAAGAATATGTGTCCATCCGTCACATCATTCCCTCTCAGAACCAGGTTGTCAGCCGTTCTCTTCACTGTTCCCCCAATGCCATCTGGGGCACCCTTGCCATGGGATGTGGGGAAGAAGTTCCACATCGCTCTTTGGTAACCCATTGTAGATGGTACCTCAGTCAGAAGGAAAAAGTTGGTCTTGTTCTTATATTGTTTGCTTGGACCATCAGACCAAAAGTGCACAGTGGTAACCACTGGGAACTTTGTCTTGATGTGTTTCAAGATGGGATCCATGTGCGTCCAGATTGCTGAAGCATCTTGTCTCTTTGACTCTGAAACTGTGCAAAACCCTGCCTTTTCTCCCTTGGTGTAATACATTCCAGTATGTAGGGTAATCTGTGGCAGGTTTTGTCCAAAATGGCAGGATTGAACTTCAGATTGATACTTGCAGCTCCAGGATTCAGAAAAGGCTACATGTACAATGACTGTATTTTCTGGATTGTGTTTCTGTATTCCTTTGACTGATTCCGAACTGAACACACATGTGTTGTAGTTTCATCTCTCAGTTTTCCCTCGTACTGTTGGGTGAGTTCTGCGAAATTGCCACTGTGCTCGACGAGTTTTGTGTTCATGTGGGTTCCACTGGCTGTTTCTTCTGGGACTCGCTCTAACTGCTTCCACTGCACAGGGATTTGGTCTTGGTCTGGGGACAGAACTGTGTGTTTGTTTACACACCGTGTGCAGGTGCGAAGAAGGCAGGCCTCGCTTGCTGGAGAGCAACAGACTAACTGAAAACTGTCTTCCAGTTTAGCCGTCTTCACTATCCCTGACGATCTTAAGGCCTCGTGCATCAAGCATGCGTTTTCGTGATACTGGCACAAACATGTCTTCCGGTCAGATGCTTTTGGGGCTGTGACATGGAATGGCCGCAGAGCACAGAATGAGGAATAACTGAGCTTCACCGCTGGATTATCCACAAGGAAATCACAATGAAGGTTGTTCAGGTAGTCTGTCAGGATCATTCTCTGGCGCTTAACCTTCTTCCTAGTGATGGTGTCAGTTTTGTCAGTGGTCATGCGTGAAGAACTGAGGTAGAACTCCTGAACGGTCCGGGTGATACCCTGAAGGTATGTCGACTTTGTCGCAGTTGTCGCTTTCCGCTCTCTCATTGACTTGTAAGTCAACCCAAATGCGAGGACTTTATTGAGAAGGCGGTACTTCTTTAGAACTCTGCCAGATAAACTCACTGTTGGTGTCTGTCTTCGTGACACAGGAGTTTGTTTCTTCTTCTGAAGTTCTCTTCTCAGAACGTTGTGAAAGAGAAGCGATCTCTTGATGTTCGGATTTCTAAGTTGACTTCCTGACAGCATTTTCTCAGTTTCTGTCTGTGGGGAGTCTGGTGTTGTTTTATTTGGAGCATTTCTTTCTTCTTTTGTCTTTTTAATTCGCCATTCTGTTTCCTCAGTTTGTTTAGCTGTTTTGTTAGCTTCTGAACTTTCTCCTTTAAAGCATGCATTTCTCTTGAATGCCTTTTCCTGGTTTTACTTCTCTGCCTTTCACCTCTGTCTGGGGGTATGCCACCACGTGGCTCTGCATCACTGAGCTCTTGTGAACTCTCTGGAGGTGTGTCATTTTGTCGCAGCACTGCCTTTCGTTTTGCCCTCCTTTGGATTTGCAGCTCGCCAAGCCTTTCTCCGGTTCCTTTTCTCTCTGTCTCCCACCTCACTTATTAGTTTGACTTTATTTTCTTCAACTCTCTTCTTCCACCTCTGCCTTTCTTTCTCTTTTGCTGCCTCTTTGCTCTCTGGGTTGCTGTTAACTTTCTCTTTTCTCTTCCTATATTCCTTGTTACGTTGTCTTTGCTCCTCCACTGACAGTCTTTGTTTAGCCATGTTTTCCTAAAACACAAAGTATGAATAATTTTAACTAGACACTGGGATGTGCCTTTCTTGACAAGATGTAGGTAATATGGTTTAAATGTAACATGTGTTTTATATTTGAACACTTTTAAATGGTTTAAATGTAACACATAATGTAATATAATTAATTAATTTAAATTATGGGAAGTAAAAGCAGTATAAGAGTAGCCTACAGCTTGTCCATGCTCTACAAGTCAAAGATGTTGGGTAGGCTATAAAAGGCTAAAACAATAAATCAGCATGTGTATACATTTATACATAGGTAAAACAGTCAAATAACATTGGAATATGTAATCATGAGCATAAGTAATGTTATATGTCCACAGTAGGATGTTATAGGAAGATTGTACAACTCCAGCCATTGACATTACAACTCCGGCCAATGGAAAATCGTCCAGAGTTGTAGTCTGCCGGAGTTGTAAAATGTGCCCTCTTCCCTACATCAAGTAAATATTGTACATGCTAGCTCTTTATTGTTAGCACAGTTGCTAGCTGCTTCAAAAACAAAACTAACATATATAAATTCAATCCACAGCTCATACCTAATATTATCAATATTAAGGGGGCGGAGTTGTAATGCATTAGCTGTGACATCAGTGATATCAACATTGTTTGTCTAAAATATCAAAAAAAGTTAAACTTACCTGGGCACATCATGTATTGCTGCATCCTTCATGCACAGGTGGTGGGAAAGGGGTCCTCAGGCTTATAGCTGACCACTCTATTTCCTGATTAGAACTGTTTTTTTTTTAATCGTCCGGAGTTGTAAGAAACTGAGGACACAACTTTGATAGGCAGATTTCTGTATAAAATATGTTTTTAGAATTGTGTTATTTCTTGTTTAATGTGTCTTTAACTATTCTTTTTCATTTGAAACATATATTTTCAAATTGGTGGTGTTTTTAATAGGTTTTTGGAACAGTGTGATATTGTGACCTCTTGCCGAGGACAGGTAAATTAACATGTAATCTCTATGTATAGATCATGTATTCAAGTAAATTCAACAGAAACAGTAAATACATATATACAAATACTACTATTTCATGATTTTTAACATAAAGATCACTTTTCTATGTAGGACGTGTTTTGTCCCAATTCTCAAGAATGGGTGACTTGTATTGGTACTTGAGTAAATGTACATGTACACTTTTCAGCACCATTGAGGAGCCAATGACTGACAGGCTAGGTATCACCAAGAAGAGGAAAAAAGGGGTAGGAGGGGTGAGGAGAAGCTGTGGGGGAGGAGGAAGGGGGAGCTGTGGATCGAAAGGTCACCAGTTTGATTCCCGACCGGTGAGTGATATGAATCTTTCAAATATCATTTAATTAGTGACACAAAGAGGTCAGTGCCTTATTGAGATTGCCATACAGCCAAGTAGTTATATTTATTGTTAAATACTTTACTGTAGTGATATCTTAATTGTATGATGAACAGAGCTGAATTATTATGGACTGATCTTTAAATGAAGTTTGTGACATAGATTATACAGTCTTGTACTAATGTGCTACTGTGTGTGTGTGTGTGTGTGTGTGTGTGTGTGTGTGTGTGTGTGTGTGTGTGTGTGTGTGTGTGTGTGTGTGTGTATAACTCAGTCCATAATTATAATATAGTGTATGCATATATATATTTATATATATATATATATATATATATATATATATATATATATATATATATATATATGTGTGTGTGTGTGTGTGTGTGTGTGTGTGTGTGTGTGTGTGTGTGTGTGTGTGTGTGTGTGTGTGTGTATATATTAGTATATCCATATATACTGTATGAACATACACTAAATTATAATTATGGACTGAGTTATATGCAATGTGTAGCACACACACACACACACACACACACACACACACACACACACACACACACACACACACGCACACACGCACACAGAGACACACACACAAGCAAATATATTTGCTTGACTGCTATTTTTACAGATATCTTTGGTAGCCACAAGTCAAAAGTACAGCTGTAGAAATAAAGTGCAGATCTATTGCAAAATATACACATCTTTTTTTCAAACATGCAAAGACATGAATGAAATAATTGCTTTTAAACTCCGCTTTACTGGAAAAGGGCAAGGTTTCAGCTCAATTGGAGCCCCTTTGATGTAATAGCAACTTGCAAGCAGAGTTCACCATAAGTTCAGCTGTAGCCTAATCAACACACCTGTGCTTGAAAAAAAATAAAGATGAGAGAAGCTGGAAGGAACGCTTGCTGGTTGGTTGCAGAAAAACAAATCAGGTGTCTCCAAATTCTTTATCTCCATCTCCATCTTTTCCCCAGCTAATTAGAATCGAGCATTTCCATTAAATGGAAATGAGGAGGTGTGATTTGAAAACAGCAGTCAGTGAGAGTGTATCTTTCCCATCTTATGGGGGAATTAGGAAATGCTGAAGCGTGATTGCACGTTAGGTAACCAGACTATCCCTCTCCCGGCACCGCTAGAGATATGGCCTCCCTGATGGTGTCTGTTGATATCTATAGGTTCTTCCGTACGTTATGAACCGAGCCTCTGTTTCGCTAACTACTCTAGATCTCTGGTTCACAAAACATTTACCAATAAAGATTTTTTTTGTCTTCTCGGAATGGAAACTAGTGAAAATAGTCGATCTACAAGCTCACAACGCGTTGCTATCTGAAAAGTTGTGAGATTGTAGATCGGCTATTTTCACAAGAAAGTATGTCATACATAAAAAACAACTACTCTCAAAAAAGCATTTCATGTTATTTTAAAAAAAATGCACATGTCTGAATTAACAGGGTCATGTTTTGTACAATGCAATTTAAATGTAAACTGTGGGATTTGAACCGGGGACCTTTGGAACATGAGGCTATTCTTTATTGATTGAGCTATTCAATCCACAGCCTCAGACAGTGAGAAAGGAGAATCCAACAAAACAAAACAAAAGGGCGAATGAAGTACGTCATACATTGAAAATAACTACTTTCAAATAAGCATTTCACGTTATCTTTAACAATTGCACATGTATTCATTGATACAGTCATGTTGTGTGCAATGCAATTATAATGAAGTCTGCATGAGGTGGGACTTGAAACGGCGACCCCGCGGTTTCAAGGGAGATGATTAAGCAAACAAGCTATTGGACCAACAGACCTGAACCTATGAAAAAGGTGCTCACACATTTGACACAGTTTCACACAAATTGCTCAGAAATCCTTGGTTTAAATGTTTTTCAAACTGCTCAATATGGCGTCAAATCTGAGGGCGGAGCTCACTGGTCAAAGTGATAGATGTGTTCCTCATGAGTCAAGGCACATGTGTAAGCAAGTTTCACGGCTGTCGGCCAAACGAGGCATGACTTTTGCCTGTTTAAAGTTTGCATGTTAAAAAAATTGCTATATTACGCCCCCCTTTGACCAATTGGAGTAAGATTGGTTTCAGTGATACTTGGAATGACCCTCTGCATTATTGCAAAGTTTCAAACAAATGTGAGTCTGCAAGTATGTGTTAGGGGCAGACGAATAATAAAACTGCAATATTCATTGGCTCTTAAAAGCTACATTTTTTAACTTACAAACTTCTCTTGAAGTGTGATTTTAGATATTGGTCCAAAGTTCATGTGTAAAAAGTTTCGTGCAGATTGCTCAAAAATCCCAGGAGATTTTAACTGCTTTTCATATAATTCTAAATGGTGGGAGATCTAAAGGTCAGAGGTCAAAAGTCATAGTGTGAAAGTTGTTAGGCATGAGGAGACGCATGTGTGTATTGAAGTTTCATGGCTGTGGGTCAAACAGGGCATGAGTTGTACCTTTGAATTATATGAAAAACAGTAAAAATCTATCTCCTCCTGGGATCTTTGAGCAATATGCACGAAACTTTTACACAAGAACTTTGGACCAATATCTAAAATCCCACTTCAAGAGAAGTTTGTAAGTTAAAAAATGTATCTTTTATGAGTCAATTAATATTGCAGTTTTATGAAGATTATTCTTCTGCCCCTAACACATGCATGCAGACTCAAACTTTGCAATAATGTAGAGGGTCATTCCAAGTATCACTGAAACCAATCTTACTCCAATTGGTCAAAGGGGGGCGCTATAGCAATTCTTTGAAAAACATTTAAACCAGGGATTTCTGAGCAATTTGCGTGAAACTGTGTCAAATGTGTGACCTCCTTTTTCACCACTTCAGGTCTGTTGGTCCAATGGCTTCAATGCTTAATCATCTCCTTGTAACCACGGGGTTGCTGGTTCAAATCCCACCTCATGCAGACTTCATTATAATTGCATTGCACACAACATGACTGTATCAATGAATGCATGTGCAATTGTTAAAGATAACGTGAAATGCTTATTTGAGAGTAGTTATTTTCAATGTATGACGTACTTCATTCCCCCTTTTGTTTTGTTTTGTTGGATTCTCCTTTCTCACTGATTAAGTGTGGATTGAATAGCTCAGTCAGTAAAGTGGTAGCCTGTTCTTCCGAAAGTCCCTGGTTCAAACCCCACTCAATGCAGGTTATATTTAAATTGCATTGTACAAAACATGACCCTGTTAATTCTGTGCAATTTTTTAAAAATAACATGAAATGCTTTTTTGCGAGTAGTTGTTTTTTATGTATGACATACTTTCTTGTGAAAATAGCCGATCTACAATCTCACAACTTTTCAGATAGCAACGCGTTGTGAGCTTGTAGATCGACTATTTTCACTAGTTTCCATTCCGAGGAGACAAAAAAAAACTTTATTGGTACATTTTTTGTGAACCAGTGATCTAGAGCAGTTAGCGAAACAGAGGCTTGGTTCATAACAGACGGAAAAACCTATAGATATCAACAGACACCATCAGGGAGGCCATATCTCTAGCTCAATGAGAAGAGAGGCAGCCTGTGAATCCATAAGTCGCTGGTTTGATCCCTGTCCCCAACAATGTGTTGAAGTAATCATCATTGCGAATTCTTAGTTTTACAAATAGTGTTTCTTGAGGTTAGGTCGTTGTTTTACTGAGGTTAAGGTTAGTGAGGGTGGGTATAGAAAAGAGTCATCTAGTCAGCAACCTTCCCCCTATTCCCATGGATTGGATCCACCCCTCTCACCTGCTCTCACTCATCACCAATCACACCTGTCTTCACTCACAACTCATTAGTGGCCTGGTGGCTTTTTCTTTGAAATAATGTTTAGTTTTTCAAATATATGAGGCATTGCCTAGCAATTAGTGCACCTGGTGATACCTAGCCTGTCAGTCATTGGCTCCTCAATGGTGCTGAAAAGTGTACATGTACATTTACTCACGTACTAATACAAGTGCTTACAAAGCACAGTACAATTTTGAGGTACTTTTACTTTACTTTCCATTTGTGTTACTTCTACTCTACTACAATTACAGCATGACAGCTTTAGTTACTTGTTACTTTGCAGACGTAATTATGAATACAACACCTACAGTAACCACATACAGCCGATCTACAATGTGACGCGTTATGAGCTTGTACGTATATAATAAGCAACCCATGCTGTATGATAACTTACCACACATGAAATCCAATTCTGTCTATCCCATGGCTCAGTCAGTACACTGTCTACCCGCAAGTCTGTAGGTCCCTGGTAATGCATGTTCACTTCTCTCTCTCTCTCTCTCTCTCTCTCTCTCTCTCTCTCTCTCTCTCTCTCTCTCACTGCCTCTCTCTCACTGCCTCTCTGCCTCTCTCTCACTGCCTCTCTCTCTCTCTCTCTCTCTCTCTCTCTCTCTCTCTCTCTCTCTCTCCCTCTCCCTCGAAACCGCTTATTGCTGCTTGCAGCTATATTTATTATTATTATTATTATTATTATTATTATTATTATTATTATTATTATTATTATTATTATTACACGTAGTAGTAGTAGTAGTAGTAGTAGTAGTAGTAGTAGTAGTAGTAATAGTAGTAGTAGTGGTATTATTATTATTATTATTATTAATAATAATATTATTATTAATATTACTATTATTATTATTGTTATCATTAAATAGCATAATAGTATTATCAATAATAATAATGGCATAATAATAATAATAATAATAATAATAATAATAATAATAATAATAATAATATATATTAATAATAAAATAGCATGATGGGGGGGGTCCGTGTTTCTAAGTGGGGATGTTTCTAAGTGGGGGGGTGTTACAACTATATGTACAAGAACAGGTGGGGGGGTCATCTGTCTAACGGGAAAATTTGCCCATGTTTGTTTTATGGGTGGGTGGTACCAAATTGTTGTTAACGCTCCCTCTAGTATTGTGACTGTGGGTGTCGCTAACTTTTTGGAGGTATTTACTCAGATATGTGGGAATAGGGGGCATATCGGGCAAATTTGCATTTACAATTTTGAAGACAAGTCCCATTTTTAGTTGTTTGACAGACAGATGAATGACAGACTGGCGCTGCCAACTAAAAGAGGCGCTCTCTGTGGACACGCATAATAAAAATGAAACAATTTAGGAAAAACATAAAGAGACATGTTATCAGAACAACCAAACAACTAGTTTGATTGATATTCCCTGGAGCACAAACAAAAAGAAAACATGATGTAGGTAGGGATAATAGATACAACAGTTTGATATCTGTTTCTTGAAAATGAACTCTCACACAAACAGAATGAAGAGAGAGAACAATGACAGCGAGAGAGGAAAGGAAGATGAGGCAACAGATGGCAAGTCAGCCAATCATTCAGAGGATTAATTAATGCCATGCCTTTCGCCATGCCCGAAAGGCATGGCGAGAGAGTATGTTTTACCCCCTGTCCATCCGTCTGTCCGTCCGTCTGTCTGTCCGTCCGTCCGTCTGTGGACAGCTTATCTCCCACACCGTTGGCTTGATCGCAGCGAAACTGTGCACACACACTCCCTGGATGCCAATTCAGAACCTCTGCCCCAATTCTTTCACATGGCCCTAATATAGCGCCACCAGGAAGCCGCTTTTTGCAAAACACATTCTTTCACAGTACTCCTACATATTTTGTCCAAACCGCAAATCGGTACACAGTATCTCTATAGTCATTAAACTAAACGGGTCTTTCAGATTTTTCATATTCCATCCTGATTGGCTAAAAATGGCTTCCAAGTTTGCAGGACTGCTCCATTTTGAACAAAATGCCTCAAATTATGAACACAGCATGCAATTTCCGTGAAACTTTGCACGCACATTCCCACTATGCCAAGGAAGAAATTCCACTTGAGATTTTTCTAATCAACCTCATGGTGGCGCTATAACAGCCCGATTCGTGTTTTACCTATAACTGCACCAATCTGCACCAAACTTTGTATGTGCACCCCCTAGAGGTCAAGGAAAAACCTTTGCCCTGCATTTTTCACATCTACCTTTTATAGCGCCACCAGGAGGCCGACTTATGTAAAACATATTACTTTACTTTACTCCTTCCGATTTTATCCAAATTTCACGCAAATCGGTACACATGATCTCTATAGTCATGTGATCAAGACGGATCTGTTTAATTTTTCATATTCCATCCCGATTGGCTAAGATTCACATCTAAAGTTTGCAGGAGTGGCCCGTTTAGAACGAAATGCCGCAAATCATGATTGCAGCGTCCGATTGTGGTCAAACTTTGCACGCACATTCACACTATGTTGAGGAACAAATGCTACCATTTTAACATTGGCCTGTTATAGCGCCACCAGCAGGTCTAATTTAGCAAAAACAAATTTTGGAACAAAATTCAAATCATGAATGCAGTGTCCGATTGCCTTGCAAGACCTAAGAAGAAATGGTACCCTTTTCATATTGGCCTATTATAGCGCCACCAGGAGGCCACACAATCTGACCTGGCGGAGACCTGTGCTCCGAAGAGCACTTTTTTCTAGTTCCATTTTGTTCTGGTTTGGAATCAATCCCAATTCTCTCTATTCAAGTTGATAATTGTAAATGCCAAAATGTTTGAGCAGTAATCTCATCTCCCACACTGCATGCGGGTGAGAGAAACATGCTAGAATCAGGATTGTCAGATTTTGTGAGAGAAATAAGCAACCTGGTCTAGGAAAACAATAAAGAAGTGACTTTAGGCCAGATGAGCACTTTAAACTTAACTGTCACCTGGACGCACAGGTGACTGTTTCATGTAATCAATTCCCAACAGATCCCCAAACCTGCTGTTTTGGGGTGCGCTGGTTTCACTTCATTCAACCTCCTCTTGTGTGTTGGCTAGTGGGGTGTGCCTAGCGAGACATACTTCATCGGGCAACAGTATTACGCGCTGAGAATAGCTGACATACAAGCTCTCAACCGCGTCGTGGATGCGACTGTTGTGAGCTTGGAGGTCTGCTATTCTCTGCGTGCGACACCTTCGCGGGACGGAGCATAAATTAGGCTTGACGGGCTGCAGCTGCGCGAGCCAAGCAGGCTCTAGTGCCGTGATCATAGAGCGCTCCCTCCGTTCTTATGACAGCCACTGGAGGTGGGGTTTTGAGGACAACTGCTTTGAATTGTTATATTGTTTACACACAACAGAATCCAAGGATTATATATTTCAAGAGCGAGAGATCACAGTAAAAATCCTAAGCATTCTTCCTCCATACTGGGAGAAAAACAGCATCTGAAAGTTTGATGGGATGCATTTTTACACATGAGACTGTGACCACTTTTACATTGCATTACGAGCGGTGGAGTTCATTTGGTGCCAGCCTGCGCACGCATACTGGTTCTTATCAGTGTGACATTGTCTGTTAAGGAGTCTATATACTACAGAGGCAGACGTGGTACAAGAAAGGACATAGGCTTCATGTCGTGTTAACTCATCCAAAGGTAGACTGGCAAAAATGTAAACAAAGTCGGAACATCATGAAGTCTTCAGCATCAGTGTTGCCAGATTTTGCGAGAGAAATGAGCAACCTGTTTTTGAGTGGTGCCAACCACTCCAACATTTGACCGTGTGTGTTTGTACTGTATGTGTGTCCGTATGAGCATGGCCTCAACAGCTGCGGCGGATTGCAACACAACCAGTTACACTAATTAAACACAAACAGGAGAGTGCAACACATGCGTCACTTAAAGACATGCGCACACACACACATACACACACTAATAAAAAGACCCCTCTACAATTTGAGTACAAGTAAGTACAAGTAAAAGTAACTAAAGTGACTAAAAAGGTAACTACAGTTGGTAAAAAGTAGTCAAAGTCAACTTAAAAACATGCACCCACACAGTCTGGCTCAGAACCTGTTCTATTTATTTAAAACTAGCCCAATAAAACATAACCCGCAAATACCAATATTTGCAAAGATCCTAATAATAAGCAGACATGGCAACACTGGTCAGCATGCTGCATGTTGTTGTTGTGGGAACTGGGAGGCAGTGGTGGAAAAAGTACTCAAATGTTTTATTTAAGTAAAAGTATCAATACTGCAATAGAATAGAAGTACTCTGTTCCAAGTAAAAGTCCGGAATAAAACATTTGCTTGAGTAAAAGTACAAAAGTATTGGTATCAAAATATATTTAAAGTACCAAAAGTAAAAGTACTAAAATATTTGAAAATAGCAGATCTACAAGCAAAATAGGGCTAAAGTGGTTAATGTATGTTTTATAATATAATAATTTATATCTGCAAAGTAACTAGTAACTCAAGTTTTCAAATAATTGTAGTGGAGTAAAATTACAATATTTGCCTCTGAGATGTAGATAAATTGGAAATACTCCAGTAAAGTAAAAACCCCTCAAAATTGTACTTAAGTACAGTACTTGAGAAAATGTACTTAGTTACTTTACACCACTGGTCAACATTGTTGTCCATTGTAAACTGCAGCAAAGGCTAATCACTTTCAACCGTGGTCTATGAAGTATTGAACTGACATCTAAATCCACATTTATACTTTGCGCACCGAAAATAGCCGATCTACAAGCTCACAACACATCGAGCGTTTGAGCTTGTACAGTAGATTTGCTATTGTCAACGTGTTTAGTTCTGCTGTTTGGTTGATGTTTGACTCCTCCTGTATCAGGACAGGGATATTTATAACCTTATTTTAGGGCTGTTATTATCGTCCTATACATCCTTGTGACAATAAATCTCTTGAATCCCATGGCCAGCGCCGACTTGCAGCTGAAAACGGGCACTCCTCGTTCGGCTTTTCCCCACATGTACTGATTTCCCACATGTACTGGTTTGGTTTCCCACGTGTACTGGCTTCCAGTGGTGTAAAGTAACTAATTACATTTACTCAAGTACTGTACTTAAGTAAAATTTTGAGGTACCTTTACTTTACTGGACTATTTCCGATTGTCTATACTTTTACTCCTACGCCACTACATCTCAGAGGCAAATATTGTACTTTTACTCCACAATAATTATTTGAAAACTTTAGTTACTTTGCAGATATAAATGATTACATTATAAAACATACATTAACCACTTCAGCCCTATTGTATACATAGGCTATTTGAAAATAGCCGATCTACAAGCTCACAACGCGTCACATCGCGTCGCGTTGTGAGCCTGTAGATCTGCTATTTTCAAACATGTTAGTACTTTTACTTTTGCTACTTTAAGTACATTTTGATACCAATAACTTTGGACTTTTACTCAAGTAAATGTTGAATTCCGGACTTTTACTTGTAACAGAGTACTTTCTACAATGCATTATTGATACTTTGACTTTTTCCACCACTGCTGGCCTCCGACGTGTACTGGTTTTCCCACATACTGTAACATATATAGGCTACATTGTACTTGCAAGGTTGTAACTCAGGTCCGTTTCCCTGAGACTGTGGGGATTAAGTGGTTAACGCTGAAAGTGTACAAATGTTGTAGGGAAATCCATCATTTAAAACAAAAAAAATAACATATGGATGGGTTCCATGTAATTTCAGATTTATTGCAGCAATGAACTTCAATCCAGGTATTGATTTCTTCCCAAGTTGCATTCTAAATGTTGCTGCAGGGACGGCTTCCAATTCAATTAGTATGCCCCCCCCCCCACACACACACACACACACACACACACGCACGCACGCACACTCGCACGCACGCAGTGATGTTTTTTTTTTTTATAGATTGATTGAAAATGTTATTGGGTAAAAAATAATGTAAAACATCACAGTTACTTTTATAATACTTTTGTCTAAAAGGTCCGTCCAAAAAAGTCCTTGCGGACTTATTTCCGTTGGGGTCCTTGGTATTCAGTTCATCGACATATATAGTAGCAACCAAACAGTTCAAATATCAACATAAAAATACAGAGAAAAAAAAAACATGTACAAAACTAGAAAAAGTGCTCCTCGGAGCACAGGTCTCCGCCAGGTCAGGTAGATTATTGTGGCCTCCTTGTGGCGCTATAATAGGTCAATGTGAAAAGGGTGCCATTTCTTCTTAGGCTTTGCACGGCAATCGGACACTGTGTTCATGATTTGAGGCATTTTGTTCCAAAAATGTGGTTTGCTAAATTAGATCTGCTGGTGGCGCTATAACAGGCCAATATGAAAAGGGTGGCATTTCTTCCTCGGCCTAGTGGGAATGTGCGTGCAAAATTTCACGGAAATCGCACACTGCGTTCATGATTTGAGGAATTTTGTTCAAAACGGACCTACTGTATCCTGCAAACTTTGGAAGCCGATGTTAGCCAAGTAGGATGGAATATGAAATATCGGACGCATCCATCTTGAAAACATGACTATAGAGATACTGTGTACTGATTTGCGTGATTTTTGGACAGAATCTGAAGGAGTAAGAGCAAATTTTTTTTTTTACAAAACTCAGCCTCCTGGTGGCGCTCTAAAAGGTATATGTGAAAAATGCAGGGCAAATGTTTTTCCTTGGCCTCTAGGGAGTGTGCGTGCAAAGTTTCACGCAGCTCGATGCAGTTATAGCTAAAAACGTGAATCGGCCTGTTATAGCGCCACCATGAGGCTGATTTGAATGTTTTCAAGTGGCATTTCTTCCTGGGCCAAGTGGGAATCTACGTGGAAAATTTCATGCAAATCGCATGCTGCGTTCATGATTTGAGGCATTTTGTTCGAAATGAACCAATCCTGCAAACTTTGGAAGCCAATTTTAGCCAATTAGGATGGAATATGGAAAATCAGACAGATGCGTGTTGATCACATGGCTATGGAGATAGTGTGTACCGATTTGCGTGTTTTTTGGACAAAATCTGTAGGAGTAATATAAAAAAAATAGTTTAGCAAAAGTCGGCCTCATGGTGGCGCTATGGCAGGCTAATCTGAAAAATGTGGGGCAGAGGTTCTGCTGTGGCATCCAGGGAGTGTGTGTGTGCAGTTTCACAGCGACCGGGTCAACGGTGGCGGAGATTAGCTGGTCACAGACAGAAGGACGGACACACACACGGACGGACGGACGGACGGACGGACGGACGGACAGGGGGCATAACATACTCTCTCGCCATGCCTTTCGGCCTGGCGGAGACAAAAAGAAGAAAAAAAAATAGGCCTAGCAGATATACAAGCTCACAACGTGATCTAAGCGCTATGTGGTACTGTATTAATGAATGTCTGTTTAACATGGGGTGTGGGGGGTGACTTTTAATACAGTATAATCAACAACAGTCCCATGAAAATATAAGCAAATAAAAAGTGCACCACCGGTCATCATCAGCAAGTGAATGAGTGTATCTATGACATCTAAATCTCTTCCTCTGGTTGGCCAGACAACAGAACTCTGACTTGAGCCTCCCACTATGTAATCATTAATCAATAGCAGCAGTGCTCAATCAAATGCGCAAGAGGAGTCAAGCATATGTACATAGAATAGGAAATAGAATAGGAAATAAAATAATAAATAATAAAAAAGAAGCAGTAGTAGAAGAAGACATCATGAATTGGTGAAGTATGAACATGATTAGATGCAAAAATGAGTCTGCATGCAATCAGAACTTTGGCTAGTTAGCTAAAGTATAGAAAACAAGAGTTGGCTATTAATGATCTGAGAATGTATCTGTTATAGGCTAGATCATACATGGGCAACTGGCGGCCCGGGGGCCCCTACCTTCACTTAAAGGAGAGATCCGGACATTTTAAGTGTATCTTTGATGTGTCGCTTATCACTCACCATCATTGAAAGGGACGTTGAGTTATTTCAGAGAGTCCCGTGGCTAACGCTGGTTGCTTGTTTCTCTCCCTGGCAACACCGAGTTGCCAGGTTCTGGGAGAGAAACAAGCAACCAGCGTTAGCTCGTTCGGCATTAGCGTTAGCTTGTCGGGGACTTTCAGTGCATGTTTGAGTATCATGAGACTCTACAATGAGCAGTAGTAGAGAAAAAAATAACTTTGCATCGGTTATAATAGACGAATTTCACTCATACACGGGCTCCCATTATGCCAACGGAGACTCGGGACTCTCTCAAATAACTCAACGTCCCTTTCAATGATGGTGAGTGATTAGCGACACATCAAAGATAACACTTAAAATGTCCGGATGTCTCCTTTAATGTGGCCCGCAGGTTGATATCGGAAAACTGAAATATTGATTTCAGCTGTTACAATTCCAAACATGCAAACATGACCCGCTTTAATTACTCCAGTCTATATATTAGTAGCTTAATAGTATTACATTTCTTAGTTTTTTTTAATGTGTGTAATATGTAATGTGTGTACGGTGTGTATGCAAATACGTTGTTTTATTGTAACACTAAAGTCATTGAGTGTTTTTAATAACGTGTATGACCCTGTGAACATTTTGAGAGTTCAGTAAACAATAACACTGTGACTGAAACAATAATATTGTGATGCCTAGATTGCCTACATATTGTTATAAATGTCCTTTAAGCCCTAATGGGCGCTAGGAAAGATGCATACAACGTAACCACTTTAACCCTGGTGTCCCGGTTTTGGGGATGTCATTATTGGCAGAAATGTTCATTCATTGCTATAATAGAAGATCTACAAGGACACAACAATTGCAATGACACTTTGTGACTTGTGAGCTTGTATATTGTTATTTTTGCATGACATAATCATATTATGACTAAAGGATAGGATAGTATACGATTATTATTATTGCCATACTTTAGATAACTAGACATTGTTGCAACACACCAAACAACAGTTTGCAGTTTAACATTCTTCAGATAGCTTAGCAACCAACTCTTCTGTGATAGAAACCATGTTTTACTTTGGCTTGCTCACCACATCAACATCACCTCCTTCCTTCACATGGTAAACTGTTCTCTCTACAAGTTTGCCGTCCCATCTGCTTTTTCTCATCTCAGTACATGTACTCAAGTACTGTACTTAAGTACAATTTTGAGGTAATTGTACTTTACTTGAGTATTTCCAATTTCCAATACTTTTACTTCTACTCCACTACATTTCAGAGGCAAATATTGTACTTTTACTCCACTACAATTATTTGAATACTTTAGATACTAGTTACTTTGCAGATATAAATTATTACATTATGAAACATGCATTAACCACTTTAGTCCTATTTTATACCTAGGCTATTTGAAAATAGCCGATCTACAAGCTCACAACGCATCGCATCGCAACGTGTTGTGAGCTTGTAGATCTGCTATTTTCAAAGATTTCAGTACTTTTACTTTTGGTACTTCAAGTAATTTTTTTTACCAATACTTTTGTACTTTTACTCAAGTAAAATTTGAACACCAGACTTTTACTTGTAACAGAGTACTTCTACATTGCAGTATTGATACTTTTACTTAAGTAAAACATTTGAGTACTTTTTCCACCACTGAATGTATTCCTCGTCGTTGTGTCGTGTGATGAACAGAGAAGATCTACAAGTGCATAACACGTTGAGTCAGCGACGCATTATGGGCTTATAGAACAGCTGTAATATGATTGGTGGAACTCCTGGGCCACGCCACTGTAGTCTGTGATTGGGCCATTAGGAGCAGTAGACTGGTATTTAGATGATAGACAAGCCAGTGATGTATCTCTGCTCTGTGGGCCGGTGCTCCTCAAGGATTGGCCATTTCAGATGAGAGACAAGCCATTGGGCCAATTACATGAGTTATATTTGGAACGAAGCCGATTACCGTAATTACCGGCGGCCAGCGCGGGCCTAGAATTACCGTAATGATCCTAAAACGGCCGTTCAGGAGTTGTCCCACATTTCCCAGTGGTCAGCACATCCCTGGCTATCGACTTAGGTAAGGTCGGAGAAAGTAAATGTTGAACATGGAATTAAGATGCAAAGTGTCAGCGTGTGTCGACAGCATAATACCAGTGGTGGAAAAAGTACTCAAAGTATCGATACTTCATTATAGAAGTACTCTGTTAAAAGTAAAAGTCCGGAATTCAAAATTTACTTGAGTAAAAGTACAAAAGTATTGGTATAGAAATGTACTTAAAGTACCAAAAGTAAAAGTACTAAAATGTTTGTAGATCTGTGATAGAGTTATTTGATTACTCTTATCTGATTACTCTTATCTGAATTATCATAATGTGTCTAGGGTCCTTAACCTGGTTAAAATGTCCTATTAATAATGCCATACGGGCCTATACCTCAGTCCTGTTAAAAGTACTCTTTACTCTCAGTCTCTGTCTGCCAGCCAAGGTCAAAGACATGCTACAGGCTTTCTGTGACAATCTATGTTATGAGAACACCATATCGGTGTTCTTTTCCACACTAATCCTTTCTTACAGCTGTCTTACACCCATGTCACCAAGCCTCCACTGACCAGTGGGTCAGAGCAAGATGTCAAACGTGTTGACCCAGACATGGGGACGCTGTTGTCCAGAGATAAACTGTCACACCATCATCCTCCATCATAATCTACCATCATCTACCATCATCAGACGACGACGTAACCATCGCTCTCATCCAATCCGAGAAGTCCACCTTCACCCGGAACCTCATCGATGTCACATCCTATGATGTCATATGTTTATGTTACTGGACAATGTTAAAAGCTCGTGCTTGCTCTGTTACACTACGGAGAGACGCGACCGATGATGCGGACCTGTGATATACTGTAACCTTCTAATGTCTCTCTGATCTGAATACAAACATGTTTCCTTACACCCTTGGCTGCCTGTTTGAGTCTGGTTTTTCCTTATTGTCTCCGTGCTACAAGTATCTGTACTTTGTGTGGCGTCATAAGGTGAAATTCAACTCCAACAATTGGTCCTTATCGAGCCAGGATATGTTTGAAATATGGACGGGGGGAACTGAGCTATTGTCAGACTCTCTTCCCCGGCAGACCATGTTTTAATACGTATCAAACGAACCGGCCTTGGGTGTAACGACTTATCACTTCTATTCAGATGAAGGTTAACTTTGAACAGTATCACAATTTATTTTGTTTTGGACCTGGACGCGATCGCTGGACCTTTGGACTGGACCCTCGACATGTCTCAAATTCCACATGGTCCAGCCATCGGGGTCGGGATCCCTGAACCAACATCAGATTTGATGAGTATATATTTTTATTTTTATTGTACCATGGTCCAGTGATTGGGACCTCCATGTAACTTATCCCTGCCTTGATCTGATGAGTATACCTTTTTCTTTATTGTCTTTACCGAACCATTTGTCTCATAATTATCAGCCTGTTTGTAAACTACTGTTTAACACAACTCCGCTAGGGAGTGAGTGAAGTAAAAATGTTTTATCACCTTTTATCCCTGGGAGAACATTCCTGAATGTCTCATAAATTCTCTTATCTACCTGGGTCATTATATAGTTTGTCTTTGTCTCTGTATATGTTTATGAGACCACCGGAGACACCCCGACGTTTTTTTACACAGATGTTTGACTATCAGCTGTTACTATCAGTTATTTGTCTTTATTTATATATATATTCATGTCAAGGCGTCTAGAATAACCCACAATTCAACTTGGGTGTTCGAGCAATGCATGGCTATATATATAAATATATGGATTTATTTTTTTGTACCTCGAAATACCACTTTTTCACGCTTTGGTTTTCGGTGCGGGTGAATTTATCTAATATTAGTTTTACACTAGGTGGGGGGTTTGTCTGTGTGCCTGCATGAATATATCCTTACAATTGTCATAATGTACTAATTTTCCTTCTATACTGATATTTGACCTACCAGATTAACCCCTGTGATATAGCCACCCTTTTACACTGCCTATTTGCTATATGTGGGTTAATGTTACAAATCGGGTCTCATATCAACCCATAAGAGGAGAGTATTCCAGTGTTGCTCTCCAATATCCTGGCTACATTTACCTGCTCGCTACAGGTAACACTATGTATACAGATCTGTGTTTTCAATGTCAGTACCACCCTTACCATCCCTCTTAGTACGAAACATTACCAGCCAGCTGCATACCGAACATTACTAACATGTTCGACCCAGACGACAATTGCCAGGTTGTCACCCTTGCTTCAGAAACTTCAGTACATTGTGTCAGTACATTTTTTTGTTTTGTCTTATATGTTTGTTTTATTTTGACCACTGTAGTTAAATCATCCATCCATTTAATATATTGAGCTTTAACAATAACTTTTAAATCCCTGATCCTATACAGCCTCTCACTTCTCCCGTGTCTTATCTGTTTACATTCTCTTGTTCAGAGCTGGTATCATAACAAGGCTATGCCCACAGAAGAATACAGTCACACTATAACTATGAAGGCTTGTTTTAAAAGTTTAAAATATATATATTTTAACACTGTTCTAAATTCATTGAACCATCAGTATAATTATTCTTGCCTTAAAAAATAAATACATTTTAATTTATTTAAAATATTTTAAAATATAATTTAAAATAATAAGTAAACCAATCAGGTTAAAATCTTTTTCATTCCAAAATTAGTTTGTTGCTGGAAGATATCTATGTTCGGTATGTTTGTATGTCTGTGTGTAGTAATGAACGATTTCTCTCTCTATCTCTCTCTCTCGCTCTCTATGGGTCAGCAAGCTGTCTACGGTGTGTGTGTGTCCGGGCGAGCGAGGGAGCTAAGGAATGAAAGTCTCTATCTGTTTATCTTTTTCTCCCTTCTGCTATCTATGTATGAGCGATTTTGATATGCAGGCATGCGTGAATGTTTGAATGTGTGTCTGTCTTGCTTGTTCGCTAACCATTTTAGTCCAGATTTCATTCATTCCCCAGTCAGTTAGGTCTCTTAAAACTCAATTTCCCATAATTCCTTCTGGTCTGAGACTCAATTTCCCATAATTCCTTCTGGTCTGAGACTCCATTTCCCATAATTCCTTCAGCAGGAAGTGTTAGTGGTATGTTAGACACGGTTCCATGGCAACCTAATCCTGTAGAGTCTCTATTGAATTCCATTTAAAACATAGATCCGTTAAATTAACCCTAATAAGATTCAATTTGTTCTATATCAATATCGGGAAACATTAACTATAATATTAAGTTTATCATAAAGTCATTTTGATTTATTTTAAAAGTTTTGAAAGTATTTTATCATTTTAACTTAAGATTTTTTAAGAGCTTGTAGATTTGCTAATTTTCAGAAGCAATTTTTCTGTACTTATCTCATTTCAATATACTCTTCAGAACAAAGATGTTTATTCCTTATTTTTCATTGTTATATTTTATTTTTAAAAGTTTTAATTATAACTTTTTAATTTTATTTTTTTTATTATTTTTTTTCTCATCCCCTTTCTCATCAACAAATCATCTGACACACATTATATTATAGATATATGGGTGTCAAATAGAGGGGAGTTTGATGAATATTTGATTTAAATATGATTATGATTTAAATGTTTAATTACTGTGTTTTGTGTTTGTGTTTCATTTTAGAACCCCATTACCCCAGTAATCCAATTCCTGGACAACTAACAGTCACAATACCTGCTAATTGTACATACAATTGTACCTACAGGGCTAAACTTTAATTTTATATCTGGTTCTAAACCTGTTTTAAACTGTATTTCATACTACAGTCAACTGTAGGCTACTGCCATGCCCAACAGTAAATTTGATTTCCATTCTGTCTTACAGATTTCAACGTATGTCTTGGATAGACAGATGTTTGATGCCACATGCCTACATGCAATCAGGAAGTATTTCTTGAGTTTTAAGACGATATCACGTAAGTTTTTTCCCAAAGTAAAGTGTAAAGTGTACAAATTTACATAGTACAGAAGTGTCCCGTTCCATTTTAAATACTTGTATCTTGATAAAGCACAAGGACTGCAGCTCCACAATGAGGAAGGTAACTTTTCTATTTCTGAACGTGTACAGAAACAATCAATGACCCGAGACATAGGTTTCTTGTCAGATTTCAATATGAAAACTTGCAGATTAGTAAGTTGTCCCTCCCTCTCAATCTCTCTGCTGCCATGCCGTTAAACTGTGCTAAAATTGTCTGTCTTAGTTAAACAAAACATGTTGAAAAGGTTTGATTGGGACGGTGACATTAGCTGAGATTTTTTTTTTGAATTATAATAAAGTTATTTGCAAAGTTGCAAAGGGAAAACTTGGACACGTGTGGAGTGTCTTGGGAATTCATGAACTATAAACCCTGTTTTGCTTCCTATTTGAATAAATTAATACATTATACAGTCCTTTTGAAGAAGTATAAATGTGTATGTTATCCAACTAAACATTTATTTTTGCCTTTAAGTCCTTTAAATCTTTGCCTGTCTGATTTGATTTTGAATAATGTCACAAGGTACAATCAGCTTGACCTTTGACCCTATCCAAATCATGATAAGATGTAGGCTTGATAGAGTTATTTGATTACTCTTATCTGATTACTCTTATCTGAATTATCATAATGTGTCTAGGGTCCTTAACCTGGTTAAAATGTCCTATTAATAATGCCATACGGGCCTATACCTCAGTCCTGTTAAAAGTACTCTTTACTCTCAGTCTCTGTCTGCCAGCCAAGGTCAAAGACATGCTACAGGCTTTCTGTGACAATCTATGTTATGAGAACACCATATCAGTGTTCTTTTCCACACTAATCCTTTCTTACAGCTGTCTTACACCCATGTCACCAAGCCTCCACTGACCAGTGGGTCAGAGCAAGATGTCAAACGTGTTGACCCAGACATGGGGACGCTGTTGTCCAGAGATAAACTGTCACACCATCATCCTCCATCATAATCTACCATCATCTACCATCATCAGACGACGACGTAACCATCGCTCTCATCCAATCCGAGAAGTCCACCTTCACCCGGAACCTCATCGATGTCACATCCTATGATGTCATATGTTTATGTTACTGGACAATGTTAAAAGCTCGTGCTTGCTCTGTTACACTACGGAGAGACGCGACCGATGATGCAGACCTGTGATATACTGTAACCTTCTAATGTCTCTCTGATCTGAATACAAACATGTTTCCTTACACCCTTGGCTGCCTGTTTGAGTCTGGTTTTTCCTTATTGTCTCCGTGCTACAAGTATCTGTACTTTGTGTGGGTCATAAGGTGAAATTCAACTCCAACAATCTGCTATTTTCAAATAGCCTATGTATAAAATAGGGCTAAAGTGGTTAATGTATGTTTTATAATGTAATAATTTATATCTGCAAAGTAACTAGTAACTATAGTTTTAAAATAATTGTAGTGGAGTAAAAGTACAATATTTGCCTCTGAGATGCAGTGGTGTAGAAGTAAAAGTATAGACAATTGGAAATAATCCAGTAAAGTAAAAGTACCTCAACATTTTACTCAAGTACAGTACTTGAGTAAATGTACTTAGTTACTTTAAACCACTGCATAATACACATTAGGTAACTGACACTGGTAATCCACAGGTAGGTTCAAGAGGAAGAGTCCACAAGTCTAAGACCAGCCTGACGACCCTGTTCAGCAGTCTGGCGGTAGCCGGGTGGAAGCTGTTCATGAACCTTAATACTGCGGTAGGCACCTTGCCCGGCCGCGGTCGTTCTAGGGGTTTGAACAGTTTGTGGCTGGGGTGGTGCTCGTCCTTGATGATGTCCTGGCTTTAACTACACACCCTTGAGTGCAAAAAAAAACAAAAAAAACAAAAACATTTTTTTTCCTTCACAGCACCAGGAGATGTCATTTTTCGAAGATTTAGGGCCCTATTCTGTGTGAGATTTGAACAATCCACTAATTACGGATTTCGGACTAGGCAAGAGGCGTTTCCCCGCAAAATTCGGTATTCTGTGGCACCCCCCTCACCCGCCAAACACCTGAGCTACCCGTTACATTATGCATAGGTGTGGTTTGGGCGTTACAATGATAAAACCAATCACCGTGCCAGAAGCCATTGCCTTTAAGAGAAGACTGCGCGGGACCGTACCTATGTTCCCCAGGTTCTATGTTCCCCAGGTTCTATGTTCCCCGCTTTCCTAGGAGAGCGGGGAATATAGGACCTAACCTAAACCTAACCCTAACCATAACCTTAGTGGGGGAACATAGGTCCGGGGAACATAGGTATGACCCCGACTGCGCTAGCCGTCATCCCCGATCCAATATATGCTCTAGCCTATCCCCCTGTCTGCACTGTTGCCTGGTCTGATTATTATAAGCAACATTGGGCTTGTTTTCCTTCTTTTATTTTATTTTATCCAAATACATTTTTATATTAATTTGTAGCCTATTGTGTTCACAATAAGCTTGTCATATTAGTCAGATCCGGAATAGTATATGAAAGCCAATTAAAATATTTATACTATTGGTACATACCGGCTGCTCCCAAATAATTAATTACATCATGTTGCGACAACGCTCCTACGTGGTACACAGACAAACAGTAGCACATGGGTATAATAAATTGGACAGTTTTAGGAAAGGTCTATATGTAGCCTAGCCTACTCACTAGAGATGCGCGGATCGCTGCCGCAGTTAACCGCGGTTTGGGTGGATTCAGGTCAATCAAATATAATTATTAATTAATATCGGATAAACCGCGGGTGAAATATTGCGGTAAATAAATTAATGACATCTAATATATCTATCCATAAAATAGCTAAATCTCTGCGTGCTTGTGTCTGTGTGAGTGGGTAGTGCAGCCTCTGTGCGATGCGATCACAAAATGCATTGATTTAGCCTATGGAATGTCGGTGCGTCTTTTTTCAACCGGTGCTGCTCTGTATGTTCAGCGCAGCACCGGTTTAAAAAAAAGAAAAAAGACGCACCGACATTCCATAGGCTAAATCAATGCATTTTGTAATCGCATCGCACAACTAATACTAAAACTAACGGGGAATACCAGAAAATAATAATATTTTGACATACGGGAAAAACGGTTAGTGCGGATATTTAAATTGGATAATATAATTATTGCGGTTGGATAATGGGCGGATAATTAATTTGTACATGCGGATTCGGGTGACGTGAGAGGCCATCCGCATATCTCTAGCGTGCGTGCGTGCGTGCGTGTGTATGTATATATATATATATATATATATATATATATATATATATATATATATATATATATATATATATATATATATATTATATATATATATATATATATACTGTATATATGTAGAGAGAGAGAGAGAGAGAGAGAGAGAGAGAGAGAGAGAGAGAGAGAGAGAGAGAGAGAGAGAGAGAGAGAGAGAGAGAGAAAGAGAAATAACGTGGCCGGTGATCATATGGAGATACAAGGTTTCTGCCCTACCACAATATATGCAGTGTTGCCGTTCTGTTAATGTAATTGAACTCTTAAGGTCATCTCCATAGTTTTAGCCCAAAGCTAAAGGGAACACGTTTAACATTTACCTTGTTCATTCCTGGAAGGCATTTCTTACCGTATTTTATACACATAATGCAAATGTATTCCTCGTCCGCTCCTTCGATGCTAATTGAGTTATGCATCCATAATGTACCCCAAGGGTATCGCCATGGCATCATGGCAAATAAGTGCCTTTAGACAAAGTCAAATAATTTACAGTTTTCCATACTAATAAATAATTACGAAAAAAGTTTCACAAAGGACTTTTACAAGCTAATGCTGGCAGAACATTGTTCTCCTGATGCTTGTACACTATAATGCTGTTACCTCATATCTCCATTTTTCAACTTTATTATTTTCGTTTTCATCATAATACAGTGTAACACAAAAGTTGCAAACAGAGCCGCTCTAAAAAGGGGTCCTTAGTCTGAAAAACGTTGAAGACCCCTGCTCTAGTGATCCATGTGTACACACAAAAATCACACCCTGTGTGAAGGAAGCGGTGCCTTTTATGAGGTTATTTAATTGGGCTATATATGAACTACAGAAACAATGTTAAATCCCTGTAAATTAATTTCAAGGCTATTGAACAGCGCCAATGGAAGCAAATCACACCCAGGTGTTACAGTAAGTGGTGCAGGTATATAGCAGTGGGGCCAAATGCAAAAAGTTATCTGTCATGACAGGGTGGGTACCCAAGAGCAGACACAGAGACAGGGAAGTGGTGGCAAACAATTGTTGTCTTTAATTAATATATTATTAATTATATTATTATTGGTGTGGGTGCTGTTCTAGTGTGAGTCCTGGTGGAGGCAGGCTACTGTACAGCGGGAGCGGTTCAATCTGAAATGAGACAGTATGATATGATATTAGAGCATACATAGCTTGAGTATGAAATGTATCAGTAATTGTCAATCTCAGTGTTTTAAGATCCTTAAAGTGAAAGAAATATAGTAACACTTGACTTAAAGGTGGGGGCTTTAATGCATTATAATCACAATTATAAAACATTTTTATGAGCTTATAAGGCATTATAACACTTGTTGTAAATGTGTATAATGATGTTTGACAACGTTTATAACGTATTATAAGTGCTGGTCAGTGGTCATAATAAGCTTGTTGGAACAGCGCATTATAACTACCTTAAAGGAGAGATCCGGACATTTTAAGTGTTATCTTTGATGTGTCGCTAATCACTCACCATCATTGAAAGGGACGTTGAGTTATTCCAAATAGTCCCCTGTCGTTCAGTCTGTCGACCCCCTCCGTTGGCATAATGGGAGCCCGTGTAAGAGTGAAAATCGTCTATTATAAGCGATACAAAGTTAGTTTTTTCTCTACTACTGCTCATCGTGGACTCTCATGATACTCAAACGTGCACTGAATGTCGCGAGCGAGCTTCCGTTTGTGCAGAACTTGATGATGCTGGTTGCTTGTTTCTTCCACAGAACCTGGCGTCTGTGGAAGAAATAAGCAACCAGCATCATGTCGTTCTGCACGAACGATAGCTCGCTCGCAACATTCAGTGCACGTTTGAGTATCATGACCCTCCACGATGAGAAGTAGTAGAGAAAAAACTAACTTTGTATCGGTTATAATAGACAATTTTCACTCTTACACGGGCTCCCATTATGCCAACGGAGGGGGTCGACAGACTGGACGACACGGGACTCTCTGAAATAACTCAACGTCCCTTTCAATGATGGTGAGTGATTAGCGACACATCAAAGATAACACTTAAAATGTCCGGATCTCTCCTTTAACTAAGTGTCTTTGTTGAAATGCATTTATAATGAGTGTTATGAAGCATTATAAGGGCATTATAATGCATGATACATTATAATGCACTGCAGTATAGATGTGGTTATAATGCATTATTGACCCAACCTTTAAGTAAAGTGTTATTTGAATGTGTTCCACTGAGTTTATAATGCATTATGACCAGCACTTATAAATTATATTATACGTTAATATTTCTTAAACCTTGTTATAAGTTGTTATGCATAATTAGTGTTGTAATGCCATATAAGTGCATTATAATGCCTTGTAAATGTGGTTATAACGCATTATAGTCCCGACCTTAATACAAAGTCTTACCAGAAAGACCTGTATGTGTTATGAAATAATGTATACATTTTGTAAGCCATACCTAGAGTATTCCTGTTTTCTTCAGTGTTATCAGCAAAGCATCGTGGTCTCTTGCTGTGTAGTACGAACTGTACAGAGATGGATGTGCAGTGACATGTTCGTTGTTTCGGAAGTAGGCGTGGTCTATGTGTCCTCCCTCAAAGTGGGTTGCTTCTTGTATGAGTTGAGTGAAGCCTAGTTGCTGAAGAGATTGTGATATGTGATTGTTGCGGTTTTCAGCAAAGCATACGTTGAAGTCACCGCAGACCAGAGTTGTTTTGAGTGGGTTGATTAACTGTGCCAAATTCTGGATCAAGGCTGTATTTCCTTTGCTTTTGTAGACACTGATTATGTCTATGTCTGCTTAGACCATCATGGTGATTTGCATTGTGTCATTGTTGAAATCTTTGTGATGTTGGAGTTTTTGTGGTCTGTAGTAAGTGGCTAATCCCTTGCCATGTCCAGTACTGTTTAGATGGAGTGAAAACCCATCAATCTGCAAAGATGGGTCATCGTTGTTGTGTGTCAGCCATGTTTCACTGATGCATAAAATGTCAGCATAAGCCAGAACAGGGTCTGCTTTGATTTCTGGCAGTTTCGGTACTAGGGAATGGCAGTTGAGAGCTGCCACTTTCACAGCCCACTCATCTGTCTTTTCCCATTCTGTAGGGTTGATGTTAATGGACACACTCTCCATCCTCCTCAGTTCCTGCATGGCATTTATGTCTGCATGTAGCTTTTCCTGTGGTAGAGAGTTGATGATGTAGAGTTGTTCCAAGGAAGGGACTCTGCTCAGCATGACATATCCCATGGCTGGCTGGAATATAGTTGTTAAGTCCATAGCTGCTTTTTGGGGTTTAGGAATTTCTTGTCCTTGGAATTTGTGGCATGTTGCAGCATAGCAAAGTACTAGTGGGAAGTACTGTTTCTTTGACAGGCTGTATGTGAACTGAACTTTTTTCTACTGGTGTACAGCCAGGATACTTGAACTGGAGTGCAGGTTGGGTTGTACGCTTGTTTGCCCCTTGATATTCGTCATCAAATTTGACCATCAGTTTGATGACCTTTTCTTGTTGGTCTTTGATGACTGCAGCAAGGGTTCCTCTTGAGCCATTGGTCAAACCATCAAGAGTGTCCAGATTGTGAATTAACATCACTCGAGCACCAATCTTGAGCCTCAAGGTTTGGAGAAATGCTGAATTTCCAACTGTTCCTTTTGCGTTGAGTTTTGGTTCAAAGTTCGGAATTGTTGGATGATGATTAATGGCTTCTATCTGCAGCAGTTCTGTTGTCAGTTCATTTAGTCTCAGATTGTTTTGTTTGTTCACTGTTGCATTTGTGCAGCTGATATAGGTTGCACCAATTGTGTCAGGATGGCCTTCAGGTCTGATTCTGGTAGCTAGAATTGCTAGATCTTCTTCAGTCTGGTGACCCACTCTGAGTCTGTTGAGGATATCAGCATATCTATGGTCATCTCCTTGCCTGTGGTTCTCCTCTAGTGTGATGATTTCAAACAGCTCCCAATGAGGTTGGATGTGAAAGGCTAGTTTGTAGTCATCACACTGGGGCTCATCAAATATGTACCTTGCTTGGCATGGTTTGAGCTGCATTAGATCACCGAAGAAGAACATTGCAAGGCCTCCAAAGATCTTGTTGGGTTGGAGCATGATTTCACGAAGTCGAAGATCAAGCATGTAGAGCATATCTGCTTTGACCATGGATATTTCGTCCACAATGACTGCCCTAAGGTTCTTAAGCTGTATCCTTGTGTTGTCTCGTTTCTTGTCACCCAATGGATAGTGCTGATTGCCAAAGTTGAATCCAAATGTTGTGTGGAGTGTTTGTCCTTTGACTCTAGAGGCTGCTGTTCCAGTTGGGGCAGTAACCAACACATGTGGGCATTCATGGTTGTCACCAGCCTTGTGTAGAATGAGATGAAGCCATTGTTTCAGGATGTTAATTACAGTAGATTTGCCACAGCCTGCCCCGCCATTGACCATCAGCAGTGGAGCTTTTGGTAGAGGATTTTTCTCTTTCAGTGCCTTAACAAGATCTCTTGCACATCTCGTGCCCTTTTCCACAACTTTCCTCTGATAATAGTCAAGGTTTCTTGTCTTCATCCACAGAATATGTTCAGCATCGATTTCAATGGGTCTGAAGGTTTTTTCCAATTGATTGCCTTCTTGTAGTAGTGCATAATTATCAGGATCAAGGTGAACAAAATCCAGATGAGGTAGAGGACCTTGCAGATTACAGTCAAGACTTTCTTGCTCCCCTTCTGGATTTAACATGTCCTCCATTTCTTTATTTCGTGCAGACTCTTCTACCGCCAGCCTGGCTTCTTCCACGCTCTCCAGGTGTTCCATGACGTGCTTCTTTACCATCATTATGTCTTGCTGTAGGTTTGTGTATTTGTCCTTTTTCTCATTTTCATCAGAAATGCTGTCAATTCTTCCCAGTTGCTTTTCAATGTCTTCCTCGTGTCTGAATGGGCTATATAGGAGAAGTTCTGAGAACCAGTATGAGTCAGGAGTTTTGCCTTTGTTAAACTTGTGGATTCTCATAATAGAAGGTTTGGTCCTCTTCCTCATGTATGGGGGGGTTCATCTGGATGTAGGTCTGTCAGTTTGAAAATTGGTGGAAGGGGTTTGCTTGATATTCCTTCATGTGAAGTGATGAAATAATTTAGCTTGTCTTTAGGGTTGGCATGTGATGGAGCATTTCCCTGTGGGTGTTGTTTGTCTCCTGGGCCTTTCCAAGCAGGACTATACATTTTGGCAAACTGGGCCAAGCAAATGTGTTCCAAATCTTTTGGCCTTCTTTCGTATGTGCTGACAATATCATATCTCTCTACATACTCCCCTTCTCTTCCTGGAATATTGACTTTTGGAATATCGGTATACTGTGGATCATTGTCAACTCTAATTAGAAACTTGCTTCTCTCATCTCTGCGGTTTGTGGGAACGAAGACTGAAGTGACATTGGAGTCTCTGAAGTGGAAGTCTGGAAAGATCTTATACACTGCCTCTGCTTCTCCCATCTGTCGGTGTGAGATGAAGGTATTCATGAGCGTTATCATATTTTCTTTCAGAGTACTGGAGTCTGTTTGCTTTAAGGCATCAAGGAGAACCTTCATTGTTCCAGTGTCATCCTTTGTGTAGTACTCCGAGATGTATGTTATCACTGCATGGTAGTCCAGTGTGATTTGCAGATCTGTGTTACCATTCCAGGCTTCAGCCCACTCAGGATGGTAGGAATTGACAAATACTTCATCTATGTCTCTGGCCATGATGAGACAGTAGCCACCCTTACTAGTCTTCAAAGCTTCCAAGTAGGAATCAAAGTTTGTTTCATTCAGTCCAGCCAGCTTGAGGACTTCCTTAATCCTCTTATCTCTGTTTGCTTCATATGCATCTTTGTCATTTGGATTGATGGTGGGAAATGTCTTAAGGATGTCGGGCACTGTTTTGTCATCAAGCAGTAGTTCCTTCACTGTGTCTAGTAACTCCTTATGTTTGGTGCATCTGCTTTGAATGCATCACCTACCAGTTTGCATGGTGAAGCTATTAGAGTGGTCCATACAGGGAACTTGGGGAAGAAGAATCTACAGATGGTGTTATATTTTCTGCAGGCTTTTGTATGTTTGTGACAGTTGACTGCGCTTACTATTTGAGCCACTTTTTCTCCAACAAGGGCAGGACTGAGGGTGACAGAAGTAAATGTGTTGGCAAAGTTGATGACTGCTTTTTCCTCATAGTCTTGTAAGTCATCTAGGGTTTGGAATTTCTTGAAAGCTGACTTGAGGCCAAAAAAATTGAAAGTATTGAGAAGGTTATCTGAAGTCAAATTGGATAAGTGGAGTTTATTCAGAATGTGAATCAGAGTTTTCTTCTTATCTTCACCCACACTGTCCTTCTTAACAATGACAGTGTGAAGAACTTCTTTGAATGTTTTCTGCACGTCCTTGGCTTCGTTCTTGGTAAGCAAATCTTCAATGTTGTTAATGTTTCTACCATCATGAATTTTCATTTCCATTTTGTCCAGATCAACCCAGAGAACTCCATGATTGTGCCCGGCTCCTCTGCCTTGGAACTCGAGCTTGGTTGAGTAGTATTCCACAGACATTGGATTATGAGGATTCAGCATCATTTCTCTAATGAAGGTCTGCACTCTGTGCTTGTAATTTCTTGTGGCAGTCACAACATTGTTTCTAAGAATCTCGTGGATTGACTGAGCTTCCTGTGTTTGCATATATTCATGTAAAGGAAGAGCAGACTGACCTCCATTGAAATGGACAATTGTTTCTTCTTCGTCTCCTCCTCCTCCTCCGCCTCCATCATTATCGTTGGTCATCTTCTGTAGTACATATTCAATCTTCAAACCCTTTTCTCTAAGAATAGCAGTGATATTTTCTTCCCAGCGCATGTCTGCACAGCTAACTGTAAAGAACTGGAATGGACCAAGGTTGTCCAATCTTGCCATCATTTCATATTTGCCTTTCTTGTGGTAGCTAGGAGTGTTGGAGGTACTGTCAAACACAGAGAAAGCATTCTCAAGGTTGTACGTAGTTTGTCCCGATGTTGAGGTAGACTTTTTTCCTCTCATGAAGGAAATGTTTATGTTCCTCTGAAGTTGTTTCTTTTCAATGTAGGAGAGTCCTGCAAAAAGATAGCTGGGATCATCTCTGAATCTTGAATCCATATTTCTCAGTCTTTGAATGAAGTAGTACTGATCAGTCAGTTGGGCTTGTCTTGGATGGTGTAAGTTGAACTTTCCATCAGGATGTTTCATTGGAAAAGCCATGGCATCCCAGTCTTTACTGTGAAGGATATTTTCTGGAATTTTCCCCTCACCAGGTGCAAATGTGATGACATGGGAATCTGTCTGCTTGTTTTCATCATGAAATGCTTCTGGGAATCTTGCAGTAGTACAGACTGACTGATCATAATCAATTTGGAACTTTCTGATGGGGTCATTTTCCTTGTATTCTTCCTCATCATTTTGTACTGCATTTTTGTCTGCTGTGTCAGTGTTGTCCTCATTGTTGTCATCACTGTTTTCTATGACATCATGTGATATGTGTTGTTCAGTGATGGAAATGTCATCAATAGCGCCATAAATAATTTCATCAATAACGTCATCAATCATTGCCTCATCATTGATGTAGAGCAGCCGTGATCCTGTTGGGTCTCCCTGTTCACACCTGTGTTGGAATGTTGAGGGATCTTGGTAGAATTGATAGTGAGGATTTCCACAGTCCTTCAAGAATTGCATTGCTCCGAACAGTTGTTGAGGATCTATAGTTGTGTGGTGAACATAATTCTTGTATGTTTTCTTGCGCTTCAGCTTGACATCAATGGTAGTTATACCAGCCTCAGATGGAGTCCTGGGAAGGGTTTGCAGAGTGTTCATCCCATCATCATCTCCTATGGGGATGTTAATAAGTCTGTCTTTCATAGCTGGCATCAGTGAAGTTGGAAGTCGGAATATTTTTTGAAACAAAATCTTCTTGGCAATTAGATTGTTTGGCAATTCTGACAGTTGGAGATGTTTTGGCACAGCGGTAACTTTCAGACCATTAGCAGCTGACATGGGTGGCATTTTTCCTTTAGAAAGATATTTCTTACAGGTGTGACAGACATACCAGTTTGTGTTGGAATCAATGTAGACACTGAATTTTGGATTGTCCAATTTGTTTTCAAAAATGTCTTCAAATAGCCTCTCAGTTTTGTCATTGCAGGTTTTTTCAATGACACTGCGGATGTTGTCATCAATAATGGTAACTCCATTTTCAAACATCATTTGTTCACAGCAACAGGCATGGAAAGATTGGACCATATTTCACTGCCCTTCTGAAGTTTCGTATCCTCTCTTGTTTTGTATATCCTCTCTTCATCCTGGCTTGTTTCATTTGTGTGACATTGTTTTTGGTATGGAGTTCAATTTCTTCAGGTGTTCTCTTTGATCTGACCATGGCAATGTTTTCTGCAATCTTTTTGTTTTCAAGTTGTTTCTGTTCAGAAGTTCTTTCAGCCCTCCTGAGTGCGTCGTTTTCTGCCCTCTTTTTGTCATGTAGTTGTTTCTGCTCGGGTGTTTGTTTAGCTCTTCTGAGTGAATTTTGCAATTGCTTAATTTGCCGTTTTTGTTCTTCATTTCTGTCTTTAGTTGTAATCTGTAAAAGATTGTAAAGCACAGTGGCTTTGTCTTCAATAACAATTTTCTGTCTTTTAATTTTGTGAAAATGGAAATGGTCTTCTGATTTTCTCTTCATAGAAGGTGATTGTTGGTCTTCAAGTTGTTTCTGGTGGGGTATTTGTTTAGAGGCAATGCACGTTTTTTCAGGCAGTTGTTTGTTGTCAAGTTGTTTCTGTTTGCAATATTGAAGTTTTCAGCTTCATTTGCTTCCTTTGTTCTTCTGTACTTGTTGTGTAGAAAATATTTTCAAGAGGAGTCGTTTTGTCTTTGATAAAAGTGTTGCTTTTTTTGGTTTTGTCCATATGAACATAGTCTTCTTGTGATTTTCTTTTCATAGCATGAGATTGTTGGTGGTAGATGTGTTGATGATTCAGAAGAACATGTTTTGTGTGAAATCTTTCTTCACAATGATGACAACCAAATGTGGGTATTGTACTTGGTTTGGATGTTTGCGTGTTGTTAGTGTGAGCATCCCCATTAGGAGAAATCAGTTTGTATTGGTTAAAATCACTGGTAGATGGTGAGATCAGCATTGGGATGTCATTATTCTTGTACTTGTAGTTGCCAGTCATATAATGTGTCAGTAGGTCAACTGTTTTGTCTTGATCCTGACTTGTTTCAGGAAGAAGGTTTTCGTAATGGGACTGGTTGTAAGCAAGAAGTACAGGAACATGTGAGTCCAATACCCCACCAAATGTTTCAGGTTGAATCACATGAATAGGACTTGCAGCTTCAGGACTTGTGTTGAAGATGAGCAAATTCTTTCCACATCCTCGAGCTATTGCATTGACCACCATATCTCCAAAGAAGTCCACATTCCACCTACCAGGAAGCTTAAGTTTGTTCCATTGTTGTTGTCTGAACTGTGTAGAAAAGTGATCAGGCATGAGATGTGGATGGTTGTGTTCGATTTCATGTTGAACATCATTTATCCACATTTGTCTGTAGTCATCCACATTTAGGTTCAAGTTGTCAAAGCAGTCTCTATCATTGATGTTGAATATAACAGCTTCATAGCAGCAGTTTCCTTTAGTGGATGTTCTCCTTCCAGGAACTACACAAATATGATGTTTGTGAGCACTTCTGATAGCATGTGAAACCAGGTCATCAGGTAAGGTTGTGGAGCTGCCCATGAACAAAGGAAGTGTGTTCCTCTCCATTAAGACCCTATAAAGGAAATTCAAGGATTTCTTTATAAACACATTATACATATTAAAATAATGGCTGAAAACATGTAAAAGTTCTGTGAACTACAGTATGTAGTAATGAACTGTGGAGTTAGACCCTTTAAACTAGCATAATGGTTTCAATGCCTTCAGTGGACAGCTGGACACAGTTCAAAGCAAAAAAACAAAACAAAACAGAATTTGTTAGACTTGACATGTCTTTAATCATTGAATTCTGTGGTGTGACAAACGGAGAATACATACTGCTTATACTCATTTTGTTACTTGGCTGTATTCACCTTTATTATGGAGTTGGCGGAGCAGTCCCAGCAGTCAACTGACTCAGGCCACAGTCCAGTCTGGATGTAAAGGTTTGATTATAATGCATAGGGGTTTGTGGTTCTACAGTAGCCTACACATGAGGGGGGAACACACACACACACACACACACACACACACACACACACACACACACACACACACACACACACCACACAATAATACAAAATAATAAAATGTTAATACAAATAATGTATTATTATGGTAATGAAATGCACCATGTAACATTTTATTCACCAATAGAGTATTGTCTTTTTAATTAAATTGAGATATTAATGTTGGCATGAAGTCAGGTCACTGAATTATTCAAAGTATTCTGTGGTGTGAAAAACAGAAACAAAACATCATACTGCTATTACTGCTTTATATGGTCTTTACAGCTGTAAATTGTTCTCTTTGCCATTCTTGGCTGTATTCACCTTTATTCTGGAGTTGGTTGAGCAGTTCCAGCAGTCAACTGACTCGGGCCACAGTGCAGTCTGGATGCAAAAGTTTGATTATTCTATTTTCCCCCTAGGATGATAATGCATAGTTGTTTGTGATTCCACAACAGAAATGAGGAGAAACAGAACACAATAATCAAAAAGAAAAACACAATATATAGCCTAACCCAAACTTTTCAGGCTGCGACCCCCCAAAATATCATATCTGAACTGGAGACCCCCCACCCTGACAAGCACTTGGAATCAGTGCATTCCATTTAGTTTGACTGGGTTCCACAGATGCGTGATACATATAGTGAAAATAGCCAAACTGCAACCTCACACTGTGATGTGTTGTGAGCTTGTAGATCAGGTATTTTCACAATGTTTGCCTCTTATTTCCTATGTGTTGTGAGCTTGTAGATCAGGTATTTTCACAATGTTTGCCTCTTATTTCCTATGTAATATTTATCAATATTCAGGTCAATGAATTACATCTTTAGAATAAACAGGGGTTGTCCAAAGTTTTGATAAGTGAGGGCGAATTGGCCAAGAAAATGGATGAAAAATAATTCCAAAAACAAATATTGTATTTAATAGCATAGAAATTAGTAATCTTATAATGTAATATATTGGCTATACAAACTGGGCTTTGCTATAACCTATTAAAGTCATGGGCTACAGTAGGCTACTGTGTAACCTTTTCAAGTTATTTTTGGTAGGCTATAATCTTACACTGGTATAATTTATATATACTATAATAATCAAACAATAATACTTCAATATCCTTTGTTATTTTTTACAATAATGACATAAATGTGCTCTTTGGCAACTTCTCCAAACATCAGGAAACACTATTGACACAGGCACAGAGAATTTACTGTAATTTATTTATGTATTTTACAGTTAGCCTAATACATACCGTTTCTGATGACTTCTTGCGTTCCAAATAATGTTCGCATAGGGGTTTGTGGTTCTACAGTAGCCTACACATGAGGGGGGAACACACACACACACACACACACACACACACACACACACACACACACACACACACACACACACACACACACACACACACACACACACACACACACACACACACACACACACACACACACACACACACACACACAATAATAAAAAATAATGAACACAATAATCATAAAATGTTAATACAAATAATGTATTATTATGGTAATGAAATGCACCATGTAACATTTTATTCACCAATAGAGTATTGTCTTTTTAATTAAATTGAGATATTAATGTTGGCATGAAGTCAGGTCACTGAATTATTCAAAGTATTCTGTGGTGTGAAAAACAGAAACAAAACATCATACTGCTATTACTGCTTTATATGGTCTTTACAGCTGTAAATTGTTCTCTTTGCCATTCTTGGCTGTATTCACCTTTATTCTAGAGTTGGTTGAGCAGTTCCAGCAGTCAACTGACTCGGGCCACAGTGCAGTCTGGATGCAAAAGTTTGATTATTCTATTTTCCCCCTAGGATGATAATGCATAGTTGTTTGTGATTCCACAACAAAAATAAACCGGGAGCCAGGCCCAGCCCTCAGAATGTTTTCTGCTAAAAAAAATTCACTATGATTTCCTGTTAGCATATACCTTGGGCCATCACAAGTTCATACTGACCACCCCCAACTCGGGGCCGTTTGGTCTCAGGGGCCCCAAAACCCCCTTTTTTGGGGCGAAATTATGTTAATGGCAATATTAATTTACTAAAATTACATAAATTGTCTTACACGTATGAAATTCGGCATGGAGTATCCTGACACATAGGGGTAAGTAGACAAATATGATTCTGGTGCTTGCTACCATTGTACTTTTAAATATGACCACAACATCCCCAGAAAAGAAAAAAAAATACTGTCCTCCGCTTGACAAATTATAACAAAGATGATTATTTTCCAGCACTTTATGTTGAATATCACTGCCACACTTGTATATAGAAAACTTCCCATGTCCCTAAGCTTCAATTTGAGCCCAAGATGACCTTTGTATCTTGAACATTACTCTTTCTGTAGCCAAAATTCTGCATTATACCTCAAATCGTAGAAAATTTAGTAATCAGTCATAGTAGAGGCCCTTGGAGTGGTCCACGCTTATTTTCTTTTCTAGTTTGGATTTTTTGGCATCCTTAGGACCTCTATTATAGGGATCTCGATGATCCCAAGAAAAAAAGTGGTCCAAAGTGTGTTTTTTTCAATGTTATATTACCCCTATGAGACCTGCAGGATTGCTGGCTGGAACGCCGGCGTGTCTTTCGGAGACTATGGTGCGCTAGACGTAGCCCAAAGATAGAGATACCATTTGATTCTAGACAACCTCAGGTTTCCAATGGGACCAACCTTGTCATGCTACCTTGTCGGGAAGGGGGCTAAATACCTAATGATTCAAAGTTAGACAACATTTTGGCGAGGGAAAAACGGCCATCAACATTTTCCAAATGGTCCCTTGAGCTGTCACCTCAATATATGTGAATGGAAATGGGTTACATGTATACCTAAAGCCTCCCCTGTACAGGCATGCCAAATGTATGCCAATCTCATGCAGTTTTGGGCAGTATGTAATTTCCGCCTATTGTAAAAAGGAGACCACTTTACTGTATCTATAGCTGTACGAGACCACTGTACTTTATCTATTGCTGTATGAGACCACTGTACTGCATCTAGAGACCACTGTACTGTATCTAGACCACTGTACTGCATCTATAGACCACTGTACTGCATCTAGAGACCACTGTACTGTATCTAGACCACTGTACTGCAACTATAGACCACTGTACTGCATCTAGAGACCACTGTACTGCATCTAGAGACCACTGTACTGTATCTAGACCACTGTACTGCATATATTGCTATATGAGACCACTGTACTTCATCTATAGCTGTATGAGACCATGACTGTATTGCATCTAGACCACTGTACTGCATCTATATCCCACTCTACTGAATCTATACATCATTGTACTGCATCTTAAGACCACTGTACTGCATCTAGAGACCACTGCACTGGATCTATAGCTGTATGAGACAACTGCACTGCATCTATAGACTAACTACTGTATCTATAGACCACTGTACTGCATCTGTAGACCACTCTAGTGCATCTGTAGACCACTGTACTGCATTTGTAGACCACTCTAGTGCATCTGTAGACCACTGTCGTGATCTTTAGACCACTCAAGTGCATCTGTAGACCACTCTAGTGCATCTGTAGACCACTCTAGTGCATCTGTAGACCACTGTCGTGATCTTTAGACCACTCTAGTGCATCTGTAGACCACTCTAGTGCATCTGTAGACCACTCTACTGCATCTACCAAGTCTTTGCGGTGACCGCCCCCCACTGGGGGCAAGCTGTTCCAGAGCCTGGGGCCCCCCAGGCTCTGTAGACCACTGGACCAATGGTCTATAGATGCAGTACAGTGGTCTTAAGATGTAGTAAAATGGTGTATAGATTCAGTACAGTGGTCTAGATACAGTACAGTGGTCTCTAGATGCAGTACAGTGGTCTCTAGATGCAGTACAGTGGTCTATAGATGCAGTACAATGGTCTATATATGCAGTACAGTGGTCTAGATACAGTACAGTGGTCTCATACAGCTATAGATGCAGTACAGTGGTCTCATACAGCAATAGATAAAGTACAGTGGTCTCATATAGCAATAGATAAAGTACAGTGTCTCATACAGCTATAGATACAGTAAAGCGGTCTCCTTTTTACAATAGGCGGAAATTACAAATTTGTACTGCATGCAAAAAACTGCATGGTTCCTGCCCAAAACTGCATGAGATTGGCATACATTTGGCATGCCTGTACAGGGGAGGCTGTAGGTATCCATGTAACCCATTTCCATTCACATATATTGAGGTGACAGCTCAAGGGACCATTTGGAAAATGTTGATGGCCGTTTTTCCCTCGCCAAAATGTTGTCTAACTTTGAATCATTAGGTATTTAGCCCCCTTCCCGACAAGGTAGCATGACAAGGTTGGTCCCATTGGAAACCTGAGGTTGTCTAGAATCAAATGGTATCTCTATCTTTGGGCTACGTCTAGCGCACCATAGTCTCCGAAAGACACGCCGGCGTTCCAGCCAGCAATCCCGCAGGTCTCATAGGGGTAATATAACATTGAAAAAAACACACTTTGGACCACTTTTTTTCTTGGGATCATCGAGATCCCTATAATAGAGGTCCTAAGGATGCTAAAAAATCCAAACTAGAAAAGAAAATAAGCAGTCGCGCGTGGACCACTCCAAGGGCCTCTACTATGACTGAATACTCAATTTTCTCCGATTTGAGGTATAATGCAGAATTTTGGCTACAGAAAGAGTAATGTTCAAGATACAAAGGTCATCTTGGGCTCAAATTGAAGCTTAGGGACTATATACAAGTGTGGCAGTGATATTCAACATAAAGTGCTGGAAAATAATCATCTTTGTTATAATTTGTCAAGCGGACAGTATTTTTTTTGTTTTTCTGGGGATGTTGTGGTCATATTTAAAAGTACAATGGTAGCAAGCACCAGAATCCTATTTGTCTACTTACCCCTATGTGTCAGGATACTCCATGCCAAATTTCATATGTGTAAGACAATTTATGTAATTTTAGTAAATTAATATTGCCATTAACATAATTTCGCCCCAAATAAGGGGGTTTTGGGGCCCCTGAGACCAAACGGCCCCGAGTTGGGGGTGGTCAGTATGAACTTGTGATGGCCCAAGGTATATGCTAACAGGAAATCATAGTGAATTTTTTTTAGCAGAAAACATTCTGAGGGCTGGGCCTGGCTCCCGGTCTATTAGGTATCGTTCGGATAGAATTGAGTTGTTTAACTTCATATATATGGTCAATTAATCATGACAGAGCCTATTTAAAAATAAAAATTCAGAGAACCGGCAGGGGCAGGCAATGATCGTATTGTATCCGAATAAAGCAACCTATTTTCGGCATGGCCCTTTCAGAAGTCCCCCTGCGTCACTTGTCTGGTGGTCGGGGAAACGAACTGCTGATGAGGAGAGGCTCTCCTCTTCTCTCCTCTATATCATTGGTTCTCAAAGTGGGGTCCGGGGACCCCCAGGGGTCCTTGAGGGAGTTCCAGGGTGTCCCCAGCTAAATGATAGATTAGGCACCAAATGGACCCTTATGGGTCTACAGGTAACTCTGAGAGTGTACAAATGGAACCATTAAATGGGGGTCTGTTGCCTAATGCATGTCAAACTGGGGGTCCTTGAAATTAAAATGGTTGAGAATCACTGCTAGAGCCGTAAAAAATCTTCTCTTATGGGGGTCCCTGGCATTATCTTTTGAAATGGGGGTCCGCGGGCTAATAAGTGTCAATTTGGGGGTCCTTGACATGAAAAGTTTGAACCACTGCTCTATATCTCCTCTCCTCTCTCCTCCCCCCCTTGCACTTTGGCTAATTAATATTGACTGGTGTAAGTCAGATATGTTGAAAAGGTTAAGAAATGTTCAAAAAGTTTACTTTATTGTTTCAGTTTTTGAGAGGCTGCAGCCAGTGTGTGCAGTTCAGATTGATGTTGTTCCTGTAAGGATAATTATTGTTCCAATTCCAAATATGGAATTTGCAGCAGCATAATACTTAAAAGGATAAAGACTATTCGGTAGCACTTTATAATAACTATACACTATAAAGCATTAGTTAAGCATTAGTAAATGCTTAATTCCTCATGAACTCATCATTAGTAAAGCATTATTCATACATTACCAAGCATTAGTAAACACAGTTATAAATGTTGCAACTATACACTATTAAGTATTAGTTAAGCACTAGTAAAAAACTTAATTCATCATTAATTCATAATTTGTATAGCATTATTCATACATTACTAAGCATTAGTAAACACAGTTATAAACCTTTCAACTAAACACGATTTACAATTAGTTAAGCATTAGTAAGTACTTAATTCATCATGAATTTATCATTTATATAGCAAGTAAGTACTTTATTCATCATGAATTCATCATTTATATAGCATTAATAATACATTAATAAGCGTTTGTAAACACAGTTATAAGCGTTTTTTTGCCCATTGATAACCTAATCTTTAATGTGCTTAATGATTGTATTCTCATACTTTGTAAATGATAGATTCAACATTTATAAATAGGTATTATACCAATTTACAAACCAGTTATTTATGAGTTGTTAATGGTTCATACGATCATTTAGAAAGTCTAAGTAAACACCATATACAAACCACTTGGTTGTATATTTATGTGGACATTTGTACATGGTTAGTGAGTGTGTTAATACATGTCTTATAAACACTTATTCATACTCAATGAATGATTTATTAAGGTAGTTACTACTTGTTAGTTAAGTATTTTGCGTGAGCCCATCTAAAGTGAGGACTATCTTTGCCTTATAAAGCATTTATAAATGAGATAGCGTGAGCCCATCTAAAGTGAGGACTATCTATGCCTTATAAAGCATTTATAAATGAGATAGAAGCAGTGATATAGAAAATGCCAATATTTATTGCAACAATTGAGACAGAACATGGCCCTTGCAGTGTAAAAATTAAATTAACATTATTGTGCTGTATGAAAAATAAACAAACAATATGCAATGCTATAAACGTGTACACATGGCTGATAAATTAAATAAACATTTGACTTCATGAAAATAAACAATAAACAATCTGCTATGCTATAAACATGTAAACATGGCTGATGAATTAAATAAACATTTTACTTTATGAAAATAAACAATAAACAATCTGCTATGCTATAAACATGTAAACATGGCTGATAAATTAAGTAAACATTATTGTACTTTATGAAAATAAATCCTACAGAATATGCTATGCTATAAACATGTAAACATGGCTGAAAAATGTAATAAACATTCTTGTACTGTATGAAAAAAATAAATCTGGGTTCTGCCTTGAGCATCAGAAGGTAAAAAAAAAAAAAAAAAAAGGCTTGTTTTGGGTTTCTTCTTTAAATCATCTTCTTTGGTTTTTCTTATTTGTAGAACAGCAATGACGTGAAATACACATAGAATGGATTTGTTAAAATGTGTACTGAATAGTGTTTTCCACAGTAAATATTTTAACAATGCTTTTAAATAAATGAATTAACTTGCAAACATGACTTAAGCAGCTAAACATTCACACAGTTGCAATGATATGAAATTAACATGTACATAAACACATCCCTGATTTTGCTGGAAATATTGATATGCAAATCTCTCCCAATATGCACAAATAAATCACTTGAGTGAAAATAAAAAGACAACATTGCTCCCTATAATGGCATTACAGCATTAGCTCAGAGCAGAATAGCCTATAAGCTAACATGACACACAGCAGCCTGCAGCCTAATGGTAAAGGCTAACAGGCTAACAGGCTAGGCCATATGACTGGTACTGATTATCAACAAACAAGACGTTTTTACCACAGACAGAATACACAGTTGGGCTGTGAAAAAGGTACTAGCAATCATGTTTCATCATTACTGAGACAATACATCACAAGGACAGTACTTACAGACACAGCTGCACATAGCTTTGCTGTATGCTAAACAGGAAGTGAATGCATACTGCAGGTGTTGCCAGATTTAGCAAAAAAAACAAGCGGCCAGGTCTTTGAAAACAAGCCCAAGCAACTAGGCTCAGTTTTACCAGCTATCGGCCATTTGAAAATAGCAGATCAACAAGCACACAATGTGTCACATCATGACACGTTGTGAGCTTGTAGATCTGTTATTTTCAAAAAATATTGGGAATATTTCCATGAAAAAATGTGGGAACCACTGGTTTAAAAAAAAAAATTAGAAAGCAAGCCCAATTAAGCAACTACACTTTAAAAAAGCCCCAAATTGTTTATTACATTGTCCACCTACCTGCCCACTGTGGGCGTGGCCAGGTAGGGGAGTAGGGAGTTGGGGAGCCCCATATCAATGAGTTTCCTGTTTACCAGTGTTGCCATGTCTGCTTATAATAAACAATTTGGGGCTTTTTTTTTAAGTGTAGTTGCTTAATTGGGCTTGCTTTCTAATGTTTTTTTTAAACCAGTGGTCCCCACATTTTTTCATTTTTTTCAATATTTATTTCAATATTTTACTTTTTTCCCAATATTTTTTTGAAAATAGCAGATCTACAAGCTCACAACGGGTCTTGATGAGACACATTGTGAGCTTGTTGATCTGCTATTTTCAAATTGCCGATGTAAAGTGGTAAAACTGAGCCTAGTTGCTTGCTTTTTTGGGCTTGTATTCAAAGACCTAGCCGCTTGTTTTTTTTTTGCTAAATCTGGCAACATCTGCAGTATGCATTCACTTCCTGTTTAGCATACAGCAAAGCTATGTGCAGCTGTGTCTGTAAGTACTGTCCTTGTGATGTTTTGTCTCAGTAATTATGAAACATGATTGCTAGTACCTTTTTCACTGCCCAACTGTGTATTCTGTCTGTGGTAAAAACGTCATGTTTGTTGCTAATCAGTACCAGTCATATGGCCTAGCCTGTTAGCCTGTTAGCCATTAGGCTGCAGGCTGCTGTGTGTCATCTTAGCTTATAGGCTATTCTGCTCTGAGCTAATGCTGTAATGTCATTATAGGCAGCAATGTTGTCTTTTTATTTTCACTCAAGTGATTTATTTGTGCATATTGGGAGAGATTTGCATATTATTGTTTCCAGCACAATCAGGGATGTGTTTATGTACATGTTAATTTCATATCATTGCAACTGTGTGAATGTTTAGCTGCTTAATTCATGTTTGCAAGTTAAT
>NW_027660990.1:498364-658364 GCF_963280865.1 Gymnoscopelus braueri
ACCCTGAACCTTCGGATTGACAAGCTGCAACACTACCTATAGTGCTATAGCTTTGTACAGGCTGAGGTTGTCTGTTGAAGATAAAAGTGAACCAGTGAAAGCAGCCGATCTACAAGCTCAGAAACACGTTGCTATCTGAAAAGTTTTGAGATTGTAGATCGGCTATTTTCAGAATGAACTATGTCATACAGTACATTGAAAAGACATACTCTCAAATAAGCATTTCAGGTTATCTTTAACAATTGCACTTCCATTAATTGACACAATCATGTTGTGTGCAATGCAACTTAAATGAAGTCTGCATCAAGTGGGGCTTGAACTGGCAACCTTGAGGTTCTAAGGCACACACTTAAGCGAGAAGCCATTGGACCAACAGACCTGACCTGGTGAAGAGAGAGAGAGAGAGAGAGAGAGAGAGAGAGAGAGAGAGAGAAGAGAGAGAGAGAGAGAGAGAGAGAGGAGAGAGAGAGAGAGAGAGAGAGAGAGAGAGAGAGAGATGGAAACGGAATAGATTGAAGAGAGAGAGAGACATGGAAACGGAATAGATTGAAGGGAGAGAGGGAGAGAGCGAGAGAGACATGGAAACGGAATAGATTGAAGAGAGAGAGAGAGGACTTGGAAACATAATAGATTGAAGAGAGATGGAAGCGGAGTTGACATCTCAACCTATTGCCATTAACAGGAATCGAACCCTGAACCTTCGGATTGACAAGCTGCAACACTACCTATAGTGCTATAGCTTTGTACAGGCTGAGGTTGTCTGTTGAAGATAAAAGTGAACCAGTGAAAGCAGCCGATCTACAAGCTCAGAAACACGTTGCTATCTGAAAAGTTTTGAGATTGTAGATCGGCTATTTTCAGAATGAACTATGTCATACATTGAAAAGACATACGATACGATACGATACGATACAACTTTATTGTCAGTTTTCACTGAAATTTGTTTTGTGTCCAAGACGTCACCGTTTCAAGATACAGACAGGACATACACAATACATTACAGGACTTACATCACAGTAGCAGACAGAAACAAGAACAATAGAACATCCTCTTGGCTTACCGATATTGGTTTAAAAAGCAGAACAGACTGGTGTACAAAAGAGTTCTTTAGCCTGTTTTTCTTATATTCTGGGACTCCAAAACGCCTCCTGGAGGGCAACAGTCGATACTCTCAAATAAGCATTTCAGGTTATCTTTAACAATTGCACTTGCATTAATTGACAAAACAATCATGTTGTGTGCAATGCAACTTAAATGAAGTCTGCATCAAGTGGGGCTTGAACTGGCAACCTTGAGGTTCTAAGGCACACACTTAAGCGAGAAGCCATTGGACCAACAGACCTGACCTGGTGAATATGAGAGAGAGAGAGAGAGAGAGAGAGAGAGAGAGAGAAGAGAGAGAGAGAGAGAGAGAGAGAGAGAGAGAGAGAGAGAGAGAGAGAGAGAGAGATGGAAACGGAATAGATTGAAGAGAGAGAGAGACATGGAAACGGAATAGAATTGAAGAGAGAGAGAGACATGGAAACGGAATAGATTGAAGGGAGAGAGGGAGAGAGCGAGAGAGACATGGAAACGGAATAGATTGAAGAGAGAGAGAGAGACTTGGAAACATAATAGATTGAAGAGAGATGGAAGCGGAATTGACATCTCAACCTATTGCCATTAACAGGAAATCGAACCCTGAACCTTCGGATTGACAAGCTGCAACACTACCTATAGTGCTATAGCTTTGTACAGGCTGAGGTTGTCTGTTGAAGATAAAAGTGAACCAGTGAAAGCAGCCGATCTACAAGCTCAGAAACACGTTGCTATCTGAAAAGTTTTGAGATTGTAGATCGGCTATTTTCAGAATGAACTATGTCATACATTGAAAAGACATACTCTCAAATAAGCATTTCAGGTTATCTTTAACAATTGCACTTGCATTAATTGACACAATCATGTTGTGTGCAATGCAACTTAAATGAAGTCTGCATCAAGTGGGCTTGAACTGGCAGCCTTGAGGTTCTAAGGCACACACTTAAGCGAGAAGCCATTGGACCAACAGACCTGACCTGGTGAGAGAGAGAGAGACGAGAGAGAGAGAGAGAGAGAGAGAGAAGAGAGAGAGTAGAGAGAGAGAGAGAGAGAGAGAGAGAGATGAGAGAGAGAGAGAGAGAGAGAGATGGAAACGGAATAGATTGAAGAGAGAGAGAGACATGGAAACGGAATAGATTGAAGGGAGAGAGGGAAGAGAGCGAGAGAGACATGGAAACGGAATAGATTGAAGAGAGAGAGAGAGACTTGGAAACATAATAGATTGAAGAGAGATGGAAGCGGAATTGACATCTCAACCTAATTGCCATTAACAGGAATCGAACCCTGAACCTTCGGATTGACAAGCTGCAACACTACCTATAGTGCTATAGCTTTGTACAGGCTGAGGTTGTCTGTTGAAGATAAAAGTGAACCAGTGAAAGCAGTCCGATCTACAAGCTCAGAAACACGTTGCTATCTGAAAAGTTTTGAGATTGTAGATCGGCTATTTTCAGAATGAACTATGTCATACATTGAAAAGACATACTCTCAAATAAGCATTTCAGGTTATCTTTAACAATTGCACTTGCATTAATTGACACAATCATGTTGTGTGCAATGCAACTTAAATGAAGTCTGCATCAAGTGGGGCTTGAACTGGCAACCTTGAGGTTCTAAGGCACACACTTAAGCGAGAAGCCATTGGACCAACAGACCTGACCTGGTGAATGAGAGAGAGAGAGAGAGAGAGAGAGAGAGAGAGAGAGAGACGAGAGAGAGAGGAGAGAGAGAGAGAGAGATGAGAGAGAGAGAGATAGAGAGAGGAGAGAGAGAGAAGAGAGAGAGAGAGAGAGAGAGAGAGAGAGAGAGAGAGAGAGAGAGAGAGAGATGACATTTTACATCCTGCCAAGTGAAAGCAACATGTGGTTTCACAGTGTCTGAATTAAATATTAGATTGTAATGTCTTAAAAAATTGCACATGCATTATTTGATGCAGTCATGTTTTGTGCGATGCAATTGAAAAGTGGAATGACCCACCTACAGACAGAGCCAGATAGACAGACAGAGTGAGAGAAACAGACAGCTCAACCTATTGCCATTGACAGGAATCAAACTCTCAACCTTCGGACTCACAGAATGAGACACTACAAGTAGTGCTATAGCTTCATCCAGGCTGAAGTTGTCTGTTGAAGATCATACACTTTTGCCTTCTGTCATGAACCAAGCCCCTGTTTCACTAACACTAAGATCACTCGTTCACAAACCATTTACCAATAGAGAAATTGTATGTCTCCTCGAAACCGAAACCAGTGAAAGCAGCCGATCTACAAGCTCACAAAACGTTGCTATCTGAAAAGTTGTGAGATTGTAGATCGGATATTTTCACAATGAAGTACGTCATACATTGAAAAAAACATACTCTCAAATAAGCATTTCATGTTATCTTTACCGTTTGCACATGTATTCATTGATACAGTCATGTTTTTTGCAATTCAACTTAAATGAGTCTGCATCAAGTGAGGCTTGAACCGGCAACCTTGCGGTCGTGAGGCACTCGCTTAAGGGAGAAGCCATTGGACCAACAGACAAGAACCTGTGAAAAAGGAGATCACACAGATGATACAGTTTCACGCAAATAGCTGAAAAATCCTGGGTTTAAGTGTTTTTCAAACTGCTCAAAATTGCAGACAATCTAAGGGCGGAGCTTACTGGTCAACGTGATACATGTGTTCCTCATGAGTCAAGGCACATGTGTAAGCAGGTTTAATGGCTGTCGGCCAAACGAGGCATGACTTTTGCCTGTTTAAAGTTTGCATTTAAAAAAAATCGCTATAGCGCCCCCCTTTGACCAATTGGAGTAAGATTGGTTTCAGTGATATTTGGAATGACCCTCAACATTACCGCAAAGTTTCAAAGAAATGTGAGTCTGCATGTATGTGTTAGGGGCAGATGAATAATTGTCATAAAACTGCAATATTCATTGGCTCATTAAAGCTTCATTTTTTCACTTATGGAAAATCTTTTGCATCAGTTTTTCGGCATAGGTTCAAAGTTCATGTGTAAAACGTTTCGTGCAGATTACTAAAAAATCCCAGGAGGAGATAGGTTTTAACTGTTTTTCATATTATTCAAAATGGTGGGAGATCTAAAGGTCAGAGGTCAAAAGTCAGAGTGTGAAAGTTGTTGATCATGAGTAGACGCATATGTATATTGAAGTTTCATGGCTGTAGGTCAAACAGGGCATGAGTTGTACCTGTTCAAAGTTGGCATTTTGCTATAGCGCCACCTTTTGACGAAAGATTGTGAGAATTATTTCTTGATAGTTTTTCATGACCATCTACCATATGGCCAAGTTTCGTAAAAAGCGTATGCACGGTTCAGCCAGAACTGCGAAAAGTGGCGGAAGAAAAAAGACACCAATATTAAAACAGGTCCAGAGCTGAGAGCTCTGGCCCCGTAAATACATTTCATTTTACATTTCACAGAAGATCACCGAGTGCTGATGGTAGCTTTTTAAGTACTAAAGTGCTGTACATTAAACACACGCATCAAAGTTAATCTTCTGCCTGGTGAGGCCCGGTTTTAGAAGAAATGCTTGGATGTGTTACTTGAGTAAAAGTACCAATACAACAATGAAGCACACAGGTACTCAAACCTTTTTGGTGTCCAGGACCCCCACATTGATATCTGGCCAAGGACCGCCATTTGAAAATGTTTTGTGCCAGGGACCCCTAGAAGAAAAGATTTGTGTTAAAAAAAAAAAATCGATATATTTCTTTTTTTAATAATAAAAAATAGCGAACTTGTAGATCTGCTGTTTTCAAATAGCTAACATGTGGATAAAGTGATCAAAATTATTGTGATGCGAACCCTGTGTGTGTGTGTGTGTGTGTGTGTGTGTGTGTGTGTGTGTGTGTGTGTGTGTGTGTGTGTGTGTGTGTGTGTGTGTGTGTGCGTGCGTGCGTGCGTGCGTGCGTGCGTGCGTGTGTGTGTGCGTGCACACGGACATTGGGTATGTGCAGGAATTTGAACACAGACACACACACAGACACATAGACACACACACACACACACACACACACACACACACACACACACACACACACACACACACACACACACACACACACACACACACACACACACACAACTAACCATAACTCCAGTTCCCAGCATGCTAAACTTCCCAAACTTAAAGGAGAGATCCATGCGCGTCGGGGGGGGGGGGTTTGTCCCCCCCTAGCTTCAGATTGGACCCCCCAAGTCAGATTGGACCCCCCCCAAGTAATTTAGGATAATTAAATAATACTTTTTTAATTTAAGTTAATAGAATCCGAAGCCGCTTTTGAAATCATGACATGCACTAATAAACACTAATTTATCCCCCCCCCCCCGTGTAAATCCCAAAATGGTTTGGTCCACAGCACCGCATTCCTCCTCACTGCACGGTGAAAACACTCGCCCCAAAAAACACTCGCCCCTATTTTTTTCGCCGGCCGAGGCCGCCGGATATACCCGGGGCGAGTGTGTTTTGGGACGATGCGTTCTTGTATTGTATCTATCCCGGCCACACAACATCCAACATGTGGTTTTTCACCGGTTTGTTTACAAGTCGAATTTGGGGAAAGAGCTCAACAACATAACGAGACACGAGAGGATACAAGAGCTATCTGTGCTAGCTGCAAAGTGTGCAGATTTAAGCAAGTATTTTAAAACAGTGAAAGCTACCGAGGAAAAAGAAACAGAGTGATAGACCCCCGCCAACTCAAAATAATGACCACGGGAGTTTATCATCAAATCCAAGGATTCGTAGTGTATAATTATAAACAAACAACCTCCTGGTGCTTCCAAGTTGGGGGGTAGTTTGACCAAAACCAAAGGTATTGAAGAGGAGGATATGGAGAATGTTACGGTCATCAGAGATCAAAGGATTTAGCAGCTGCCATTCTGATAATGTTAGGAGAATGGACTGACAGGAGTGACACTACGATCAGGTAGGGTCCAACCAAGTGTTTCCAAATGGACTGCAGTCTGCACAGAACCCTATCCATCAGATCCAAGTAGAGTAGGTATTTTTTTGCGTCCAAAAGACCATGTATTATGCATGTACATAATGAAGTTGACCAAAGTTTCTCAGGTGCATTATATTTGTTATTAGTGTCTGTCTATCCTCTGAAACAAACCAACTCCAAGTGCGGCTGCATCAATGATGAGTAAGTTTACTAAGTTAATATAAACTTCATGTTCTGAACAAAACTCACACGTCTCTGTGCCAAACCTTCTATTCGTTATACTTTACAGTAGCTATTGATAATCGTAGATGGTTGATGCTCAATTCCTCTGCTCTGCTCATTATTTGAAACAGCCAGTGCTGGGTAAAATAAAATGTATATTACTCCTACTCGGCCTGTGTTTTGCCTTGAGGTGATCAGGGCTACTCATCCCCAAGTCATTTAGAATAATAAAAAATGAATGTTAAAATAGTATTTTGATATTAAATCAGTAAAATTAGGCAAAATAACATAACCCTAACCTAACCCTAAAACCGAAATAAAGTAACCAAAATCCAAGAAAGAAACCTCCCAAATCCGCCATATAACAAAAAAAATTTGCGCACGCGCGCTTCGCCTCAAGACAGATTGACGCCCCTGGAGAGATCCAGTCATCCAGTCATCCAGTCATTTTAGGTGTTTGCTTTGATGTGTCGCTAATCACTCACCAACATACCAGGGGCAGTTGACTTTTTTCATAGAAGCCCCTGTTGTCCATTGTGGAGACCCCTTCCACTGGCATAATGGAGTAATGTATGAACGAAAATCGCCTATTTTAGCACCTCCAAAGTTCGTTTTTTTCCCACTAATCCTCATTATGCAGTGTCCTGAGACTCAAACATACACTGAATGTACCTTATGAGCTGCCGTTCATGCAGAACGACATGGAGCTAGTTGCTTGTTTCTCTCACAGAATCTGGCAACACAGAGGACTAGCTTAGGGCGGATTCAGACTGGGTCCGATTGATTCAAACCGTTCCCGAGTACGGTTCAATTCAATTCAATTCAATTTTATTAAAGTGTCAAATCACAACAAGTTGTCTCAAGACACTTTACATGTAGAGAAGAGACCCGACATCCCACCCTGAGCAAGCAATTTTGCGACAGTGGCAACGAAAAACTCCCTCTTAACTGGAAGAAACGTCAGGCAGACCCTAGGCTCTAGGGTGGCGGCCTTCTGCCTCGACCGTGTCGGGGGAAAGAAGAGAGAGAGAGAGAGGGAGAGACAGACAGACAGAGGAGAGACAGAAAGAGATACAGTGCAAGTAGTAACAATAACACTAGCAGCAAATATAATAGTGTAAGATAGTATATGATAATATAATATAATAAAATAATATAGTACAGCAATAGTGTGTATGCAGTATATAATGGTATAATAAAAGAATGTTAAGATAATATACAGTATAGTGTAGTGGTATAGTGTAGTGTAGTAGAAATCCACGGTCGTGCTCCATGGAGAGGCCCGGTCCGCAGTCACAGTATTGAGCCGCAGCTGGGGGTCCATGGACCTGCGACGTGGGAAATAAAAGAAACTCCGGGGAGCAGGTCCCCGGTTGTAGAATTAGTGGCAGGCCTTACTAGAGCGTGAATCTGTACAGGGTTAATTACGATTGTACCAATGGGACACAAACCCACACAACCAAAGGGAGGACGAGAAAGGAGAGGACGAGAGGAGAGAGGAAAAAAAGGGGGGGGGAGAGGATGACTATAGGGTGACTGAGTCTATACACTTTGGCTATAGGCTTTATCATAGAGAAAGGTTTTTAGTCTAGTCTTAAATTTACAGAGTGTGTCTGCTTCACGGACTGAGACTGGGAGAAGGTTCCACAGCTGAGGTGCCTGAAACTTAAATGCTCTACCTCCTGTTCTAATCTTTTTGGGGTTTCTTGGAGCTGTAAGCATTTTTCCATACTGTGGACGCAATGGTGTTCTGGCTGGTTTATAGGGCTCGATGAGTTCTTTGAGATATACTGGTGCCTGTCCATTGAGAGCCTTGTATGTGAGGAGGAGAACTTTAAACTCTATTCTGTATTTAACCGGGAGCCAGTGCAACGAGGCCAATGAAGGAGTGATGTGATCTCTTCTTCTGGTTCCTGTCAGTATGCGCGCAGCGGCATTTTGGACTAGCTGCAGGCTTTTTAGGGACTTACTTGGGCAGCCTGCTAATAAAGCGTTGCAATAGTCCAGCCTAGAGGTAACAAATGCGTGGACAAGTTTTTCTGCATCATTTTGGGACAGAATGTGCCTAACTTTTACAATATTACGCAGGTGAAAAAAGGCATTTCTTGAAATTTGTTTTATGTGGGACTGAAAGGACATATCTTGGTCAAACGTGACTCCCAGATTCTTTACAGTGGCCCTGGAGGTCAAGGTAATACCATCTAGGTTAAAATTCTTATCGGCTAGTTTATCTCTGAGGTGCTTAGGGCTAGAGGTGCTGCGATCATGATTTTTTAGATCCGATCCGATTCCGATCAGGCAGCATAAAACAGATCCGATTCCGATTAATTCCGATCCGATATGGCACGGCAATTAATATTAATATCTATTTTACTAAATGTTAAAAAATGATTGATCAAGTGATATTACTCAAACAGAGAACATAACCTCCACAGAATAATAGTCAACAAGTTCCACAACAGTAGTTTAGAAAAACTGCCCCATTTATTATTAACCAGTGCTAATGGGTTCACTTTAACTTAAACAGCAGCATTAAATAAAATACAAAATAAATGAAAAGATCCTGTGTAACACAAACTTGGCTTCCATTTGACATGGTAATTTCAGGTAAAAAAATAAAAGTAATGACTTCTAAAGTCACAATTTCTCACAAATATAAAAATTAATAAAATCCCTTTACAACAATACACACACAATATTGTCCAACTGTTCAACGCTGAGTCCAGGGCTCCAATTCTGCCCAATGCTACCATTGTTCTACTAAAACAATAGGGTGAACAAATAACAAAACGTATTAATAATATAGTCCACAAGTTCCACAACAGTAGGTTCTGAGAAAAAACAACTGACCCATTTATTATTAGACGTCTCCAATGGGTTCACTTTAACTAAAAAATAAATTAAAAGATCCTGTGTAACATAAACTAGGCTTCCGTTTGTCATGGTCATTTCAGCCAGGTAAAAAAAAAAGTCATGACTTCTAAAGTCACATAGGCTATAAAATAAATGAAATCCCTAATAACAAATCACACAATATTGTCCAACTGTTCAACGCTATGAGTCCAGGGCTCCAATTCTGCCCAAAAGCAATGCTACCATTGGTCTCCTGATCACCTTGACATTTTGAAAACAAGGGCACAAAACATTCAGTTTTTAGTTTACTACTAAATCACCTGCTCCATCTCCACTTTCTGCAGTCCAAGCATGATGGGGAGATTCTTTTTTAAGAAAATTAGCATTTCGGTATGCTCAGCTGTCAGCTTGTTCCTTTTCTCGTCTAAGATAATTGACGCTGTGCTAAAGAGCCTCTCGCTCTCTACACTTGTGCAGGGAGCACAGAGGAACTTTGCTGCTGTTGCTGCCAGGGTGGGGAATCGAGTGCTCTTGCTTTTCCAGTATTCGAAAGGATTGCTCTTACGATCTAGAAGAGCCTCGCTGAGGTAGTTCTCCATTTCAATCACTGACCCTGAGGTGACCTGGTCAGAGTCAGAACTGGAAGGACCTGCTGCGCTGCTCTCAAATATCTCATCGAAGATGCTGCCAAGGCTGCTGCTCGCACCCTCCACCCGTGGAGTCTTCTCTGCAGGCTCTGACACGGATTCAGCTTGAGACCTGGCCTTCAGCATATCTTCCATTTTCCCCACCTCTGCCCTTAATGCCTCCTTTGCATGTCTCACCTTGTCTGCATTTGTGAAGTACCTGGTATAAATATAAAATATTTAAAATGATCAAATAATGTAATCAGTCATGTATATGTATTTTGGAGCTTTTTCACGCTCACAGACACAGTAATGATAAACACAGTGATTATGTAGCCCACTTCATATCAGTATGTGTGCAATTTATTTATTTATTTTTTAAATAATAATATAATAATATGTTTGAATTCCCTTACTTGTCTTTGTACCGTGGATCGAGTAACGTTGCCACGACGTACAGGGGCTCTGATTCCACATTAGTGAAACGTTTGCGGACTGCATCCAGAAGGGTGGTTTTCATCGTTTTGATCCCGTGGTCATCTTCGTCCTCCTTACTGAGAAAGCGGATCAGGACATGGACAGAGGGGATGACATCAGCTGCGGTGGCTGAGGCAGCACTGACATTAGTTGTTAGCTCTTGAAAGGGGGCGAGAACCCTCAATGTCTTCTCTAACAGAGCCCACTGGTTTCCTGTTAGATTGGCTGGCAGGCTGTGTTCAGATGAGTAGGACTGCAGTACCCTCTTCTGATGAACGAGGCTGTCAATCATGCATTTGGTACTACTCCACCTTGTTTGGACATCCTGTTGCAGACGTGTTTGTTTCATTTGCATCTCTCCTTGTATGTCAAAAAGGCGTCCATAAGCCAGGGGGGAATGCTTAAAGTGGCCCACTATTTTTCTCCCGTTGGCTAATGCATCACTTACAGCTCGCTGTGACAAAAGCCCTTCATGCACTATGAGCTGTAGAGTGTGAGCAAAGCATCCTAGGCTTCCCACACCTAACTGATCCATAGCCTTTTTCATATTAGAGGCATTGTCCCTTAAAATGACATGGACCTTCTTTTTGTCAATCTTCCAATCAAGCAGCATTTGATTTATGGCGCCCGTGATGGCATCAGCTGTGTGTGAACCTCTGAACTCGCGTGCATGTAACACCGCTTTCCTCAGGGTGAAGTCGGGGTCCACCCAGTGCGCAGTCAGACTCAGTAAGGACATCGGACTTACATCTGAACTCCAGATGTCGGTCGTGAAACTAATTGCTTCTGCACTCTCCACATATGCCGCCAGAAAACCTCGCACTTCTTTATGAATCTGCGGGATGGCTGTTTCAGTAAGATAACTGCGGCTGGGCATAACGTAGCGAGGCTCTAGGTGCTCTATTAAGCGTTGAAATCCGACATTAGTTACCACTGACAGTGGCTGGTCATCCAGCACTATAAACTGGGCAATGAGTTCTGTTATTTCTTTTGCCTTCTTGCTCTCTCTTGGGAGTTTTTCACGCTTTTCAAAAGTCTCTGTCAACGTTGGTTGTTGTTGGGGGCCAGCGTGTGCTCGCTTTTTCTTTTCTGTAGCTTTTTGATATTCCGAATATAGGGCTTGATGGTGTTTTTTAAGATGGTTAATTAGGTTGGTCGTGTTGTACCGTGTATTGACGTTGCCACCGCGTGGGACGTCTTTTAGACACGACTTGCACTGGGCTGTTGGGTCCGTTTGGACTTTTAACACGAAGTACTCCCACACGAATGACATCGCCACTTTCTGCTCGTACTGTTGTTCTTCTAGCCTCCACTCTGCAGCCGTGCTAATAACAAACACTGGTGCGATCATGGCCGCTACATGCTGGACCTAGTGTTGCCACATTTTGTGAGAGAAATAAGCAACCAGGTCTAGGAAAACCTGGGCACAAAACATTTATAAAAAATATTTGAGAACCACTGGTTTAAATAATAATTACAAAAAAATGGAAGGAAACCAAAATAAGCAAGTATACGTATAGTATAAATAAGCCCCAAAAACCGCAACGCACAACTACAGATTTTTACAAGCAACTTTACAGAAAAATAAGCCCAAAGTCGCTTATAATAAGCCGACGTGGCAACACCGGCTGGAGCCAGCGTGCGACCAGCTGGAGCCAACGTGCAAGTGGGAAGGATCAAAGTGCTGGAGCGGATTACTGGAATGGAGTGCTTTAATCGCAGCGTTTTATCGGTCATTTTGCTGAAATCCGATCCGATCTGATCCACATTTTTTCATTGATATCGAGCCGATATCCGATCAGTAAATCGGATCGCGGCATCTCTACTTAGGGCCAAGTACAATAACTTCAGTTTTGTCCGAGTTGAGGAGTAGGTAATTACGGGTCATCCAACTCTTGATGTCTATAAGACATGCTTGAAGTTTAGCCAGTTGATCTGTTTCATCTGGCTTCATCGATAGATATAATTGTGTATCATCTGCATAACTGTGGAAATTTATAGAGTGTTTCCTAATTATCTCACCTAAAGGAAGCATATATAGAGTAAATAGTATTGGTCCAAGTACAGAGCCTTGTGGGACTCCGTATTTAACCTTTTCGCGTAATGAGGGTGTATCGTTAACGTTTACAAATTGAAATCTGTCAGCCAGATAGGACTCAAACCAGTTCAATGCAGCACCCTTAATGCCAACCAAATGCTCTAGCCTCTGTAACAAAATATGGTGATCGATAGTATCAAATGCAGCACTGAGGTCCAACAAAACCAGTACAGAGAGAAGGTTGTTAACGGTTGGCTTCTCCCAGCTGGCCAGCATTCACACTGGCCAGAATTCTTCTGTTCTCGAGTACATTTCATTTAGCAGTAATGGTAAATATGTGCCTCATGGGGGCGCTGTTGACTATGGGGCTTTGGGAGATATAGAATGTCATTCACAGAAGAAGAGTCACTTGCCAGAGTTTAGAGTGAATAATAAAGTTTGACTGTGTTCCTGACGTCGTCTTGAGTTATAATAATAACAGAACAACAATACACAACCAAAGCAGTGTGTGCGTTGGTCTTTGAAACCTCAAAATGTAACGTCGTCTATCGCGTCTCTGTTATTATCAATATGATCGTGACGTCACTGATGCATCCTTGGTATTTTAGCAGTGACGTCACGGACTAATATATTATTAGTATATTTATTTTTTGTTTATTATTTTTCACGGCTCGCGCTACTCAAACACTAGCGGGATTATTATTTCTTGTCAACATTCAAGTAGAACTATGAGAAGGTATAACCCAGCTAAAATAATGTGTCATTATAAAAATATATAAATGATATATGATTCGCAGTCCACTTCCTCCTGTTGGTACGGATGGCTTCACATTGCATCGTTCCGTACTCGAATACGCATGATCCGGATCCGAGACTACCTCCTGAGGCGGTCTCGGGTACGGTACGGTGATCCGTTTCTGGGAACGATACGCAACGTTCACACTATCACAACATCAGCCAAGTGGTCCAGGGTGCGCACCCGGGACCATAGTGTGAATCCTCCCTTACAAAAAGTCAACTGCCCCTGGTGTATGTTGGTGAGTGATTAGCGACACATCAAAGCAAACACCTAAAATGACTGGATCTCTCCTTTAATAGGTGCTCTTAGACGGCCAATAGGGACAGGCTTCTATTTGATCCACTACACTTCCTTGTTTATCGTAGCGCAACAACGGCAGAATATCAAAACCCTCGCCCCAAAACACAGTTGCCCCGGGGCAAATCCGGCAGTATTATAGGCAAATCCAGCGGTATATAGAATGGGGGCGAACGTGTTTTGGGGCAAGTCTTCCGGTTACCTAATGGAATGCTTTCATTTGCTTTCCGAGGCGAACTTGTCCGCCCAGCCCAACACTTATGGAATACTTTCATTGCAGTAAGCAAGGAAATACTTTGTTTTGTTGTTACTTTTGGGTCAATTTATGTATTTATTTATTAAGTGGCCATGTAATAAGCAGAATAATGTATGGGGAGGTGGTCATTATTGAAAATGTAAAGCCTTCAGGGTGATTATCCACCTCCGCTCTGCGTCTGTGGATAATTACCCTGTCGGGATTTCATTTTCAATAATGACCACTTCCCCATACATTATCCCTTGTTCAACATACATACAGTTGGTGCCTAGTGAGTTTGTCGTTTCTCATGTGACTATCACTTGTCTGATTTGCGCCATGCAGCCAAGGCCACCTCACTTTATTTGTTTCAAACAGACAGACAGACAGACAGACAGACAGACAGACAGACAGATAGATAGATGTCTTATATTATTATTATTATTAATAATAATAATAATAATAATAACTAGCAATAATTAAGTGTACTTAGAGCGTTTACATTTTGATTGGGTTTTCTGTTCAGCGTCAGGCAGTCAGGAACGCGTCTCTGTCATTTTAGAAATATTCAGACACACATTGGTTTCTGTCTGTCAGAGAGAGAGAGAGAGAGAGAGAGAGAGAGAGAGAGAGAGAGAGAGAGAGAGACAGTCTTATATATTATTATTTTTTTCTCGCATCAATTGCTGTGTAGTATGTAGCCTACTTTTTTCCTTTGCAAATGGAAAGCGGCGCATGCAGGGGGGGGGGGGGGTGCTCGGGCATGCGGGTTAAGCGAGAGGTGGAGCTATAGCGTCATTCGGTTCAGTAAAGATGCGTATTTGGTTGTACACACGGAGACGCAAGGGTGGCGTTTTCAGATTTATTCACTCTGGGACCCGGTTTAAAAAATGTGCGTTTTCGGGCACCCAAAACGCCGGTTCCGTGTGGACGAAACGTAATAGTGGAGGTGCAGAGGGGGGGAGGAGGAGATGAAGAGTAGGGGGATGTGTGTGTTGAAGACAGCCAGCCTCACTCTAGCTCCTCTTTAGTTACAACATGTAGGCCTAGTTCCCTCTACACCGACTCTCCGAAAATAGCCGATCACAACGCCTCACAGCGCAAGACCTTGTGAGCTTGTAGATCTGCAATTTTCAGCTAATGTGGCATTATTAATGTAAAAAATGTTCCATGTTCAGCTTCAACAATTATTTCATGGCAAGGCATTGTGAGCTTGTAGATCAGCTATTTTCAAATGGCTGAGAAAATAAATAAATAAATACATTATAGAGCTTGTAGCTCTGCTATGTTTGGTACGACCATGCACTGAAGTCTGGGCATTTACTTGTAATCCAGTATTTCTACTTTTCAGTATTGATATTTTTTACTTAAGTCATTTGAGTAGCCTACTTTTTCCACCACTGCTTTGATGAAGCTCTTCCTCTGCTTTTTTGGGGAGAAGGGCTGCCCAGCTCTTGGCAGGGGGGGATGTAACACTGTAGAGTCTAAGACTGTAGGCTACAGTGGCTATATAATTAACATAACCGGTTTAGCGATGAATAGACTGGACAGGGAGCACAGCAGTTGAAGAGTTTTTTGGTTTGCAGTTTACTTAAGTAAAAGTATCAATACTGCAATGTAGAAGTAGCCTACTCTGTTACGAGTAAAGTATATATAGTATATTATATTAATTGTAATCACTCTCTCTCTCTCTCTCTCTCTCTCTCTCTCTCTCTCTCTCTCTCTCTCTCTCTCTCTCTCTCTCTCTCTTTCGTTCGCCAAAAATCAATCTGGGAACCCAGAGCCAAGATGAGAATGAAAAACAGCGCCCTCTGCTGTTTGTACTATCTCATCTTGGCTCTGGGACAATGACAACGTAGCACCCGTGCGCAAGGAAACCGGGGTTTTGGTCTGCCTTCAGCCTTCACTTCCGGTGGTGCCACTATGTTTTCATTCCCACTAACAATATTTCTACACTGAACACTAACACCACTTCTCCCAGAGAACATGGATCGTTTTGGTTATAAGCCCACTTGTTTCTATGATGAAAGAGTAAGTTAAAATGTGAATATCTTTCCGTGGTTTTGTCTGCTCCGCGGACGCTATTGTTAAATTAGTTTGGGTTTGTTTCGAGGGGGAAGGATTGACGGACACGTGAATCCACTACATTTGATTGGGTAAAGCGCGGCCTGCTTCCTGATTTGAAGGCACGCCCACTTGTAGCCCAGTGCGTACATGTTATGACGAACCTTCACGACAGATTCCAACGCAGAGCAGAATCTGTTCTTGAGAGATTAGCCAAAAATAGACTAAAATGTTAGAAAATAGAGTTGCATCGCGACTCGTTGTGAGCTTGTAGATCCGTTTTTTTTTTGCCTATTTAATAGCCATGCTGAAATTGCATCTGAACAAATAGCCTCCCCGCTCAAAGAAAGAGACACACGGCATAAGTGCACACACAGAAAGCACAGAGCGTATGACCCCGTATCAAACCCATGAGCTCGCACACGGAGAAAAACTGTATTGACGTGTGCCGTAACCACTGAACTAAGGCGGACTACGCCATAAGATCAGATTTGAAGAGAATATATCCGTTAAACACACACGAATAAAATATAAAAGCCATTGAATTAAATATATATAGCAATAGTGCCACTGAACCACCACCACAGAAATAAACAAACAAACAATTTGTCAATTCAAATGAGCTATTGGCATGAGAAAAAATACGTTTAGAGAGAGAGAGCGGCCCATTTTCCCGTCTCGTTTTATCAATTAAGACGTTGAAATTAAACTAATGTTTATCTCAGCATCATGCTATCTAACTTTATTTGCTTAATATTTTGCTTAATATAAATGTCACATCTTGGACTGTAAGCAACAGACAGGATCTTTCTCTGTCTTTCTAGGAAAAACAGTGCCTAAAAACCCCAAAACAAACAAATTTGCAATTCAAATGAGCTATTGGCATGAGAAAACATACGTTTACATTTTCCAAAGCAAGTGTCCAAACATAATACAAAAGTGTAAAGTAAAGTATGTACAGTTTGGAGAGGATAGTAACTAAAATATTCATGCTGTCTGCTGTGGGTGGGATAAAGCAGTAGACCGCTGCTGCCCCTAGTGGCACAGAGCAGAAATAACACATGCCCTGCGTGACACACATGAGATGCTAGAAGAAAAACGACAAACTCATTAGGCACCAACTGTACATACATACATACATACATACAGTACATAGCACCTTTATCCAAGGTGCTTTACAATGATGGTGCATTACATTCACCCATTCATTCATACCCTGATGGTGGAGGAAACCACGCGAGGCACCAACCTGCTCATGGGGAGCAAATAGGGGTTCAGTGTCTTGATCAAGGACACTTCGACATTAACTCTTGGGGAGCCCGGGATCGAACCGGGAACCTTCCGGTTCTCCAAACTGCTCTACCTCCTGAGCCACTGACACCCCTGAGCTATGGTACTTATGTTATTTTCCACCACTGAAAACAATCTGTGCTGATGTGTACATTACATGTAAATGAATTGCATAATTCATCTTAGTCCCCTCTACACACACATCAGTATGATGAAGAGTGGCTGTCATCCGTCCTGATGGCTTTAGACATGTGATTAATGTCTTGCAACGGACCACGTTTGAGACTAATGAGCTCTGATTGTTTGTGTATAATTGATGTCAGGGTCCGTCTAATCCTCTGTGTTTCCCTCCCTTTGTCTTAATTGGCATTAATAGTGGACAACACATAGACAGACCGCTTTTACCCCAACAACACTTTCTCCCTCTCAATCTGTCTCTGTCTATTATCCCCCCTTGCTGGCAGTGTGTGTTTGTGTGTGTGTGCAGTGGCGGAGCGTCCGGGTAGGCTAGGTAGGCGGCCGCCTACGGGCCCGGAACTCCTTGCGCCATTAAATCAAATACAATTTGGGAGCTTTAAACCAGTGTGCAGATGTGATACCTTCTTCTCCTTGCCTTGATATCCAGCAACTGGCCTAAATACAAGATGTGCACACAATCTCCTCTGTGAACTCCGAAATGTGGGGCGTTTTGATCTAACCAATCACAGTCTCACCCGACGTCCCCGTCCTCTCAGGCTATGGGAGCGCTGGAAGCACAAACTGCCCAGTGCGCCCCTGACTCTCGCCGTGCAGAGAGAGAGAGAGAGAGAGAGAGAGAGAGAGAGAGAGAGAGAGAGAGAGAGAGAGAGAGAGAGGGAGAGGGGGGGGCGGGGGCAATCCTAAGAAACGTTTATCTACTGCCTTGCTTATTTCTCACCTCAAATGTCTTCATATACATATTTTAAAGTAGTGTTTAAGTTTAAAACGAGTAAAGCACCATCATCTTGGGTTAGATAAAGAACAAAGCAGCCCAATAGTGTCTCCCTAAAATCAGGTGCGAGTGGAGGAACGTGCAACTATGAGAACCAGTCACACAGGTGAATGAAATCATGAATTTTCTAAGTGATCCTGGGCACTACTCCCCTTACCAGCCTAGGGAGGCCAGGGCCGAGCTCATGCCTCCTTCAGTGCATGAGAGCCAACTGACCTTCTTGTCACCTGACAGGGGGGAGTTTCCCTGGTTGGACGTAGCGCGTGGAAGGAACACGTTATTCCAACCAGTTCCCTTCCCCTCCATCAGGCGCCCCGGCTGTCATGGGGAGGTGTTATAGTGACCAGGATTACTACATGTTTTTGTGAGGGTATTAACTACCCTGAGAGACACGGGGATAACATGCAAACTCCACACAGACTTTGGACCTGACCGAAAACCTCACCAGGGTGAAAGTGATGCAGCGTGAGATAATACAGTGATATATTTGACTATTGTCCTTTAGTTACAGGAATTGCAAACGTGGAAAAAAAAATTTATATTTGGAAATTGGCCTTTGGCACTCTGATATACAATATACAAATACAGTATATGAGACGCTGCAACTGAGACACTGCTGTGCTGCTGTGCCAGAAGCGCTTCCCTTAAAACAGATTTTTTTTTACTATTTTCTTTAAGTCTGATTTCTCATGAACGATTACATGCACCGTTTCTATGCATACAAAGTTTACAGCCGACCTGCTCCTACAGTACCTGGGCTGCTGTCAACAGCCTACCACCGCTAGCCTAACAGCTAGCTGTGGCTAACTTGACAGCCCCTATCCTGCTGATTTTTGCTCCGATCCTGTGTTTTTTTATATTATTGGATGCTCTGCTTGTAACATCTACAAACGCAGATGCTTCATTTTAAAGTATCACTATCCCCCGCACACGCACCATCAACCCCTCCACTGCACCATTGATTTCCCTCAGTTTGAATGACTCTCCGATTCATGCTCTAGACTCAACCTGCGCTCCCAGCGCAGATGCACTCCTCATTATCTTTAATTCCGCATGCACTGAAATACTTGACTCTGTCGCGCCCCTCGGTATAAACGCACCAAAACTCTCCCCGAGCCGTGGTTAAACCACTCCACCCGCGCTCTTAGGCGCCTGTGTAGGTGCGCGGAGAGGAAATGGCGCATGGACCGACTACACGTGTCCCTGGATATCTTACGCAACAGTCTCTCCGATTACCATAGAGCAGTAAAAACGGCCAAAATACAATACTTCTCCAATTTAGTCAATAAAAACAGCCATAAACCTCAGGTGCTTTTCAAAATGTTTTATTCCCAGACAAATCCCTGTGATGCACCTGCTATTGCCCCCTCTCTAAGTCTCTGTATTGACTTTCAAACTTTCTTTATTAAAAAAAATCGCAATCTCGGTCACTTCATAACTACACCGTTCCCAACCCAGCTACATCCACCCGCCCTGTCAATTTCTCCCATTTGTAACCCATATCCAATGGTGGAAAAAGTACAATTTTGTTTTACTTAAGTAAAAGTATCAATACCACAATATAGAAGTACTCTGTTGCAAGTAAAAGGCCTGTGTTCAAAATGTTACTTGAGTAAAAGTACAAAAGTATTGGCATCAAAATATACTTAAAGTACCAAAAGTAAAAGTACAAACATGTTTGAAAATAGCCGATCTACAAGCTCACAACCCATCGTGATGCGACACGTTGTGAGCTTGTAGATCTGCTATTTTCAAATACAATATAATAATGTATATCCACAAAGTAACTAGTAACTAAAGTTTTCAAATAATTGTAGTGGAATAAAAGTACAATATTTGCCTCTGAGATGTAGTGGAGTAGAAGTAAAAGTGTTGAAAATGGGAAATACTCCAGTAAAGTAAAACATCCTCAAAAGTGTACTTAAGTACAGTACTTGCCACTGCCCATATCTCTCTCCTCACTCTCAAAGGTTGTTTTACACCTACAATACGGCCCACAAATTGGCAGACAGCATCCCTCTTTTTATTGAGGTGTTTGGTGAGGTTGGCCAAACTGTTTTACTGCTGATTAACACATTCACTGCCAAGGATGGAGATCTCCGTCATTTCAAATCCAACCGTTCACCGGATTCTAGCTCGGATTATTATTTTTGAGTGGTGCCAGCCACTCCTACACTTGACCGTGTGTGGGTCTGTCCGGGTGTTCGTCCGTACGTTTGAGAACGGCCTCAACAACTGCAGCTGATTGCAACACAAAGATGCAACCAGTTACACTAATTAAACACAAACAGGAGTGCAACACATGCACCACTGAAAGACATGCACACACATGTTTGAGTAAAAGCACTTAAAAGAAAGTCAATACATTGAGTAAAAATACTTTAAATGAGTACCTAAAATGAGTAAAGATACTGCGCGCGCGCACACACACACACACACACACACACACACACACACACACACACACACACACACACACACACACACACACTAAAATGACCCATCTACAATTTGAGTAAAAGTACTGTAAGTACTTTTAAAGTAGTCTTAGGCTAATAATAGCTTAAAGGTAGGGTAAGTGATTTGCAATTATTCAAATAATTGCTAAATGGGTCTATGTTCTGATAGTGCTCGTTACTATAGAGTGTCCTGTCCATATGGAGGAGTCTCCATGTCTCTCCAGCTCTTTATAAAACAGAAAATGCATTTTCGTTTCAGTTTCAGTTTAATTTCCAATTTTATCCAATCAGGATAGAGAACTCAATCAGGATATAGATTAAACAAGTGAAATTGGAAGTGATGACACTAAGAAATGAGCATGCAAAATTGGAACTGGAACACTTTAAAAATGAAGCTTAAAAATGGGTACTTTCTCCTGATTGGCTGAGATTTTGACACCTACCAGAAAATGTATTTTCTGTTTATTAAAGAGCTGGAGAGACGGGGAGACTCCTGTTACTGAACAAACACTCTATAGTAATGATTACTATCAGAATATAGTGCTTTAACCTTTAAAAAAAATACTTTTTGTTTTAACCCAAAAATATCACTTACCCTACCTTTAACACATTGGGTGCCAAAACCGGGAATCTCTAACCTGACTCAGCCAGATGGGGGCGGTATTGAGTTTCACAATACACCCTGCATCTGGGAGTTACCCGGTCGCTGCGTGTACAAACCAATCAGCGGCTGCTAGGGGCGGGATCATCCAATCACCTGCCAGGTAGTTTGAAAAAATGAAACGCCGTCTTGCATCGATTCTGCTACCGGAGTCTCAGATGGAAGTAGGCTGTGAAACAAAATGTGTGTCGCAAGCTTCTTCCATTTGGCGGAGTCAGGTTAGGGAATCTCTGGTTTTAAATTTTTAGCGCTTAGGTGCCAAAACTATAATAATAAATAATCGTGAAATCAATGTTTGTTTGTTTTTTACACAAGGGTGGGGGGGGGGGGGGGGCTAGTGCAACTTTGGAACCACCCACGGTGCCTCTGAGAAGGAAGGGACAAATGGATCACCTTGCCCAAAAAAATTGCTCCCGTCCGTCCCATTCTATCTCCTTGCAAAACAACTCCACATTTCCATAACTTTTTACAGTGGGGAAAACGAATCATTTTCGATGCACGATCACTCCGCCATGGCGACTCCACATCCACCATCGTGCATGCATCTATTGTTTACAATCGGGTGCTCGTCGTGGACTCTACAGCTGTAAACAGCGTAGTGTTACAAATGGTGAGATCTCTGGCACTCAACGTACACTTTTTAAATAAAACTGGCACTGAATGTGTTAATGAAATGAACTCATCGAAGGCACCACTCACTTCACACTGAGTGAGATTTTTTATGTGAAAACAAGGCATTTTCAACGGGCAATAGCAACAAAATGGCCGATCGCAGTAAAACAAAAATTGTTCCGGTGGATAGGCGAGACCCTCCCCCACCCCCCAGACTCTTTTTGTTTACATCCGCGTGCACGTCATGGCTTACGGCTCTCCAAAGATCGTCAAAATAAGGTACAAAACGCTGGCAGCAGCGGATGAATTAATTAAATAATACCTGGCAGTGAATGTGTTAATACATGTCTCACCTTAGAATGTGTCCCTGCTGCCTTTAAACACGCAGTTGTACACCCACTACTCAAAAATAAAAACCTCGACCCATCAATCTTGTCACATTTCAGGCCCATCTCTCAATTACCATTCTTATCTAAAGTTCTGGAGAAAATAGTCTATAACCAACTTCAGTCATTTTTTATCTCACAAGGTATTCATGAGACATTTCAATCCGGGTTCAAACCAGGCCATAGCACAGAAACGGCTCTTCTGGAGGTTATTAATGATTTACTTTTAACATTTGACTCTGGTAACCCTGCCGTCTTGGTGCTCCATGATTTATCGGCCGCTTTCGATACTGTTGATCACCGGATTCTATTTTCACGGCTCGAAAAAAAGTGAACACATAACCCTGTCTTGGCCTCACTTAACACATTGGGTGCCAGAGGTTTATTCAAATATTATACGTTGAGTGCCTGCATTTCTTCCATCCACTTGCGTTATACGTTTCGTGCTGTGAGAAGCCCAGACGCGGAAGTGCATGTAAACAAAGCGTGCGTGCGAGACGGCGGAGGGTCCCGACTAACGCCTGGAACAATAATATTTCCAACGCGACCCTCCATTGCAGCGTGATCGCCGATCGAAAACGGCTCGTTTCCACCACATTAAAAAGAAATGGAGATATTAAGCTTTTAGTCAAGGAGATAACATTGAAAACGCCGACCGGAAGGATTTTTGACATGGAGCCAGATCCAGCCTCTTCTTCTCTGAAACTCATTGGGTGATGTCAAAGTTTCGTTTTAGCGCCCCACGTGGCCCACATGTATAAAAATAGAATTGGGTCAAAAACGGTCCGGACCGTTTTCGGCACTTCTCGTTTGGACCCTCAAAAACGGTCCGGACCGTTTTTGGCATTCAATGTGTTAATTAACTCCCTGTTAATTTTAGGATTGATTTTAAGGTTCTCCTATTGCTTTTAAATCTCTAAATTGGCTGGCCCCTCAGTATCTCTCTGAGTTCCTGGAACCCTATACCCCAGCCAGAGCTCTGAGATCTGCTGGTCGAGCTCAATACTAGCAAGAGAACCAGGGGTGCACGCGCATTTGCAGCCCCCAGGCTCTGGAATAGCCTGCCCTTCCATATTCGATCTGCTCAGTCCATAATGTTTTTCAAGTCCCTGCTCAAGACTGATTTATTTTCTTTGGCTTTTAATCTCATCTGAGTGTTTTATATTTGTGCATATACGTGTATTGTGCTCATGTTGACACTTGTCTCATGTATATGTGTTTTGCTTTGTTTGTTGTGCCTGCTCTGTACAGCACTTTGGTCAATCTCGGTTGTTTTAAATGTGCTACTGTATGTAAATAAAGTTTGATTTGATTTGATTTGATGTATAAATATCAAGAGTAATTGTTTATTATACCCACATAGTAATACCCATTATTATTTTGAGTTATTCATTCGTATTCTTATTTATTATTGTACAGTTATTATTATTATTATTGTTGTTATTATTATTATTATTATTATTATTATTATTATTATTATTATTACCCTTATTATTATTATACCCATAGTAATTGTTTATTATACCCACCTTTATAACTGTTCTACTTATGTTTGCATGGTTTTATTTATTTGTATTATTTGTTTGGATATTTTAATTTTTATCTTTAAATAAATACATGAACTGTTTTATTTAAAGATAAAAACTCATCCCTTGTTTGTACTCATCTAATTAATTACAAATGTAAACTATGCCAAAGTGAAATAAGCTCTTAATGTTTAATTAATTTAGACCTTAATGGACCCCTGCAGGGGTATTTACTCATTTCACAATGAGTTAGACATTATAACTCTATGGTTATACATAATCAATTTCATAGCAGTTTTAGCGATAATTCATTATCCTAAGTCCAAAGCTAACCATTCTAAGCCTTTTTAACACTCAATGAGTTATACTTAACGCATGTAATAGTTATTTTAGCGATTTTTCATATTCATGAATCCAAAGTTCACCATTCTAAGGCTCTCTTTTAAAATATGGCGTTTGTATGTGCTTTTTGTTTGTTTTTGTTGCTTTATTGTCGATAATTATGTAAAAACAAAAAAGAAAAGTCTGTTCATCAGTTCCGGGTGCGTCAAAGAAGCAGGGCGTGGCTATAGCACATTTGGAATGACGTGCCTGGAATATGAATCAATATAATTCAGTACGGCTTGCGTACTGTTCCTAAATTCCTAATTCTGTTTAGAACCAGACCAACACAAATCTGGCATCGGGTCATGTTTTAGTTTTATAATACTAATAATATGATAGTATAAGAACGTTTTCCGAATTTCATGTATCAAATATAAAATAAACATTTAAAGATTACTTGGCATTTGGCACGTCAAAGCAGGCAAACCCCACTAGTTGTTGAGCTGCAGGCTTCCGCGAGAGTACGTTCAACTTACCTTGCGTAAAGTGTTGCCAGGTCTGCTTATTACAATTTTCCCCCAAGATTTTATTTGAAAATCTACAAGCTCACAAAGCGTCGCATTGTGTGCAAGTACTGTAGGTGTAGGCATAGCTGTCAGATTTCCTGAAACAGTCCAAAGAGAACTTTTGGATAACAGTGGCTGATGGATTCATTCATGAACACAATTTACAGAGGTGACGTCTGCAAAGTAAATGCATATGACAACAATATAAAGTATCCCACTTATGCAAGTAAAGAGAATATGTTAAATAAATGTATGTATGTATATATATAAATGTATGTATATATATATATATATATATATATATATATATATATATATATATATATATATATATTGTGGGTTAACAAATAATAGGCCTACATATTTCAGAGGTTACTTCAATCAGCGACCTCTCGCTTGCACGTGCACGCACGGGCAAGCGTGTGCACATGCACGTGATGTAGTGGCACACTAATTAAAACCCCACAACAACAGACCTTGGGTCCGTCACTCTAATATGGAACCAAATGGACCCTCACGGGTCTGTAACAACAATGAGTACTTTTTCCAAAGTAGGAATGACAGAAGTACAATTTCTTACCAATGCATTGCTGTATTAAAATGTAGACATTTCCCAAAGCAATTCAAAGATTTTCCAGCCATTTTCAATAATACAGAAAATAGCAAATCTATAAGGTTACAACATGTCACATTGTGAAGTGTTGTGACCTTATAGATCTGCTATTTTCACTATAGTTGAGAAAAGGCTGAAGTGGATCATTCATAATGTACGAGTCAAAAGTACATTGGCCGCGTTTCCCAAAGAGATTCGTAGAGATGCTGCGTAGAGATGCTGCGTAGAGATCCTGCGCAGGTCCTACGACGGGTCTTACGTGCGTCCACACAGGCTGCGCAGTACCTTAGCAGGCACGTAGATTTCAGGTCATGCGTAGCCTACGCAGCTTGCGTAAGAGCCTCCTACACAGCTGGGACCCGGCGAAACCTACGCTCTACCCTCATTAGAAGCAGCTGGTTGTGCCCTACGTGCAATCTAAACTGGCTTCAGGAAACACCATCGTCGTAGGTTCCCAAGTCCACGGCGTTACGTGTCTGCTAAAACTACATTCGGGAGACAGAATGCACGTACCCTACTCCTCATACTCCTAGGAGTGGTTGTAGCCCTGAATGCTGTCCTACGCAGCAGTTTGTTACGAGCGCCCTGGGGCGCTCGTAACACCCATCGTAGCGAAATAGATCTATGAAAAGACCGACCGACCACACACACACACACACACACACACACACACACACACACACACACACACACACACACACACACACACACACACACACACACATATATACTTTATATATATATATATATATATATATAAATACGGCCGGGCCGGTGCGTAACGTGCGATGCCTACCCAAAAAAACAGACATACGAGCTGTCAACGCACTGCGACATGCCGTGTCGACAGCTTGCAGATCTGTTCTTTTGGGTAGGGCGAGCGGCTGCGCTGCTTCGTCCTCTATGCATGAACCCGAAGTTTACAAATTGTACTCTCACGGATGATCCGATCATCTGATAAAAATGTTAAGCATAAGCCAAGTTAACTAAAGGTATATAAATGATGCTGAGCATGTTTCCTTAATTTCTAAGTTTTATAGTTAAACGTTATGATGAAAGTCCCCAGTTCCTCTCACAAAGTGACAGCTGTTGCGCTCGCCATGTTTATGAATGGTTAAAAAATCTTTTGAAAGCAGATCTACAAGCTCACAACGCCTCACAAGCTTGTAGATCTGCTATTTTCATATTAAATTTGGGAAATGGGATATTCTGCATACCTTTACTTTTGGTATTTTAAGTATATTTAATTTACTTGCATAATGGGGACACTTTAGTGTGTTTATTTACCTTGCACTGTAATTTAATTCATAAATATATTATTAAAAAGTTGTATTTGGAGTGGACTGCTTCAGGACATCTGACAGTTGGCTCTGGTATTTTTATGATCCATTTCACTGTATATATTCGCAAAGGGAGTTTAAACTGCTGTGTAGCGTAGGACAGCACTACGTAGTTTACGTAGGCTTTACGTAGGCTTCATCCAGGAGGTCTTTACGTGCATGCTGTCTCCGAATGTAGTTTTAGCACACACGTAACGCCGTGCGCTTGAGAACCTACGACGATGGTGTCTCCAGAAGCCAGTTTAGATGGCAGGTAGGGCACACACAGCTGCTACTAACGAAGATAGTGCGTAGGGGGGTTTCTACTGCGCAGCTGCGTGGAGGCTCTTACGCAGCTTCTAGGCTACGCACGAGCTCAAATTCGTTTGGGAAACCCGGCCAATATCTGTCTTTGAAATGCAGTGGAGGGAAAGTCATAAGTATCCAACAATACAAATACTCAAGTAAAGTACAGATGCTCACAAAATTACTTAAGTACAAAGTACTCACGGTAAATGTACTTAGTTACTGTTCACCACCAGTGGTGAATGGCATTGCTGTCGGGCAGATATCCCTTATCTCCATATTTTTTTTTGTAAATTAACGCCCTAGGCCTACTTGATCACACTGCAGCGTCACACAAAAGCAGCAAAAGTAGCAGATCCACAAGCTCGAAACATGGCACGAATTTGAATCCTGAAAAGTAACAGTTTTGGACACAAGCAGGTTTCCACCCGACAGAGATATGCTCTTGCTTGCTCTTGCATCATTCCAGTCAGTGGATGGAGTGCGATCCTCACTACGCCGCTAGACCACAGCTTGTTTACTTTCCGCTGAGCAACGTTATGTTGAGTTCAATGTTTACTGAACTAAGTTATGTGTTTGTTTGTTTTTTATTACATCAACTGTGTTTAGCTACTGTGAGCTTTAGGCGTGTGCGGAGGGTGGACAAAGTACTCAACAGTCAAAGTATAGATACTCCAGGTCAAATATTACTTCGCTGCAAGCGAAAGTTGCTCTCTCGAATGTGTGCTCGAGTTAAAGTACAGGAGTACTTGCTTAAAAAAATATATTATCGTCAAGTATTCAGAATGCTTGTAAAAAAAAGTATTCAAAAACACAAATTAGAGTGCATTTACTTTTCAAAGGAATAGTTCACCCGAAATAAATACTTATCTTCTATCAATAACACACTCCATGAAGCCTTGAATTCATGTTTTTTGTTTTTGTCAAATTCAAGTGTCTGCTGCGACGTGTTGTGTCGCAGCAGCAGACACTTGTCAGCTATTTTCATCGAAAGCTTTCCCCACAATAAGGATGCGGGTTAGAGCGATATTTGACTTTCAAACATGTTTGTGGTCATTTTAACGTTTACTCTGGCCTTTGTGAACACCCAAGACAGTTTTTAAGTTGCTTGATTCAGTATTTAGACATTTGATATTCATTTTATCAGACACGCCCCCTTCAAACCCATTGTAACTTCAAACTCCATTTTAACCATGATAGATTCATCGAAAACACCCGTCCTTGGTTCTGGTGACTGATATTGTCATTTTAATGCACGAGTGGGCCGTGTTTTTCAATATGTTTTTAGCCCTTTAACTTCTTTTTACGGGGCCAGGCTTCCAGCATGGACCCGTTTTATTATTGGCATTATTCTGTTTCTTCTGCCACTTTTGCCAGTTCTGGCTGAACCGTGCCTACGCTTTTTACGAAACTCTGCCATATGATAGATGGTCATGAAAAACTATCAAGAAATAAATCTCACAATCTTTCGTCAAAAGGTGGCGCTATAGCACTCAATTGAAAATGCCAACTTTGAACAGGTACAACTCATGCCCTGTTTGACCTACAGCAATAAAACTTCCATACACACATGCGTCTACTCATGATGAACAACTTTCACACACTGACTTTTGACCTCTGACCTTTAGATCTCCCACCATTTTGAATTATATGAAAAACAGTTAAAATCTATGGAATCCTGGGATTTTTGAGCAATTTGCACGAAACCTTATACACATGAACTTTGGACCTATGCGGACATTAAATAGGGAGCGGATTTTTTCTAAGTGAAAAAGTGAAGCTTTAATGAGCCAATGAATATTGCAGTTTTATGACAATTATTCATCTGCCCCTAACACATACAAGCAGATTCACATTTCTTTGAAACTTTGCGGTAATGTTGAGGGTCATTCCAAATATCACTGAAACCAATCTTACTCCAATTGGTCAAAGGGGGGCGCTATAGCAATTTTTTGAAAATCCAAACTTTAAACAGGCAAAAGTCTTGCTTCGTTTGGCCGACAGCCATTAAACCTGCTTACACATGTGCCTTGACTCATGAGGAACACATCTATCACGTTGACCAGTAAGCTCCGCCCTTAGATTGTCCGCAATTTTGAGCAGTTGTAAAAACACTTAAACCCAGGATTTTTTAGCTATTTGCGTGAAACTGTATCATCTCTCTGATCTCTTTTTTCACAGATCTTGTCTGTTGGTCCAATGGCTTCTCCCTTAAGCAAGTGCCTCACGACCGCAAGGTTGCCGGTTCAAGCCTCACTTGATGCAGACTCATTTAAATTGAATTGCAAAAAATATGTCTGTATCAATGAATACATGTGTAAACGTTAAAGATAACATGAAATGCTTATTTGAGAGGGTACGTTTTTGCAATGTATGACATACTTCATTCTGAAAATAGCCGATCTACAATCTCAAAACTTTTCAGATAGCAACGTGTTTCTGAGCTTGTAGATCGGCTGCTTTCACTGGTTCACTTTTATCTTCAACAGACAACTTCAGCCTAGACAAAGCTATAGCACTATAGGTAGTGTTGCAGCCTGTCAATCCGAAGGTTGAGGGTTCGATTCCTGTTAATGGCAATAGGTTGAGACGTGCAATCAATCCATTCTGCTTCCATCTTTCTCTCTCTTCAATCTATTATGTTTCCATGTCTCTCTCTCTTCAATCTATTCCGTTTCCATGTCTCTCTCTCCGCCCTTAGATTGTCCGCAATTTTGAGCAGTTTGAAAAACACTTAAACCCAGGATTTTTCAGTTATTTGCGTGAAATGGTATCATCTGTCTGACCTCCGTTTTCGCTGGTTCAGGTCTGTTGGTCCAATGGCTTCCCGCTTAAGTGAATGTTTCACAACATCAAGGTTGCCGGTTCAAGCCTCACTTGGTGGAGACTTCATTTAAAGTGCATTGGAAACAACAAGACTGTATTAATGAATACATATGCAATTGATAAAGAAAAAATTAAATGCTTATCTGAGAAGGTATGTTTTTGCAATGTATGACATACTTCATTCTGAAAATAGCCGATCTACAATCTCAACACTTTTCAGATAGCAACGTGTTTCTGAGCTTGTAGATCGGCTGCTTTCACTGGTTCACTTTTATCTTCAACATTCACAACGTTCACATTTAACAAGTAATTCTTGAACACAAACAATAGTAGATGCGCAAACTTGGTAAAACTCAACGACAAGTATTTCAGGATACAGATCACGGGTACAAGAAGCTTTTGGCTTTTGGCTTTCCTGCAATCTGCAGGCCAAATATGAACACAAGCAGTTTTACATTTGTAACAAGTTGTATAATTGTACACACACACACACACACACACACACACACACACACACACACACACACACACACACACACACACACACACACACACACACACACACACACACACACACACACACACACACACACACACACACACGGCTGGACGGACCTGCACGTGTCCCGTCGCCACATCCCGGACCGACAGTGAAGACACACACACGAACCCACACAGACAAACATATATCCAAGCACACACACACAGACACAGGCGCTCTTCACAATTGAGTCCTGGCACTCCCCTCCTGTATCACAGAATTCTTGATTCAGTGCATTTCTCTGTTCTTGTTTTTCCAAATGTTGTTTGTGTTCCTATTTTGTTACTACATATTTATATGTCTTAGAGCTTCCCAGTAACATGATTTTTTTTGTATAGTGTCATTGCACTTTTTAATACAAATATGAACAATGAAATGATATGTGTACCAGTTCACTATATGTCGGTCAGTATTGGGTAATTTTCCACTACACCCATATTGATTGGTTGATTGAGGACACCCCCATGTAAAGAGCACACCTTTGTCCCAGTCCCTATATAAGTGATGTATGCACCCATTCCCTGTTAAACCCTGAGGAAGACTGTATTTGTCGAAACGTTGGTTTCATTTCATTCGAATTAAACTTTCTGCATCGTGGCTAAGAGCTGTGCGGCCTCATCCTTGTCAACAGAGGGCAACAGTGTAACACAGTGGGTCTATGGATTCGACGCATGCACAGTTTGATCATTCATCCCATCGGTCAGAAGGCCATCCCACAGCTGGGGAGCCGTAACCACGGCGACATTCTTTTATATAAAAACGCTAATAAACAGGTGGCATTTGGAGAATGCGAAAAACGGGCTTCGGTGTTCCATGCACATGGTAATGGTCAATGGCTGTGTGCAAAAGCAGATGAATTGCTCCAGGCACTGAGGAGAACTGGGCGAGTTTTGGCACACAGCACAGACAGAGCTACAGAGCTACAGAGGCACCGAGCTACAGAGGCACAGAGCTTTGGTTAGTTATTGGAGGATTACCATTTGTGCATGCTGCGTGCATGGTTTCTCAGGAATCAATTGAGTTTGAACACATTTTCTAATCAAAGGGCACTGCAAAACAAGTGGCACTTAAGGTTAATCCTTCATAACATGGCTCAGCTGACCTGTTAGGGCAATACATTATAAACCACTACTCACAGTACTGTAATAGGTAGTGGATGCCGTCCGTGCCTCTGGTTGGGACAGTCGTGGGAAAGTTGATGAAGCATTTGTGAGAATCTCGTAGTCTTCTCATAGAGAAGGGACAGAACGTTAGGCGGCGGCGCACACAAGTTGCAGTGGCTACTCCGGCTCATGTTGTTTATGTCTGTAACTCTTGTGTCAGTATGTCTAATCGTCTAGTTTACAAAGACAACGCCGGTAGATATGTGTACGATAGACAGTCTTTGTTACATATAGGTAGATCGCTCATTCGAGCCAATATGAGCGTCCCAGTGGAAGTGTTAAAGCAACTCGGGTTGCTGCACCGACCAGCTACAACGGCATCGCCTGCTTCCATTGCCCGTGTGAGGGTGCACCGTAAGCGGCGCGAGAGAGCCCACAGGCGCGTTAAGCGCGGAGGTATCAGCGTCAGGCTAAAAGCTGGCCCGCACCGACCGGCTGTACCGTCAATCCTGTTGGCGAATGTACGCTCCCTGGATACACAACTGGACGAGCTGAAACTACGGATCGCTGCTCGGCGCGAGATAAGGGACTGCTGTGCTTATGTGTTCACGGAAACATGGCTAAAAGAACGCATCCCAGATACGGCTGTCCAGCTGGATGGATTCTCTCTCCACAGAGCTGACAGAGTGACGGCACTCTCGGGGAAGACCAAAGGAGGCGGAGTCTGTGTCTACATCAATACAGCCTGGTGTCAGGATGCTGTCATTGTCTCCAAGCACTGTTCAGTACTAGCAGAGATTTTAATCCTTAAGTGTCGACCATTCTACCTGTCGAGGGAGTTTACCAGTATTTTCATGGTGGCTGTGTACATTCCCCCCAGTGCCAATACTAGGGAGGCACTGTATGAACTGCATGATGCTATTAGTAAACAGCAGACCAGTCATCCTGATATATTCTTTATTGTGTTGGGAGACTTTAACCAGGCTGAACTTAAAACGGTTTTGCCAAAGTTTTATCAGCACATAAACTTTGCAACAAGGGGAGGAAACATATTGGACAAGGCCTATACCAGCAAGGAGCATACAGGGCATTCCCCCTTCCTAAACTTGGGTCCTCTGACCACACCTCTATTATGCTTACTCCCTTATACCTCGGGTGAAACTGGCGAAACCAGTCAGGAAACAGATTAGAGTGTGATCAGAAGGGAGTACATCAGCCCTACAGGACTGTATGGAAATTACAGACTGGAATATCTTCAGAGAAGCAGCTACCTACAATCATCAGACGGACCTACAGGAGTACACAGAGGTTGTGAAGGACTACATCAGCAAATGTACGGATGATGTAACAACCACCAAAACAATCACTGTGCGCTCCAACCAGAAACCGTGGATGACGGGAGAGGTCCGCTCTCTGTTGAGGACTCGAGACGCAGCCTTCAGGGCAGGGGAGACGGCAGCCCTGAACACTGCAAGGAACGATCTGTCTCGGGGAATCAAGAGAGCGAAGAAACAGTACTCCAGGAGGATAAATAACAACTTCACTGAAAGCAGAGACACACGTCACCTGTGGCAGGGGATCCAGGCCCTCACAGGCTACAAACCCCCCCCACAGGTCTGTGACAGTGACCCCTCCCTCCCTAACCAGCTGAATGACTTCACGATTTGAGGCCACAAATAACACACCTGCTCAGAAAGCCGTGCCACAGTCTGATGAACAGGCTCTGTGTCTCACCCCTACCAGTGTGAGGAGAGTCCTGTCACAGGTTAACCCCCGCAAGGCTGCAGGGCCAGACAATATATCTGGGCGGGTACTTCGAGACTGTGCGGAGCAGTTGAAGGATGTTCTTACAGACATTTTTAACACATCCCTGCGTCAGTCTGTTGTACCAAAAGGCCTCAAATCTGCCACCATCATTCCAGTACCAAAGAAGTGCCCAGTATCCTGCCTAAATGACTATCGCCCCATAGCACTGACACCCATCATTATGAAGTGCTTTGAGAGGCTGGTCATGGAGCACATCAAAAGTGCCTTGCCCCCCAATATAGACCCCCATCAGTACGCATATCGGGCCAATAGGTCCACTGATGATGCCGTGTCTACTGCCCTGCACTTGGCCCTAACACACCTGGACAAGAGGAACACGTACGTCAGAATACTGTTCATTGATTTCGGCTCCGCTTTTAAGACCATCATTCCCCAACAGCTGATAGGGAAGCTGTGCACACTGGGTCTCAACACGCCTCTCTGTAACTGGATTCTGGACTTTCTCACCTGCAGGCCACAGTCAGTTAGAATAGGAGTAAATAGTTCCAGAACCATCACACTGAGCACCGGCTCCCCCCAGGGCTGCGTGCTCAGTCCACTCCTGTTCACCTTGCTGACCCAAGACTGCTCTGCCAGGTCCAGTTCAAATCACATCATCAAATTCGCTGACGACACGACAGTGGTGGGTCTAGTCACGAATGGTGATGAGACGCAGTACAGAGAGGAGGTGGAGAAACTGGCCATTTGGTGTAAAAACAACAACTTACGCCATTTGGTGTAACAATAACAACCCTAAACGTGGATAAAACCAAGGAGATGGTCATTAGAGGCCCTAGTGTGCACGCCCCACTTACCATCAACGGCGCTGCTGTGGAAAAAGTCCAAAGCACTACGTTTCTGGGGGTGCATATTGCTGATGACCTCAAATGGTCCTCTAACACCTCAGCTCTCACCAAGAAAGCCCAGAAATGCCTGTACTTTCTGCGGAGACTGAAAAAAGTGAATTCCCCCTCCTCTATTATGACATCCTTCTATAGAGGAACCATTGAGAGCATTCTGACGTACTGCATCACTGTCTGGTATGGGAACTGTACGGATGCCGAACGCAAGTCCCTGCAGAGGATAGTGAGAACAGCAGAGAAGATCACAGGTGTCCCTCTCCCCCCCATATCTGACTTATTCACAGATAGATGTGTCGGGAAGGCCATGAAAATAATGTCTGACTCCTCCCACCCTTCCCACCATCTCTTTGAACTCCTGCCATCTGGTAGGCGGTTCAAGAGCTTAGGGGGAAGCACCAGCAGGTTATCCAACAGCCTCTTCCCCCAAACCATCAGAATCCTGAACACTCGCCACATATTGCCCCCTAAACGAACATCCTAGGGATAAATAGCACCGTACCTATACTGCACTTTGAATGCATCAGCACTTATTCTTTTACCAATGTTGTCTGCTCTTTTAACTTTTTTAATGTTTTTAACGGCCTCGCCTCTTTTTAATGTGTCTAATGTTTTAATGTGAAAGCACTATGAGTTGTGGAGAACGGTATTTGCTCCCCTGTATGCTTTGTGTACTGTGGAAGTGACAATAAAAACTGATTCTGATTCTGATTCTAGAGCTATCCAGTTCAAGTCAGACTGTCTGTCTCACCAGCTGTGCTCAATCAATACCATTCTTAACATGCAAGACCGCAACAAACTTTGTTTGAACCCCAAGTTCATGACCCCCATCACCAGGTATGGACTAGTGTATTATTCTTTTTTTAAACAGCTAAAACAGCAGATCTAAGAAATCACAAATGCATCTCATTGTGACACGTTGTGAGCTTGTAGATCTGCTATTTGTATTGCTTTTTGTGTGACACTATATTTTGTGTACGAAGTAGGGCATTCATTTACCCTCCCCCCAAAACAAGAATACAAATAGAAAAAGTGCTCCTCGGAGCACAGGTCTCCGCCAGGTCATGTAGGTTGTTGTGGGCCAGCAATGTTCGGAATTCGCCAATCAGGATGGAATAGGAAAAATCGGACGGAACCATCTTGATCACTTGACTACAGAGATAATATATACCGATTTGCATGATGTTTTGAAAAATCTGCCTCCTGGTGGCGCTATAATAGGGCAATGTTAAAAGGGTGGCATTTGTTCCTCAACAAAGTGCGAATGTGTGTGCAAAGGTTCACCGCAATCGGACGCTGGGTTCATGATTTGCGGCATTTTGTTCAAAACGGGCCACTCCTGCAAAGTTTAGATGTCAATCTTAGCCAATCATGATGGAATATGAGAAATCAAAGAGATCCGTCTTGATCACATGACTATAGAGATCATGTGTACCGATTTGCGTGAAATTTTGATAAAATCTGAAGGCTTAATATTAAAAAGAATATTTTACTTTAGACGGCCTCCTGGTGGCGCTATAAAAGGCAAATGTGAAAAATGCAGGGCAAAGGTTTTTCCTTGGCCTCTAGAGAGTGGGCAAACAAAGTTTTAGTGCAGTTATAGGTAAAAACACGAATCGGCCTGTTATAGCGCCACCATGAGGCAGATTTAAAAAATGTTAAGTGGCATTTCTTCCTCAGCCTAATGGGAATGTGCGTGTGAAATTTCATGGACATTGCAAGCTGCATGCATGATTTGAGGCATTTTGTTCAAAACGGACCAATCCTGCAAACTTTGGAGGCCAACCTTAGCCAATGAGGATAGAATCTGGGAAATCGGACAGATCCGGGTTGAAAAATAGAGTACCCATTTGTATGACGTTTGGATACAATCTGTAGGAGTAATATAAAAAAATGGGTTTTGCACAAATCGGTCTCCTGGTGGTGCTATAACAGGCCCATGTGAAAATGTTGGGGCAGGGGTTCTGAATTGGCATCCAGGGAGTGTGTGTGCACAGTTTCGCTGTGATCAAGCCAACGGTGCCAGAGATTAGCTGCTCACAGACGGACGAACACACACACGGACGGACGTCCAAAAATCGTTGAGTGTTCAGATAGGAGTAACCAACTATAAATGGATCATAACCCTGACCCCCAACCAAACGCCCAATCCAATCCCCCGACCTAAACCTGTGCGTAAGCCTAACTCCCCAAATCAGTTTTTCAACCATAAAAATCAGGGAAATTGTCCTCCCAGAATCTATTTCTTGAATTCTACAATACGAGGCAATTAGGTCCTCACAAGTATATTGGTGCAAGCAAGCACCGACGCACGCACGCACGCACGCACGCACGCACACACGCACACACACACACACACACACACACACACACACACACACACACACACACACACATAGCCTTAAGCCACTTTGATTTGAGAATAGGAGAATGCATGAAGAACAGAGCTGGCATGCATACTCATCGTTGCTGTTGGGGCAGAAACCTTGCATCTCCATAATGTTTTAACTTTATTTTGTATATAAAAATAAAAATAAAGTAAATGAATGCCATACTTAAAGGGATACTTCACTCTCGGGCCGGGGACACATTTAAAAAAAATATTAAAAATAAATGAAAAAAGTTATGGAAAATTCATGGCCCCCTCACACATTAGTAGGACACTCTAATGCGTGAGGGGGCCATGAATTTTCCATAACTTTTTTCATTTATTTTTAATATTTTTTTTAAATGTGTCCCCGGCCCTAAAGTGAAGTATCCCTTTAATTCTGCAAGAGCATCAGGCAAGAAAAAAGCGAAAGTAGCCGATCTGTGAGTTCACTGATCAACTTGCGGATCGGCTATTTCCGCTGCATTAAAAAAATAAATGTTGGAAGTGAAAGTGTGTCTTTGGATTGTATGAATATTGAACCAATGACTTAGTCATTGTCATTGTGTCATTGAAATATTAACAAGAGCTTGTGACGAAATAATATTAATTGGATCCAATGAAACACAGATTCGCCCCCCCCTCCCCATTTCTTGAAAAGTAATCCATTTGGACATACAAGGTTTCCAACCGACAGCGACGGAGAAAAACAACTAAAGAGGGGAAAAAAAGGCTGTTTGTCTATCGAGGGCGGCAGATTATTTTCATGCAAATCCGTGGCAAAGGCTCGTGATTGGAAATGGTTTTCATTTCCCATTTTGTGGGATGAATCTATTACAGCAGTCTGCGATGTGGAATGAATTGAGAGGATTTCAAGGAGGAAAATCCACTCTAACATGGAAATACATGCTTTAGCCCCGAGTCCTTATTGTACCGCCCTGTTTTTACATTTACATTTTAACCAATTGAACCCCAGCATCCATATTTTGGCTATTCGAAAATAGGCAAACTCTAAAAGCAGTAAGCACACAACGCACAGCGACGTGTTGTACGCCTGTGGATACATTTTCTAAAAACTGACAAATAAAAAAACTGGGATATACAGAGACCAATATATTGAAGGTAAAGCAAAACAATGTGACATATAGCCCCGGTCTCCCCACAGCAGTGGTACTCAACCTTTTTCATGTCAAGGACCCCCAATCCGATATGCATATGGCTGCGGACCCCCTTCAAAAAAAAAATATATATATATATATATATATTATATGTATTACATATATACTTTTTTTTTTTGCAAGGGACCTCCAGAAGCAAATATTTCAGTTAAAAATGTTTGCTAAAAAATACTTTAAAATACTCAAATATTCACCATTTAAAATTAAATAAATAAATAGCCAAAGTAAAATAAATATGGATAAAGTGGTTCAAATGATTATGACACTATATTAACTCACTTGCATTTGAATACAGGACAGTTGGCCACTCATCTACATTACATTGTTAGGCAAGAAGCAATGACCTCCACCTATGTTTACATTACAAAGGAGGGTCAATGACCGGAGTCTGCTAGTCATACCTGTGGATTTGAGAGGGGGTACTTTTAGTGTAATGGAAGCGGTAGATAGTTTGATGCGGTGCGGCGCGGTGTGGTGTAGTGTGGTGTGGTGTGGCGCTAAAGCTGCTGTCGAACCAATGCCCCACAGTAGTACTTGAGTACAGTACATGTACTGTAGGCCTACCTAGTTACTCACTGAAATTGGAGTTCCAAGGCTCTCATAATAATGTGGTCCCTTGATATACAACATCATTATTCCCTTTCATTCATCTCCTGACAAAGACACGCCAGTGTGCTATTCTTGTACTGTTTATGCTTGAGCACAACCAATCCTATTTGTTGTGGTGCAGTGGGACTCAATATGGTCGCTGACGGGTGCTAATCTCGTAGGTCCAAAACTGTTACTTTTCAGGGAAATGGTTGAAAAAAAAGACCCTGTGTTCGAATGGATCCAATGAAGTTAGTATGTAGTCACAAACTCTTGTTAATACTTTTCATTGGTTCAATGTTTGTAAAACACACTGATAGGCTTACCCACTTTCACTTTAAAAATTTACTTTGTACATGTACTTGGAGATCGGCTATTTCCGCTGCTTTTGTGTGACACACTCATGTATGACGAAGTAGGCCGTTCATTTACAGGAAAAAATAAAACATACAAAGTTGAAATATGAAGATACAAGGTCGCTGCATGACAGCAACGAAATGCAGAGCTTCAAACATAGTGTAGTGATTATGCTGGCCTACACACACTCACACACACACACACACACACACACACACACACACACACACACACACACACACACACACACACACACACACACACACACACACACACACACACACACTCACCCACACACACACACACACACACACACAGAGGCATGTAAATGAGCATATGCGTATAATATAATCTCTTCATCCATGCCAGAAAACCGGGCAGGACAAATAAATGCAAATGATGCACGCACGCACACTCACACGTACACGTACACGTACACGTACACGTACACGTACACGTACACACACACACACACACACACACACACACACACACACACACACGTGCCTAGCCTATACTATTTGTCACATTTCTCATGTAGGTACGATGACGTCATCGCGCATTCGCACATGGTCATTATAATAATAAATAATAATAGGCCTACATAAACACCCGACAGCTCATGCTCATTATAATAATAAATGAGAGAGAGAGAGAGAGAGCAACACTTACAGTCTATGAAACAAGGCACGCTCATTTATGGCTAAAGTACAAAAGTATTGGCATCAAAATACACTTAAAGTAGAAAGTATAGGCTACTCATTATGCCGAATGTCACGTTTTTCTTGTATTATTATGAAAAGGCTTTGAAACATGCTGTAACTCATTCACTGTGACGAAACCCCTCTTTCTGCGCCGAGTAGCGCACACGGGTTGTATGCGGGGTCTGTCGTCCTAAAACACAATCGCCCCGGGTGAAAATCCAGCGACCATGGAGCGGCCGCGTATGGCCCGCTCAAAAGGTGCATGGGGCGGGGTGTTTTGGGACGACCGTTCCAGCTGCCCATGGAATGAATTGATGAAGTAAAACTCAAATGTTTTCGCTGCAGCTGCGCCCTAATAATGTTGTTTTCATTTATTTTTGTTCACGTATGCTATTAAAATAATGCAGCTATTGCAGTATTGGGCCTTAACATGTGATTAAAAATGTATATGTATTTGGCCCCTCATATATAAAATAAATGTAAAATCTGATTTCAAATTGAAGCTTGCAGCTGATCAATGCGTTTCTGCGTTTACGTGTGGACTTTTTTTTTTAATCTTTGTCATGTGGCCAGGGATTCTTTTTAAAAGCTGAGGACTAAAATACCTCTTTAGAAAAATATCCATATAAGTGTAGCCGGCCAGCAATCCTCGGAGCGTCCGTTCTCCTGGACAAGTCTGGGCTTAGCCATGACAGGCTTATTAAATGACGCTATAGAATAGAATCATTCATTTTATCCCGCAGGAGTGAGCGCTTCTCAGCACCAACCGTGGCCGAATTAGAGATTGAATAGGTCATTTTTGGACAATTCTGACAGTACTACTAAGCACGGACATGCGCAAAGGAATGCATGTATTCCAAACAGAGAGGAGCGTTCGGAATAAGGTGTTTACATGGTCAATTCCGGTTGGTATATACCGATTCAAACGGTCTATACCACCCCTCCTAACCCGAATGAAAATTCATTCGGGTCAGACTGGAATGGAATATTCTATTCCAATTGAGGTGTTTACATGAGCAAATCTATTCTGAATGAATTCATCCATTCATTCATTCCGAATAGAAGTGTATTCATTCCGAATGAAACTGTCCATGTACCCGCAGCCATTGTTTATTGAATGGATCCCCATTAGCTGATGCCGAGGCGGCAGCTAGTCTTCCTGGGGTCCATATGATTGACATTTTTATTAGGCAAAATAATGTAAAACAACACAGTTTTGTATATTAATTTGTATAGATTTTTTCATAAGACAAGACACAACAGGACAAACAAACAAACACCAGACTATAATGTGTAAGCATGAGTAATTAACCTATCTCAATGGGGTAATATATAGGCAGAGTACAACAGACCACAATATACAATTGGACACATTAACAATCGAGCTTGTAAAAAAAAAATATATATATAAAAACAGAGCAGTCACACGAGATGAGTCACGACAGGTCCCCATATATATTCAAATGTTGCCAGACTGTCCGGTTTGTTGCAACGAAGCCTCTCCAGGTGTATCAAAGATACAAATTCATTAAGCCATCTGGTAAAGCAAGGAGCGGTGGCGGTTTTCCACTCATATAAATAATTCTCTTTGCTACCAGTGTGCCAAGCATAAGAGTCTGCTGGACAGAATACGGCAGATCAAGAGAGGCCTCTGAGCAACCAAACAATGCAGTTAGTGCATCAGGTTCGATGTCAAAACCATATACTCTGCTGTACCAAGCGAAAATGTTTTGCCAAAATAAAACAATCCTTGGGCAAGACCAGAAGGTGTGACCCAACGTGCCTAGATGTTGCATCTGTCACAAGTATCGGAAACAGTTGGATACATTTTATTCATCTTGACCTTAGAGTAATGTAATCTGTGCATGACCTTGAACTGGACAAGCTGCAATCTGGCATTGACTGTGCTCGAGTGAATCCTCTTCAAACCCTCGCTCCAGATCTCATCAGACAGTTCCACACCAATATCAGCCTCCCATGAGGTCTTGATATGAGTTGGTGATGGAATAGATAATTTAGAAAACAATGAGACAAATTTGGATATTAAGTGTTTAGAATTAGGATGGTATTTCATTAAAGCATAAAAACAGTGTTCCTGAGGTATGTTTTAAAATTTATTGAAATTATTTTGAACAAAATGTCTAACTTGTAAATAACGAAAAAAGTGGGCTTGTGGAAGCGAAAATGCTTCTTTCAGCTCTGTAAATGATGCAAAATTGTTATTTCCAACATGAAATGGCTGTATCTGACTGAGATGGAATAAAATTGTGATTAAAACAAATGGGAGAGTGTACTGACAGATCGGGAACTGAGAGCACTCTTTTTACCTGTTTCAGAATTACGGGGCCAGAGCTCAGCTCTGGACCTGTTTTATTATTGTACGTATTCTTCTGTTTCTGCCACTTTTCGCAGTTCTGGCTGAACCGTACTGTCGCTTTTTACGAAACTCTGCCATATGGTAGATGGTCATGAAAAACTATCAAGAAATAAATCTCACAATCTTTCGTCAAAAGGTGGCGCTATAGCACTCAATTGAAAATGCCAACTTTGAACAGGTACAACTCATGCCCTGTTTGACCTACAGCCATGAAACTTGGATACACATATGCGTCTCTTCATGCTGAACAACTTTCACTCTCTGACTTTTGACCTCTGACCTTTAGATCTCCCACCATTTTGAATTATATGAAAAACAGTTAAAACCTATCTCCTCCTGGGATTTTTTAGTAATCTGCACGAAACGTTGATGAACTTTGGACCTATGCCGACAAACAAGCAGCAAGATTTTTCCATAAGTGAAAAAATGAAGCTTTAATGAGCCAATGAATATTGCAGTTTTATGACAATTATTCATCTGCCCCTAACACATACATGCAGACTCACATTTCTTTGAAACTTTGCGTTAATGTTGAGGGTCATTCCAAATATTACTGAAACCAATCTTACTCCAATTGGTCAAAGGGGGGCGCTATAGCAATTTTTTGAAAGTGCAAACTTTAAACAGGCAAAAGTCATGCCTCGTTTGGCCGACAGCCATTAAACCTGCTTACACATGTGCCTTGACTCATGAGGAACACATGTATCACGTTGACCAGTAAGTCAACGTGAAACTGTATCATCTGTGTGATCTCCTTTTTCACAGGTTCTTGTCTGTTGGTCCAATGGCTTCTCCATTAAACGTGTGCCTCACAACCTGAAGGTTACCAGTTCAAGCCTCACTTGATGCGGACTTCATTAAAGTTGCATTGCACACAACATGATTGTGTCAATTAATACATGTGCAATTGTTAAACATAACCTGAAATACTTATTTGAGAGAGTATGTTTTTGCAATGTATGACATACTTCATTCTGAAAATAGCCGATCTACAATCTCAAAACTTTTCAGATAGCAACGTGTTTCTTAGCTTGTAGATCGGCTGCTTTCACTGGTTCAGTTTTATCTTCAACAGACAACCTCAGCCTGGACAAAGCTATAGCACTATAGGTACTTGCAGCCCGTCAATCCGAAGGTTGAGGGTTTGATTCCTGTTAATGGCAATAGGTTGACACGTCCAATCAATCCATTCTGCTTCCATCCTTCTCTCTCTTCAATCTATTGTTTCCATCTCTCTCTCTTCAATCTATTCCTTTTCCATGTCTCTCTCTCCGCCCTTAGATTGTCCGTAATTTTGAGCAGTTTGAAAAACACTTAAACCCAGGATTTTTCAGTTATTTGCGTGAAATGGTATCATCTGTTTGACCTCCGTTTTCACTGGATCAGGTCTGTTGGTCCAATGGCTTCCCACTTAAGTGAATGTTTCACAACATCAAGGTTGCCGGTTCAAGCCTCACTTGGTGGAGACTTCATTTAAAGTGCATTGCAAACAACAAGACTGTATTAATGAATACATATGCAATTGATAAAGATAACATGAAATGCTTATCTGAGAAGGTATGTTTTTGCAATGTATGACATACTTCATTCTGAAAATAGCCGATCTACAATCTCAAAACCTTTCAGATAGCAAAGTGTTTCTGAGCTTGTAGATCGGCTGCTTTCACTGGTTCAATTTTATCTTCAACAGACAACCTCAGCCTAGACAAAGCTATAGCACTATAGGTAGTGTTGCAGCCTGTCAATCCGAAGGTTGAGGGATCGATTCCTGTTAATGGCAATAGGTTGAGACGTCCAATCAATCCATTCTGCTTCCATCTTTCTCTCTCTTCAATCTATTATGTTTCCATGTCTCTCTCTCTTCAATCTATTCCTTTTCCATGTCTCTCTCTCCGCCCCTAGATTGTCCGTAATTTTGAGCAGTTTGAAAAACACTTAAACCCAGGATTTTTCAGTTATTTGCGTGAAATGGTATCATCTGTTTGACCTCCGTTTTCACTGGATTAGGTCTGTTGGTCCAATGGCTTCCCGCTTAAGTGAATGTTTCACAACATCAAGGTTGCCGGTTCAAGCCTCACTTGGTGGAGACTTCATTTAAAGTGCATTGCAAACAACAAGACTGTATTAATGAATACATATGCAATTGATAAAGATAACATGAAATGCTTATCTGAGAAGGTATGTTTTTGCAATGTATGACATACTTCATTCTGAAAATAGCCGATCTACAATCTCAAAACCTTTCAGATAGCAACGTGTTTCTGAGCTTGTAGATCGGCTGCTTTCACTGGTTCACTTTTATCTTCAACAGACAACCTTAGCCTGGACAAAGCTATAGCACTATAGGTAGTGTTGCAGCCTGTCAATCCGAAGGTTGAGGGTTCGATTCCTGTTAATGGCAATAGGTTGAGATGTCCAATCAATCCATTCTCCTTCCATCTCTCTCTTCAATCTATTATGTTTCCATGTCTCTCTCTTCAATCTATTCTGTTTCCATGTCTCTCTCTCTCTCTCTCTCTCTCTCTCTCTCTTCAATCTATTCCGTTTCCATGTCTCCCTCTTCAATCTATTCCGTTTCCATGTCTCTCTCTCTCTCTCTCTCTCTCTCTCCCTCTCTCTCTCTCTCTCTCTCTCTCTCTCTCTCTCTCTCTCTCTCTCTCTCTCTCTCTCTCTCTCTCTCTCTCTCTCTCTCTCTCTCTCTCTCTCTCTCTCTCTTGAGGGGCGGCCATAGCTGAGTGGTTAGTGAGCCAGCCTAGGGAGCCAGAGGCCCTAGTTGCCCCAGGTACGATTCCAGGCCAGGCCAGCAAATGAAATTTGTCCCTGAGCAAGACTCTTAATCCCTAATTGCTCACAGGCCCTCATTGGAAACAAGACCGCAAGGACTTTCATGAACGGACCTGTTAAAGGAATTATCCTTATCTCTTCAATCTATTCCGTTTCCATGTCTCTCTCCGATCTACAATCTCACAACTTTTCAGATAGCAACGTGTTTCTGAGCTTGTAGGTCGGCTGCTTTCACTGGTTCACTTTTATCTTCAACAGACAACCTCAATCTGTACAAAGCTATAGCACTATAGGTAGTGTTGCAGCTTGTCAATCCGAAGGTTGAGGGTTCGATTCCTGTTAATGGCAATAGGCTGAGATGTCCATTCAATCCGTTCTGCTTCCATCTCTCTCTCTCTTCAGTCTATTATGTTTCCATGTATCTCTCTCTCTCTTCAATCTATTCCGTTTCCATGTCTCTCTCGCTCTCTCTCTCTTCAATCTATTCCGTTTCCATGTCTCTCTCTCTCTTCAATCTATTCCGTTTCCAAGTCTATCTCTCTCTTTCTCTTAAATCTATTCCGTTTCTCTCTCTTTCTCTTTCTCTTCAATCGATTCCGTTTATCTCTCTCTCTCTCTTCAATCTATTCCGTCTCTCTCTCTCTCTCTCTCTCTCTCTCTCTCTCTCTCTCTCTCTCTCTCTCTCTCTTCTCATAATTATGTTCTTTTAGAAAGTGAGCAACAGCAACAGTCCACCTGGCCTATTCCCATGGATTGGATCTACCCACCTCACCTGCTGTCATTCCCTCTCAATCCATAATCACACCTGCCCTCACTCACTCCTCATTAGTCTCTCTCTCTCTCTCTCTCTCTCTCTCTCTCTCTCTCTCTCTCTCTCTCTCTCTCTCTCTCTCTCTCTCTCTCTCTCTCTCTCTCTCTCTCTCTCTCTCTCTCTTCCCTGGCCCCGCTTATCGCTGCTTGCAGCTATATTTTTTATTGAATTTGTCAGAACAAAATTGTCTCCAACTAGGTGTGGTGGATACTCCTTAGAGGAGAACAAGAGAGCTGAAAGAGAGGTATTCTTCGCTGCGTGAGATTCGAACTGGAGCCATTTGGGAGCCTCAGAGGGAGTTTGGGGAAGCTGATCTTGCCAGTAGATTAAAACCCCGAGATTGGTTGCCCAGTAATAATGCTGGAATACAGGGAGGGAGAAACCCCCCAGTAACTTAGGTTTTTGTAAATGACTCTTTGAGATACGGTTGGTTTTGTACCCCCAAATAAAAGACATTATTATAGAATCAATTGTTTTAAAGAATGATAATGAGAGCTCAATTGGGATGTTCTGAAATAAATACATAAACCTGGGAAGGGAAACCATCTTAATTGCATTCACGCGCCCTATCATAGATAGCGGCAGCGATCTTCAATATTCGATGTCTGTCTTGAGTTTATCTATTTGAGGGGAAAATTTATATTTAAAAAGGGAGTTTGGGTTCAAAGGAATAGATAAGCCCTAAGTATGTAAACTGGTCTGTAGCTATTTTAAAGGGTAGGGCTTCAAGATAAGATGGCCGCCATTGAATATACCCTAATAATTCATTTCTGAATAAAATCACCAAAATATGTCCTATATTTGAGTAATCTTGGTGTCAAATCATACATTTATCACTATGTAGAATCTGAATCTGGACCCATGGACTGACTCACTGGCTTCCTTGTACCATATATCAGCCCCGGAATCCTAATCTTCTGCTAAATTAGGGGATCATGCTATGTTATAAGTCTATTATGTGTAGCATTTTCCTGTACAAGACTTCCAAAGTTGACATGACACCACTATGTGGTGTGTGTGTGTGTGTGTGTGTGCGCATCGGGAGGGGGTGGAGGGGCGGTTGAGAGACTTTCATCGGAAGGTAGAGAGGTAGTAGCTCAATAGAGCGGATGTCAACGCACAGCCAGGGCACAATTGTGGCCCCGCTGCTGTGAAACTCAGCATGGGGTTCAGTATCAGCTAAATAATTATTTTGTTATAACAAAATTACTTTAGTGTCCCAAATGCTGTCTAATAAGCCCCACATCAGTTAGCTATTGTAGATTACATGTAGTTTAATAGATGTTTAGTTAGACAGTCGCGCCTGAATCGACAGGGTGTGCCAGCGCGGGAGAGCCGAACCAAGGGTAAGGGGGCCATACATGACTTGTTCATGGACTTACCCGGATGGTGTACAGATCGCACGGGACTTAAATTATACTGGATGAACGATCGGGCTAGGTGTAGGTCAAATATTTTTATTTCCGAACTTAGTCGTATCCCATACCTTATTGTGTACGATGGTGGTAAAAGGATAACCCCTCGGCCTTGATTAACTCAATACAGATATTTTTTTATGCTGTTATACATTGATTACAATTCACCAAGATGACAAATACAGATCCAGGACCGTCTAAATTCCATACTGACTGGAGCAAGTGTTGTCTTTGCCAGAAGGAGAATAGTGAAGAGCTTAAGTCACCACGTGCACAACAACCACAACAAGACAGCTACTGTATGATTGCAACAAACATTCCCCTCTTTCACGCAATTCATGAGATGCCTATTGTTCTGGATCCAGCCAGACTTGATGATGGTGGTGGTATTGAAGGAACTCTGAGGAGGAACAAGGCACAGTATCATCAAAGTTGTCGCCTTAAGTTCAACAACTCAAAACTGGAGAGAGCCACAAAAAGAAGAGCAGAGAGTGCTCAGCTAGCGCAATACCAGACCAAGCTGCGTAGAACCAGCCTTAAAAGCCAAACATGTTTCATATGTGATGAAGAAGCCCCATCCTCTGAACTCCGACAAGTCATGACGATGAATGTCAATAAGAGAGTTTCTGAATGTGCCCAAACTTGAATGACGGAAAACTTCTTGCAAGACTCAGCGGTGGAGATGTTATTGCACAGGAGTTCCAATACCATGTTGCATGCTTGGCAGACCTGTACAATAGAGAGAGGTCGTACCTCCGGGCCACCAAGAGACCGGAACAGGAATGTGCCCCCGAAGAGGATGCCCACCCACAGGCATTCTCAGAGCTAGTTACATATCTAGTGGAGACCAACAAATCTGGTGAGGGTCCTGCAGTCTTCCGTCTTGCAGACATAGTTTGCCTGTATGGCGAGCGCATGGAACAGCTGGGTGTTGATGCACCTGCTGTCAACTCCACAAGACTGAAGGAAAAACTGCTATCAGCAATACCTGAGCTGGAAGCTCACAAGCAGGGAAGGGATGTTCTTCTGGCTTTTCAGAAAGATGTGGGTGTTGTCTTGTCAGAAGCCTCTGACTATTATAGGGAAGCTATTATCCTTGGCAAAGCAGCTAACATCTTGCGAAAACATATGCTGGACCACAAGTCCACATTTGATGGAACCTTCCATGAGGGGTGTATCGAGGAGGCCATTCCACCCACTCTTCTTCAGTTTGTGGCCATGCTGGAACACGGTGCAGACATCAAATCTCAACTGAGGTTTGGAGCATCAAAGCCTGATCAAGCAATTGCTCAGCTGCTTCAGTACAACTGCTATGGGAAATACAAAGAAGGAGCTGCAACTCGGAGACACTCCAAAGACAGAGAGACCCCATTCCCTGTTTACATGGGGATGTCCATCTACGCAAAGACCAGAAAGAGGAAGTTGGTGGAAATGCTTAGCGAGCATGGCATCTGCATTTCATATGACAGGGTGCTAGAGATATCAGCACAGCTGGGAGATGCAACAGTCAGCAAATACGTAGAGGATGGGGTGGTCTGTCCACCAGTTCTGCGAAAAGGGCTGTTCACCACCTCAGCCATGGACAACATAGACCACAATCCCACTGCAACTACAGCAACTTCTTCTTTCCATGGAACTAGTGTCTCTGTTTTCCAGCACCCAGGCAAAGGAGACAAATGTGAAGAGCGTGGACAGCTGAAGTTCAGAGAGGAGAAAGTAAAGACAGTTCCAGAACTTCCTGACTCCTTCACGAATGTCCGGCCTGCTTTCTTCACCAAGAAGAAGCCCTCTCCTCCCAAGAGTGGTGTGACATACTCAGACACCAATTTTCGGAAGATTCAACTGGCAATGGAGTATGAGTGGCTGGAGAAAGTCACTGTGACAGATGGGCCAGTGGCGGTGACTTGGTCTGCCCATCATGCTTCACAGAAGAGAGGATAGCCATTTGAGATCAGTATTACGTCACTTTTGCCTCTGCTACGAGATCAGGCCCACTCGGTTGCTACAGTTAAGCATGTGATGGACAAGATCAAGGAGGTAGTAACATTACTGAACCCCGGTCAGGTACCAGTCATTGCTGCTGACCAGCCCATATATGCAGTGGCCAAGCAGGTTCAGTGGAACTGGCCTGAAAACTACGGTGAGGACAAGTTTGTCATAATGTTCGGAGGCTTGCATATTGAGATGGCAGCACTGAAGTCCATTGGAACTCTTCTCCAGAACAGTGGTTGGACAGGAGCCCTCTTGGAGGCAGGGATCACATCTCCTGGAACAGCAGAGTCATTTCTGACAGCCTCAAACATCACTAGGACACGACAGATGCACCAGATCACAGCATGCAGTCTGTACAAGCTTCTGAAGGCAGCCTACACAGACTACTTGAAAGAGACAGATGAACAACCTAAAGAGGTGCTTAGCTTCGAGGCTTGGTGTGAGGAACGCAAACTGCAAAGTCCCCAGTTTCATTTCTGGTATATGGTGCTGTCAATGGAACTGGCGATCCTCTTGTTGATCCGGTCATTCAGGGAAGCCAACTTCTTCTTGAACTGTCAGTCACTGGCTGAGCTGATACCATATTTCTTTGCAAATAACAACGTCAACTATACACGGTGGCTTCCGATCCACTACAGAGACATGATGACTCTGGGACAGAAGCATCCTCAGCTAGCTCAGGAGTTCCAAAGTGGAAACTTTGTTGTACATAAATCAAGCCGAGAGTTCTCAGCGATGGCTATTGACCAAGCTCACGAGCAGGCCAACGCTGTCATCAAGGCAGATGGGGGTGCAATCGGCATAACTGAAGACCCAGCAGCACTTAGAAGATGGATGATAGCTGGGCCTGAAGTCAGCCACTTGGTTGCACAGTATAAGGCAGCATGTGGGACCAAAGACTATACTCAACACACCAGCCACCATGAGGAGACCGAACGAGTGCAAAGAGTGTTTCTTGAGAATGTAGAAAAGCTCTCACAAGCCATGAAGGATATGGGCAATCCTTTCCAGGAGGAGAGTCGGGACCTGCTTTCCCTTGATACAAAGGATATTGCTCACCCCACTGCCGCCGAGCTGATTGGCACACACCTTGAGAAAGGCAAGGTCCTTTTCCAGGACTTTATGAAGGGACTGGAAGAGAAAGAAGAATCCACCTTTTATGATCCAATCAAGAAGAATAAGGTTGACTTCTTCCGACAGGCACCAGCCTCTGTTGACTCTTCAAAGCAAAAAGTGCTGAAGGAAGACTGTCAACTGTTCTCCAAGCTGTTCATATCATGCCAGAGCAGAGAGTGTGACTTGACGGAATTTTTCCGTCATGAGAACCAGTCACATCCTGCTGCCCTCAGTGATGGTGGAAAGCTCCATACCTGTCAGAAATCTCACCTCACTACCATTCTTACGAGCCAAGTTACAACCCCTGAAGCAGAGCCAGATGCCGACACCATCATCATTGATGGTGCAGCGTTGGTGAACAGTCTTCCCCCGCGGTGTTCAAAGACGTTCGAAGAGTATGCAATGCTCGATGTCCTTCCGACATTACAAGCATACTCTACAAAGTACATTAGAACAGACATTGTGTTTGATGTTTACCGACCATCTAGTCTGAAAGCTGAAACTAGATCAAAGCGAGGACATGGGGTGAGACGCAGGGTGACAGGTTCAGGCAAAATCCCCTCCAAGTGTTAGAACTTCTTGAGAGAAAATGACAACAAAGCCGAGCTGTAAAACTTTCTGGCTGATAAGATAGCATGTGTGCAGACTCCAAATGTGGTCATTGTGACCAAAGAAGAAGACGCTGTCAGCAACCACACTATCAATCTGGCTGGGGTGGCACCATGCAGTCATGAAGAAGCTGACACACGGATCTTTGTGCATACCAGGCATGCAACAGAAGCAGGCAGCAAAGTCATCATGGTCAAAGCCAATGACACAGATGTTGTTGTCATTGCGGTCAGTGTTCTGCAGTCACTTCAGGAGCTTGGTCTGCAGCAGTTGTGGGTTGCTTTTGGCCAAAGACAGAACATGAGGTGGGTTCCTGTCCATGACTTATGTTGTACTCTTGCAGAAAAGAGCGCCGGGATGCTCTTCTTCCATGCCTTCACTGGCTGCGATGTCATCTCAGCATTCCGTCGCAAAGGGAAGAAATCTGCTTGGCAAACTTGGGATGTTTGTGGTCAGGTTTCCGGTGTCTTCAGCAAACTCAGCCAGTACCCAACCATAGTGGATGATGAAGACCTGAAGACTTTAGAGAAGTTTGTGATGTATGACAGATCAAGCACAGCTGAAGGTGTTGATGATGCAAGGTTGGACATGTTTGCTCGGAAGCAGAGGCCATATGAAGCCATTCCTCCAACCCGATCAGCGCTGAAGGAGCATGTAAAGCGTGCAGCCTACCAGGCGGGCTGTATATGGAGTCAGTCAACACTAAGTCAACCAGAAACAGAGGATCCTGCCAACTGGGGCTGGAAGAAGAATGGAGATCTGTGGCAGATATTTTGGACAGAGCTCCCACCCATTGCAGAGAGTTGCAAGCAGCTGACCAAGTGTGGATGCAAGTCGGAGTGCTGCGGTCGATGCAAATGCTACAGATTTGGTCTGACCTGCACGGCACAGTGCAGCTGCAGATGCGAGGTTTAGAAGTGTCTTCCTCATCCAGGCAGCAAGACAATAAGCGAATAATGACCATTTAGCGAGCCGCAAACACAGAATCTAACTAGAGGGCATTCGGTAGAGAGCATACCTCCTTCAACGCGAACTTTCAAATTATACCAGTTCCTCCAAATGTCGGATCTTCACCAAAAGTTAATAATTTATTCCTTGAACATGGCCAACCTTACCACAAAGTTTCATTAAAATCCATTCATAATTTTTTTAGATATCCTGCCGACAAACAAATAGACAATTTGGTCAAGCGAATAAGCCTATAGGCGAATAGGCCTACTGTCTATAAAAAATAATAATAAAAAATAAAAGACAAAAAAAAAAACCTGCCTCAACGGGATCATCACCTTATCGTGGTGGGGCAGTTTGCGTGTCTCCATGACCCCTAGAACTATGTCGGCAGGAGTCTTGTACTCCTGGCAGGGTTACCCAAGCCGAACAGGTCGAAGGGTAAAGACTGGACGAAGGGTGATCCCAGGGCGCTATTACTACTTATAATCTACACTTGCTACCTAATGTGGAGCTTATCAGACATCATTTGGGACACTTAAGTAATTATTTAGGTAATTATTCAGCTAATACTGAACCCCAAGCAAAGTTTCACTGCAGTGGTGAAACCAGTGCGCCCTGGCTGTACATTGACATCTGGTGTGTTGAGCTACTACTCTTCACACCTTCCGTAGTCTCTCAGCGCTAATCTATGTGATTTTATTGCAAAATGTAGTAATACTGTATATTAAATGACAGCCATCTTGAAAAGGGGCCACCATCTTGAATTTTTAGGTGGCTGCTAATATGTTATTAAAAGAATGGTATATGAGTAAATGTTGGTGCTAAGCTATTTTACTTCTAAATGTGATTTGACTGTATATAGCCTACTGTACAATGGTGGCCATCTTGAAAAATGGCTACCATCTTGAATTTTTACATGGGTAACAGGTTTCATCAAAAGAGCAATACCTAAAGAGTGGTGTGCCAATTTTGATGCATATCTATGACATTTTATTGTGAAATTACTGCGAATTACTGTATATTCAATGGTGGCCATCTTGAAAAATGGCCACCATCTTAAAATCTTTGGGTGGCTAACATGTTTTTTATCAAAGAGCAATACCCAAGGAGTATGTTTGCCAATTTTGGCGCTTGTATCTATGTGATTTTGTTGGAAATGTAATATTACTGTATATTCAATGGCGGCCATCTTGAAAAATGGCCGCCATCTTGAATTTTCAAGTGGCTAACGGGTTTTATCAAAACAGTACTACCCAAGGAGTATGTGTACCTATTTTGGCGCTTGTATCCGGAAGTGAACGATTATGTCCCCTACCTGCCCAGCTATACCAAAACATTTAATTAATGAGAGAAGCGGAGGGAGGGATGAGGATGGGTCCATCATTAAAATTAATAAATCATCGGCGTAAAGCGACAATTTACATTCCACGTTGCCCACCTTGATTCCTTTGATGTCAAGATGCTTTCTGATACTTATAGCGAGCGTTTCAAGTCGGTGCCTATTGACTTTGTCGTTTCTCATGTTGATATCACACGCCTCATTTGCCTCACCCACTCGTGCAGTAAATCTAGTTCCAAATACTACCACGAGGTGGCGCTTTGGAGTCACTTTTTTTTTGTTTCAAACAGACAGACAGACAGACAGACAGACAGACAGACAGACAGACAGACAGACAGACAGACAGACAGATGAGATGTGAGTCCTGACCTGGGAGTCATAAAAATAAAAAAAGCAGATCACAATGCCTGGCGTGTGTGTGTGATTATAATTATAATTATAATTAATATAATATACTATTATATACTACTATACACGTCGTGTAGGCCTACTTGTAGATTGGCTTTTTTTTTTTTCTCGCATCATTTGCTGTGTAGTATTTATCTTACTTCTTTCTACTATTTTGAAAATGCTCAGTCAGTGTAGTGGTGAAAGCTGACGATCATTGATTTTAGGGCCCGCGTTCGAATCCCACGCTGTGAAGAAGTATAATTGCTATTTTTGAATTTATATCGTAAAATCAATGTTAATGTAACTCTGAGAGTGTACAAATGTTGTACACTCTCAGAGTTACACCCCTGGGGGTCCCCGGACCCCACTTTGAGAACCAATGGTCTACTAGAAGCGCTCTCTCTCTCTCTCTCTCTCTCTCTCTCTCTCTCTCTCTCTCTCTCTCTCTCTCTCTCTCTCTCTCTCTCTCTCTCTCTCTCTCTCTCTCTCTCTCTCTCTCTCTCTCTCTCGTTCTTCGACAACTGTTAATAAAGTATTCAATCAAATACTCTATAGGCTACTGCTATTTTCAAACATTTCAGTACTTTAAGTATATTTTGATGCCAATACCAATAATTTTACTTTGATTGAACTCAAGTAACATTTTGAGCACGTATACAGTAATTCGCAGTAATTTCACAATAAAATGTCATAGATATGCACCAAAATTGGCACACACTCTTTGGGTATTGCTCTTTTGATGAAACATGTTACCCATGTAAAAATTCAAGATGGTAGCCATTTGGTTGTACACACGCAGACGCAAGGGTGGCGTTTTCAGTCCGGAATTCAAATCATGATGCAACACTTTGTGAGCTTGTAGATCGGCTATTTTCACTACTTTTATGGGACACTGTTGTACAACAAAGTAGAATTAATTTGTGAAGAAAGAAAACCCCATTAACTAACAGTTGAAAATAGCCTACACCATTTCTGCCCATCCCTCTAACTTCATGTAGGCCAATTGGTGCATTAAAAATATCAAAATTGGCCGCTCTGAATTTGTATCTGAACAAATACTTTGATAGAAGAGATACAGAGGTATTGTAGGGGGGAGGGGGAACCTGATAGCAGAGTTCCTCACTTGGCTTATTTGGAATAGGCTGCATATTATTAACATAACCGGTTTGGCAAGAGACTGATTGGAGTTTTTTTTTTGTTACTTTATTTCGGTTTTAGGGTTAAGTGAGAGAGACTCACTTGCCTTTTCTTAGTGCTTTTCATTGTTTGGACAGAAGACATTATAAACAGCCAAGTCTTGACATAAGGCTCTGGATTCCAGGACCTGAGCGGAGGTCCATACTGTCTAATAAACATCAGAGCCGACACACGTTCTGTATGCAGTCGCGAACGGAGTGATGTTATGAGGTTCAATGTTCATCAAACTAAAGCCGCACTCGCATTCTGCCGAGCTGCATGGAATGAGCATATTACAGTTAATAAGGGGTACAAGTGCAGCTGGTACCTTTCTCCCTCCACATTCTATGTAGGCCTATAGTCCCTAAAAGCATTCACTGAAGATTTTTCCAAGGGTTTTCTAAATCTCACCTGCACAACCCAATATTATGCTGTTGTTACAAATTTAATGCAGTAAACATGAACGTAGCGTTAACCGTGGTGAAGTGTTGGATAATATTCACCCGCAGCTGGTTTTAACGAGACAGCAGCGTATATGAAAATGCGACGTTTATTAAACGTGCTGTCACAGATGATCCGATCATCTTTATTTTTAAATTTATGATGAAAGCCGCACACGCAAAATGGGGGTCCCCAATATGGTTATTTTGGGGGGTCATGGCCTGAAAAAGATTGAGAACCCCTACTTTGATGCATCTCTCTCTCTCTCTCTCTCTCTCTCTCTCTCTCTCTCTCTCTCTCTCTCTCTCTCTCTCTCTCTCTCTCTCCATCTCTCTCTCTAATAGACTAAAATGTTGGGAAAATAGCGCTGCATCGCGACTCGTTGTGAGCTTGTAGATAGTTTTTTTTTGCCTATTTAATAGCCGCGCTGAAATTGCATCTGAACAAATAGCCTGCCTTGATAACCCTCCCCCCCCCCCCGTCCGCTCAAAGAAAGAGACACGTCACACGGCATACTGTTTGGCCTAGGCTCAAAGCTCAGCTCAGCTCAGACCTTCACATGTAGGCTACAGTCAGAGGTTAGAGGGGGATGGGGGTCGTTTTTTAGAGAGATTTACCAATAGAGAAATTGTATGTCTCCTCGGAACCGAAACCAGTGAAAGGAGCCGATCTACAAGCTCAGAAACACGTTGCTATCTGAAAAGTTTTGAGATTGTAGATCGGCTATTTTCAGAATGAAGTATATCATACATTGAAAAAACATACTCTCAATTAAGCATTTCATGTTATCATTATCAATTGCACATGAATTCATTGTCATAGTCATGTTGTTTGCATTGCGCTTTCAATGAAGTCTGCCTGAAGTGAGCCTTGAACTGGCAACCTTCAGGTTGTGAAGCACACGTTTAAGCGAGAAGCCATTGGACCAATAGACCTGAAATGGTGAAAAAGCAGGTCAAAGAGATGATACAGAAAGAAGACCATGCAATAAACATGAGCATTTTAAACCCTCACTAACCCTAAAGAGAGAGAGAGAGAGAGAGAGAGAGAGAGAGAGAGAGAGAGAGAGAGAGAGAGAGAGAGAGAGAGAGAGAGAGAGAGAGAGAGAGAGTGTGTTGGATAATATTCACCAGCACCATGGGTTTAACGAGACAGCAGCGCCAAATGAAAATGCGACGTTTATTAAACGTGCTGTCACAGATGATCCAATCATCTTATAAAAACTGTAAGCATATGCCAAGATAACTGAGAATATATAGCTGATGATGAGCTAAATATATTTGTTTAATGTCGAAGTTTTTATTTTTAAACTTTATGATGAAAGCCGCACAGAGCTTTGTGCCTCGTCATGTATTGTTTCTATATTATAACAATGTGCTCATAAAACTAAACTAAACTTGACAGCAATATGGAAAAAAACGAAAATATCTTATCTTGTAAATATATTTCATAGAATAACCGGTTAATAGAAATAACGAAATAACGGTTAATAGGGGCAGATAGGAGCGTTGATGCCCGTTACTTTATTTTATTTATTTATTAATGCAGGAGCGCGAGGTAATAAATGTCACATCGTGTACTGTATGCAACAGACATGATATCTCTCTGTCTTTCTAGGAAGTTAAGAGTTAAATATATATTTTAATTATTTAATATAGCAACATTAGGCTATTTCAAAATGCTTAATTATTTTATTCATCAGTGCCACTGAAACACCACCACAGAAATAAACAAACAAACAATTTGTCAATTCAAATGAGCTATGGCATGAGAAAAAATACGTTTACATTTTCCAAAGCAAGTGTCAAAACATAATACAAACGTGTAAAGTAAAGTATGAGAGGATACAGTAACTGTAGGCAGCTGTAGGCAGTACCCACATTGTTCACTTGAATGTTAACAGTCTTAAAAACTCTGAAAAAATGTCTGAGCTGAGATCCATGTTTGGAAGTGGCAGGGTAGACATTATTTCAATCTCAGAAACTAAGTTGGATAAATCCATCAAGGACTTTGAGATTGAAATAAAGGGCTACAATGTCATCAGGAAAGACAGAAATCTCTCTGGGGGTGGGGTTTGCATCTATGTGAGATCAGACATTATTTACGATGTGATCCCAGATATGGATAACAACCCCACTGAATCGGTCTGGGTCAAAATTTTATACCCACATGCAAAACCACTGATAATTGGCGCCATCTACAGACCCCCAGAGCAAAATGCTTTTTATGACTTGATTGAGGATCATGTGGCGAGTTTAGGAAACTCTGAGACGGTACTAATTGGTGACTTTAACACCTGTGTTCTGAAGAAAGACTCAGCCACCTTTAAGTCCCTCAGAAAGTTCTGTGACCTGCACAGCTTTACCCAGCTGATAAAGCATTTTACAAGGGTAGGCACTGCTTCTCAATCAATCATAGACCTAGTGTTGACAACGGACCAATCCAGAATTTCCAGGAGCGGGGTGATTGAGTGTAGCTTAAGTGACCACAATATCATTTTCTGCACTCGGAAGATTCACAGACCTGGGGCTTATTGTCACAGGACAATCAGCTGCAGGTCTATGAAACACTACTCAAGTGATCTTCTAACAACAGCTCTTGGAAAAATGGACTGGTCCCATGTCCTCAATTGCACCTCTGTGGAGGAGTCCTGGTCCTGTTTCAAAAAAGCTTTTTTGTGTGTACTTGATAACATCGCACCCACAAAGGTGGTGAGGGTCAAAGCTAGCACAGAACCTTGGATGAAGGGTGACATTTTGAATGCCATCAAACTCAGGAACAAAAGCTACTCAGAGTTCAGGAAAAACAAAAGTGAGCAGCTACTTGAAAAGTGCAGAAATCTACGAAATGTAGTTACTAAATTGATCAGAAATGCCAAAAAGAATTTCTTAAATGAGAACATAGAGGCAAACAAAAGCCACCCACAAAAACTGTGGGAGGCACTAAAACAATTAGGCTGCAACGGAAAAATTCAGACAAAATCTACAAACATTTGCATTATTTCAAGTGGCTCGCTCACTACCGACAAGCGGTAGCGGACTGTTTTAACAGTTTCTTCACCACAGTTGCAACCCAGTTGGTAAGCAAACTCCCTCAGCATTCAGGTCTGTTTGGCCCCGACCACATTCAAGCTCACTATGAGAAACTAGGGGCTAAAAAAGATTCCTTCTCTTTCAAACCTGTATTGACTGTTGACTGTATTGACTGTTGACGGCCTTGACAACATCCCCACCAGATTCCTCAGAGACACAGCGGTCTCCATTGCTCCCATAGTAGCCCACATTACAAACTTATCCATCAGTCAGTGTCACGTCCCACAATAATTCAAGTTGGCAAGAGTAATCCCTCTATTTAAAAAGGGAAGCAAACTAGATCCTGGCAACTATAGGCCTGTTTCCATCCTTTGTTCCATCTCAAAGGTTATAGAGCGATCAATCCAAGAACAAATCAACAGCTACCTCAGTGAGCGCAAACTGTTGTTTGAATTCCAATCGGGCTTCAGAACATCCCACTCCACTGACACATGCCTACTATATTTGACCGACTACATCAAACGTGAGGTAGACTCGGGCAAATACTGTGGCATGGTCATGCTGGACCTCCAAAAGGCGTTTGACACTGTAAACCACGCAATTCTACTTGATAAGCTGAGGGCGATTGGTTTTGATTGCACATCACTAAATTGGATGAGATCTTACTTGGAGGGTAGAGAACAAGTGGTTGACATCAACGGAACCATGTCCTCATCCCTCCCGGTGAGCTGCGGGGTTCCTCAAGGCAGCATTCTAGGGCCGTTACTGTTCCTTCTATACATTAACGACATGAATGCTGCCTGTAACTGCAAACTGTTCCTGTTCGCTGATGACTCGGCACTCCTGATCTCGGGTGAGGACAAGTTGCAAGTTGAGGAAGCTCTCAGCTCTGAACTCTCAAAAATCCGTACCTGGCTTACCGATAACAAACTGTCACTACACCTTGGGAAAACTGAATCCATCCTATTTGGGACCAAACATTCCCTCAGTAAAATGAAGGTAGATGACTTCAAGGTCATAGTCGATGACACAATCATCACTAGCAAAGAAGAGATTACCTATTTGGGATGTATTCTTGACAAATACCTGTCAGGTGAAAGCATGGCAACAAAGGTGGTCAAAGGAGTAAACCAGAGAACCAGATTTATGGGCAGAGTTTCCTCTTTTGTCAACCCTCAGGCCCTCAGGACCCTCTCGGGGGCCCTGATTCAGCCCCTTTTTGACTATGCTAGCTCCTCTTGGTACTCTAACACCTCAGTGTCACTGCAGACTAAGCTTCAAACCTCCCAAAACAAACTGATCCGACTACTTCTCGGACTGGGGCCCATGACCCACCTCTCTCCCACTCACTTTGCCAGCCTAGGCTGGCTCAGGGTGGAAGACAGGGTTAAACAACTAAAAATGGGTCTGGTCTTCAAAATTGTAAATGCAGATTTGCCCGAAATGCCCCCTATACCCGCATATCTGTATAAATACCTCGAAAAAGTTAGTGACACCCACAGCCACGAAACTAGAGGGAGCGTAAACAACAATCTGGTACCACCCACCCATAAAACAAACATGGGCAAATTCTCCTTCTATAGCACAGCCACCAAGGAATGGAATAGTCTAACCCCATCCCTCAAAAAATGCAGTTCGCTGGGCTCATTCAAAACAGCCCTAAAAACTCATCTTTCTGGAGGCCGAAAGAGGAGATAGTACCAGTTTCCCTGTAGACAGACGACCCCCACCCTCCTCTTTTTTGTACATATTTTGTATTTCCTCATGCATTTTTTGTATATAATCGTTATTTTTCCATACTTCACCCCCCCCCCCCCTTTTTTTGTACATTTATTTTTTATTTTAATTTTTTTCATGCTCCTTTTTTTTGGTACATAGTTGTATTTTTTCTGTATTATCTGTATCTGTATTTTCATGTTGATTTTTGAACTGTTTGGTTGCTACTATATATGTCTATGAAATTAATTCAAGGACCCCAACGGAAACAAGTCCGCAAGGACTTTTTTGGCCGGACCTTTTTAGACAAAAGCATTATAAATGTAACTGTGTTGTTTTACATTCTTTTGCCTAATAAAAATTTCAATCAATCAAATCAATCAGACCGCTGCTGCCCCTAGTGGCACAGAGTGGAAATAAGTGGAAATAACACATGTCCTGCGTGACACGCATGAGATGCAAGAAAAAAAACGACAAAGTCAATAGGCAATGACTGTATATAGCCTACTGTACAATGGTGGCCATCTTGAAAAATGGCTACCATCTTGAATTTTTACATGGGTAACAGGTTTCATCAAAAGAGCAATACCCAAAGAGTGTGTGCCAATTTTGGTGCATATCTATGACATTTTATTGTGAAATTACTGCGAATTACTGTATATTCAATGGTGGCCATCTTGAAAAATGGCCACCATCTTAAAATATTTGGGTGGCTAACATGTTTTTATCAAAAGAGCAATACCCAAGGAGTATGTTTGCCAATTTTGGCGCTTGTATCTATGTGATTTTGTTGGGAAATGTAATATTACTGTATATTCAATGGCGGCCATCTTGAAAAATGGCCGCCATCTTGAATTTTCAAGTGGCTAACGGGTTTTATCAAAACAGTACTACCCAAGGAGTATGTGTACCTATTTTGGCGCTTGTATCCGGAAGTGAACGATTATGTCCCCTACCTGCCCAGCTATACCAAAACATTTAATTAATGAGAGAAGCGGAGGGAGGGATGAGGATGGGTCCATCATAAAAATTAATAAATCATCGGCGTAAAGCGACAATTTACATTCCACGTTGCCCACCTTGATTCCTTTGATGTCAAGATGCTTTCTGATACTTATAGCGAGCGTTTCAAGCATTAAGTTAACTTGCATGACTAAGCTATCAATATGACCGATTTTGAGAATTTAAAGTGGATTATCTTCTCTCATGAAGCTCTGAGAAAGTTCCCCTTTCATGACTTTTCCTAAATATTTGTTTCAAATCATCTCCGTTTTTTTTTTCTTCTGAAACGTATTATAAATATGAAATATATACCATATATACCATCCCAACCGTTATATTTCGGCTAAATTGACCGCTCTCCCTCTCTCTCCCACAGGCAAGAGCAGTTGACACCTCTAGACCCCCCGCAGAGCGGCCCGTAGACGAGCAGACTCCCTACGCAGCAGCGAGTCCATGTTGCCATGTCTGCTTATTATAAGCGACTTTGGGCTTGTTTGCGTCTTTCTATTATTATTAATATTATAATTATATATATAATTACATTATAATGGTAATACTTTTCTACTCCACTACAGCTCAGAGGCAAATCTTGTACTTTTACTTCACTACAATTATTTGAAAACTTTAGTTACTAGTTACTTAAATATATATATAAATATATTTTCATACTTGTTTAGATTAGAGCTTCATGCATTTTTATTAGGTATATATTTATATAGAAAGGTCTAACCAGGGACTGGTGTTGCAAATTAGCCTCGGCTATTACCCCATTCATGCCTAACTGTTTTCTCAGGGCACAACGACGCATGCAGTAACATTTTCATAGACCTGACTTATTTCTCTCGCAAAATTTGGCGACCCATTTTCCACTTTTCCTTTCACTGCAAAGCGGTGGAAAAAGATAGGATCTACAAGCATACAGCTTGTCACGCAGCAACTGTTTTATGCTTGAAGATCAGATATTTTGCGCAGGATTGAGCACATTTGTGGAACATAGCATTGTGTTCACTTGTTGCACTGAGGGAGCGGGAGGAGGAGAGGAGACGCGTTTGTCAGCGACGTGGACAGCTGATAGAATGAGAGCTTTACGCTCAGACAATAATGTGAATATTATTATTATGAATAATAATAATATAGGTTTGTCACTGGGTTGTTTACAAGTTACTATAGTTCGCTTGCTACTACTAAATTTAAAGCAGCATTACATCACGGTCATATTATGACAGTCATGACGAAACTTCAACCTGTTTTTTGCACTTTCTCCATTTACAGCCCTACATCTACATAAACGTTCGGATTTCAAATATAAAGTGCTTATAAAAAAAGGGATACACTTGTTGAATTCGCTGCTTTCATGAATGCAATTTGGGAATGTTATTTTTTCGTACTTGTTTAGATTAGAGCATGCATGTCCTTCTGTAAATGATTTTTTTATTAGGTCTTAGGTATTAGGTGCAAATTAGCCTCGGCTATAAACCCCATAATACAATGCAATGTTTTCCTTCATTTTGTGTTGTTTGTTTAATTCTGGACTTTGACTGACATGTAACAAAGTAGCTACTAAATTGCACACATTTACATTATTCAAGGATGGATTTCAGTGCATTCCTCTGTAATGGCCGAAAGATTGGAACCTTTGTAGTCGTGTTATTTATGGAAGATGTCCTAACAGGTGCTAACGGTCCTCATCCAGCCACATCACGGGACCTTCATCATCTTCTTCATCGTCATCTCATTATTCAACGTAACTTCTATAGTTACTTTGCAGATATAAATAAAAGATATAAAACAGTCAATAATAAAACCAATCACATCACTTTATAAACAAGCACTGAAAAAAATGAATAAAAAACGAATGAAATGGCACCATTGCAACATTCTTAGAAAGTTCAACATGCTTCTAGTTTTGACAGTCTTATTAAATTCTCCCTCATCGAATTCAGTCATACCCAGCGAAAGGGATACACTTGTTGAATTCGCTGCTTTCATGAATGCAATTTGGGAATGTTATTTTTTCGTACTTGTTTAGATTAGAGCATGCATGTCCTTCTGTAAATGATTTTTTTATTAGGTCTTAGGTATTAGGTGCAAATTAGCCTCGGCTATAAACCCCATAATACAATGCAATGTTTTCCTTCATTTTGTGTTGTTTGTTTAATTCTGGACTTTGACTGACATGTAACAAAGTAGCTACTAAATTGCACACATTTACATTATTCAAGGATGGATTTCAGTGCATTCCTCTGTAATGGCCGAGAGATTGGAACCTTTGTAGTCATGTTATTTATGGCAGATGTCCTAACAGGTGCTAACGGTCCTCATCCAGCCACATCACGGGACCTTCATCAAATTTCAACCCTAATTGCCCAATCAAAAATCTATTCACATTGAAATCAGCCTACCAAGTAAAAAGTATAAAGTCTGATCACATTGAGGACAAGATCCACATTCATTCCACTGGACGAGATGGGGAAAACAAGAGGAAGGCGTTTCACAGCAGAAGAAGCTTCTGATATTCTCCAACAACAGACTGCTGTTGGCGATGTGGACAGTGATGATGACGGCGGTGCGTGTGGAGAGATTGAACGAGACGCACCAGCAGCTGAGGTTTACTACCCACCAGCTTCTGATTCTGAGCCTGAATCTGAACCAGATGACCGAGAGGACGTCCTTCCTGAGTTAACCACCACCACTGAGGTCGGTAAAGATGGAACCGCTTGGTCAGACATGATGCCCGGCGCTGGTCCTGGCAGGGCACCAAGGCGCAATATTTTCACAGACAAACCTGGTCCTACAGTTTTTGCCAAGGTCAGAATTCAAGATGAGCTGAGCAGTTTTCTCTGTTTGTTGGATAACGACCTGTTGGGGACTATCAGAGACTGCACAGTTAAGATGGCCCGCAGTGACGAAAATAATCAAGATTGGGATTTGTCTGTGACGGAACTGAAAGCTTTCATCAGCGTGTTTTTTTTTCGTGCCATGAACACCTGTGGCTATCCCCTGACCAAACTGTGGGCCACCGATTATGGTAATACACTTGTAAAGGAAACCATGGCTCGTGATCGGTTCAAATCAATCATGCGCTACCTGCGTTTTGATGACAAGGACACCAGGGCTGCCCGCAAAGCAAAAGACAAGTTTGCGGCAATGACGCATGTCTGGAATAAGTTCACAGATAACTGTCAGGCTTGCTATGTACCTGGAGTCAACATCACAGTGGACGAACAGCTCTTCCCCTCAAAGGCAAGATGTGGCTTCACGCAATACATGGCCAATAAACCAGACAAGTTTGGAATTAAGTTTTGGATTGCAGCTGACCTGAAAACCAAATATTTCCTAAATGGATTTCCCTACCTGTGAAAGGGCCAGTACCGCAGCTGGTAAGTTCTTTTCATAAACATGTTAAAATGTCTGCATCCACAATAGCTAGTAGCCTATACCTGTATTGTTATTATTGTGTAATAACCGTTATCCTCCCCCCTCTCTCTCCTTCTCATTTGCAGCGATGGCGTGCCTCTGTCTCAGGATGTCGTTCAGAGATTGGTCAAACCATTCCTCCACAAGGGACGAAACATCACAATGGACAACTTTTTCACTTCGATGAAGCTGGCACAGAGTCTTCTAGCATCGAATACGACGCTACTTGGGACTGTGAACAGACAGAGGCGCGAGTTGCCTCCAAGCGCACGGCAAAGCAAGGCACCACTAAGCAGCACCAGATTGATGAAAAGCGCAGATGCAACTCTGACCATCTACCAAAGCAAACCCCAAAAAAACGTTTGCATCTTGAGCACCATGCACCCTACCATCGCGATTGGTACAGACCCCAAGAAAAAGCCAGAGTCTGTAACCGATTACAACAAATCCAAGTGGGGAGTGGACATTTTGGATCAGATGGCACGCAACTACACAGTGAAAGTTGCCACCACCCGCTGGCCAGTGGCTGTCTTTTACAACATGCTGGACCTGGCTGCCATCAATGCCTATGTGCTGTTCAAACAGTGCATGGGCAAACCACGGCTCACCAGGAGAGAGTTCCTAGAAGCGTTGGGATTACAGCTACGCATGGAATACATGGTGGAAAGGGGCAGATACCACTCAGACCAGACAGTACCACGCACACCTAGGCGCCAGCAGCGGCCCGCACTGCAGGTAATTTAATCATGTTTTTATAATCATGTAGTCACTAGTCCAAATATCCAATACATCCACAATATATAATAAGCATATTTATTGTGCATTACAAATCATGTATTCACTCCCTCTCTCTTTCTCTCTCTCTCCCTCAGCCGACCACACCACAACCAACCACACCACGAGCTGCAAAGAGAGCCGGTACTCCAGGCACTCCACAGACACCTGACACAGACACCCCGACAAAGAAGAGAAGGCAGCAGTGTCAGCTGGACAGATGTGGTGGAAACAAAACCACAGATGCCGGTCATAAATGTCACATAAGGGCGTGTGGAAAATGCGCTGGCGCTTTCTTTATGACATGTTATAAGTGTCTCTAAATGTTTCACAAGAGAAAGAGAACATTTGTTGCGTTGAAGCTGCCACCCGGATAAATGTAGCAACAGAAACTAAATGCTTACATTCCATTGTTTTGCTTGTTTTTTATTTCACACTTGCTTTATATTCTGATGTAACCAGCATTGAAACAAAATAAACGTTGTTGAATTAAGACACTTTGTTGCTGTTATTTCTAACCTTTGATTGCCTTTCTACAAGACCATATTTGATAAACATGTCTTTGAAATTATTGTAATACATCTTTTATTTCATGGCATTGGAAATGGAAATGTATACTTTAGCTGTCATATAATAATATCTACTGACAAACACACTGACACGCAAATATTGATTGATTAATGTACTTTATTTAGTAAGACAAAAAAACAGAAAAACAGTACATGGAAGTAAAAATGAGATCCCCCACATACACAAATCACAAATCATGATGACATATAGGAGACAGATAGAAATACACACTAGCCTACTGCCTACACTTTCATAGACCTGCCTGCTTATTTCTCTCTCAAAATTTGGCAACCCATTTTCAACTCTCAGCTCTTTAGAAGACAATGGAACCCCCCACTGTTTGGGGGAGAAAGTGTGAACTAGTCTGGAGAACAGAGGGAGACAGTGGCCAATAGGATAGCCTGATTTGGGGATCAAAATGACCTTTTTTCAGGCTTGGTGGAGGAGTATGAAACGTCATGCATGTTAATAGTTCACCGGAGGAGGATTTAAGTTTAAGGATGGATCTACTTGCCTGCGCACCCCGCAGCTGTCTGGCCAACAATTGACCTGGCTTGTCGCTCAGTTCAAACTGTTTTTGTCTCAGCTTAAGTATCTGTTTGTTAACCTGGTCACTCAGAATGGTATTATATTCATATTTCAATCTCATAACAGAATACAAATCATTCATTAACAAGGATGATGTATATAACCTCACAGCGACAGAAAGTTGCAACTCGATTTCAGCTAAGTGTCTGCGCCTTTCTTTTTTTTTAGAGGCTTCATATGCAATTATTTTGCCTCTCACCACGACCTTGAGCGATTCCCACAAGATAGAATCAGAAACATCGCCGTTATCGTTAAATAATAAAAAATCATTAATGGCTGCTTTCATGTACACATTGAAATTACTATCTTGCAGTAGCAGAGAGTTAAAGCGCCAAGAGAAAAAGGCTTTGGGAAGGGACCATTTAAAAGACATGGTGAGAGGACTATGGTCGGAAATTAAGATTCCCTGGTATTTTGTATTTATAACATTTGATATTAACTTGGAATCAATGAGAAAAAAATCGATGCGTGCATGTGATTTATGAGCATGTGAGAAAAATGAATATTCTTTATCGGTAAGGTGCTGTATTCTCCATATATCAACTAAATTAAGGGAGTTAATCAAATTGTTCATGGTGCATGCAGATTTACTAGGTGGAGAAGGACGAGTTGACAGACGGTCGAGATAGCCATCCAAAATAATATTGTAGTCACCACCAATAATCAAATTAGTAGAGTTCAGATCCGGTAGTAAATTGAAAACCCTCCGGAAAAACTCCGGGTCGTCAGTATTAGGACCATAAATATTGACACAAGTGATAGGAATATTATCAAATATCTACCATTGGGATCTTTGATAAGAGAAGATAATTGAAACGGTACACATTTTCTAAACAAAATAGCAACTCCTTTAGCTTTGGAGGAAAAAGTAGATTGATAAACCTCTGAAAACCAATTTGCTTTGAGTCTATTTTGGTCAGATGGGTTGATGTGCGTCTCTTGTAAGAATATAATATCAGCAGATAATGATTTTAAATAAGAAAAAACCTTCCCTCTCTTGACTTGACTTCCCAAGCCATTTACATTCCAAGTGACAAGAGTTAATGTTCCGATATCAATACTGTTATTAGTCGTACTCATAGCGCCCACTTAGGACAAATGTAACACGTGATAGGCATAAAATGACCCGATCTGAATGAAGAATGATGCGTAATGCAGTCTGGTACACATAACATAAAACCCCAACCCTCCCCCAACCCACCTAAAAGCCAAACAATTTGGCAGTGCCCCTGCCCCCATAATCTAACCGAAACAACTAGGCAGTCGTATAGGTCTATTAAAACCATTAGAGCTCAATAATTTCAGTAGGCCTAGTGCTCAGTGAGAAGAGAAAATAAATCAACCAAATATAGTTTACGATTAATCACCCTTACTATAGGCAATGATAATATCAACGTAAAAAAGGGGATAATAATAAATAAAATAAATAGTGAATAAACAGCCACTAACCCAAAGTAGTGCATTACATTTTATTTATATAACACCCTCTTAGTGTGATACTGAATCATTAATACAAGTAGAATAAACAAAAAGAAAAGGGAGAGGAAAAGAAAAACAAATAACGAAAAGAAAACAATAAGAAGAAATGTTTAGCCACTTGGTTAGTGTATATCACATCTTGCGGTTCTGTAGCTTTTACCAACCACGATTGCAGAATCAGTCAGACTCAGACTCAGTCAAAGTGTCAGCAAAGGACTTGGCTTCGACGGGATCGATGAAAATAGTGGTCTTTCCTTTGTGCTCGACGTGTAACTTTGCAGGGAAACGGAGAGATGTTTTCACTTTGGCGTCGCGGAGAATCTTGGTGACTGAAGGCTTGGCGTTGTTTAAGTACCTCAGGAGAGTAATCCGGGAAGATGTGTAGTCTGGTACCATTGTAGAGCAGCGGGCCTTTCTCCCTGCTCAGACGTAGAATCAACTCCCTGTCTTGATAGCGGTGAATCTTGGTGATCAGGACCCGGGGACGCTGACCTGCAGCCGCCGCTGCGGGGATTCGGTGGGCAACGTCCACCTCGACTGGCCTAGCGAAAGCCTCCGGGCCAAAAAGTGAACCGATCAGTTCAGTCATAAAGGCCGTGGGGTTTCCCTTTTCCAGGCCCTCAGGGACCCCCACAAACCTCAAGTTTAGGCGCCTGGAGCGCCCCTCCATGTCGATCACCTTCCTGGAGAGATATTCATTAGCAGCCTGTAGATCTTGACAGGCCTTCTCTAATGTATCCAGGCGGGTGGCTTGGTCAGATAGGCCGGTGGCAATGCCATTCACCTTCTTCGCTGCCGCTGGTTGCTCCTTCTTCAGAAGTTTGAGAGAGTTTTCAAGAGAGTCCAAACGAGTGGTTATAGATTCCATAGAATTTTCAATGAACTCTCTCAAATCTTTGCCCTTTTTTTCAATCGCAGCCAGTATAGTGACCGAGGCGGCATCAGAACTCATCTTGATGTTTGTATTGTCCACGCCGGGTGTGGCGTCGTCTGTTTGTTTGTTCAATGCCTTTGTCGTCTTTATGTTTAGTCTGGTGTTAGGTTTAGGACCCATCAAGAGCAAGACAAATATCAGACGACGTTAGATAGCCTCACAGTTGTGAACCACAAGCATAAGGGTGATTAAAAAGAATAAAACAAACTTCTCACGAGCGGAGCCTACTGCACACACGTCTACTCCATACGCTGCCGGAAGTGTCAACACAGTTACATTTATAATACTTTTGTCTAAAAGGTCCGACCAAAAAAGTCCTTGTTTCCGTTGGGGTCCTTGAATTAATTTCATAGACATATAGGCCTATAGTAGCAACCAAACAGTTCAAAAATCAACATAAAAAATACAGAGAAAAATTACCACTATGTACAAAGAAAGCATGAAAAATACAAAAATATATTTAAAAAAAAGGGGGAGGGGGGTCGTCTGTCTACCGGGAAACTGGTACTACCTCCTCTTATGGCCTCCATAAAGATGAGTTTTTAGGGCTGTTTTAAATGATACCAGCGAACTGCATTTTTTGAGGGATGGGGTTAGACTATTCCATACCTTGGTGGCCGTGCTGTAGAAGGAGAATTTGCCCATGTTTGTTTTATGGGTGGGTGGTACCAGATTGTTGTTTACGCTCCCTCTAGTTTCGTGACTGTGGGTGTCACTAACTTTTAGGAGGTATTTAGACAGATATGCGGGTATAGGGCGCATTTCTGGCAAATCTGCATTTACGAAGACCAGTCCCATTTTTAGTTGTTTAACCCTGTCTTCCACCCTGAGCCAGCCTAGGCTGGCAAAGTGAGTGGGACAGAGGTGGGTCATGGGCCCCAGTCCGAGAAGTAGTCAAATCAGTTTGTTTTGGGAGGTTTGAAGCTTAGTCTTCAGTGACACTGAGGTGTTGGAGTACCAAGAGGAGCAAGCATAGTCAAAAAGGGGCTGAATCAGGGCCCCTGAAAGGGTCCTGAAAATACATAATTACATTGCATTACATTATACAAAAATGTAATACAACACAAGATTAAGATTCCGGTCATGTGGTCTGCTGCGACAAGTGTGTCTTTAACGCTATTTTGAAGGATAATGTATTTTGTATAAGATGAATGTGAGATGGTAACAAATTCCAGAAGGATATAGCTCTATATATAACTGTATGTTTGAGGAGATTAGTTATTGGGGCAGGAAGTGTTAAAAGGCAAAGGCTGCATGGCATTCCTGGTGAAATAATTGTGTATTGTTTGATTTTAATAACTGTTTGCGAAAGTAATCTGGTGTTTGATTTAAAATAATGTTCCTGAAGAACATAAGGAGACTACAGATCAGTTTTAGTTCGACAGATAACCAGGACAGTCGTGTATGCATATATGAGATATTAGTGCGTGATGAACAATGAAGTGCCAGTCTGGTAGCTCTGTTCTGAACAAGTTGCCGCTGACCATATGACAGGACAGTAGTGAAGATGACAAAAAAACAGGCACTGAATGACTTGACCCATATAGCGGATGTCAAGTAGGTGGAGCACTTCCTGACCATGGCTATGCCTCTTCCCATTTTTGTTATAATGCTATCAATATGTTCAGACCATGACAGTTGACTGTCCAATAAGTAAGTAAGTAAGTAAGTACATGTTATTTATAAAGCACCTTTCGAAACAGTGTTACAAAGTGCTGTACAATGGAACACAAACTACACACAATTAACAAGATACAAACAGGGTATTATAGTACAAAATATTGAAAAAGTACAAAACAGCAAGAATAAAAACAAAGCATTGACCTACGTGAGTCAGGTAAAACTTCATAGGACAAAGTGCTTACGAAACAAGTGTTTTAAGCATGCTCTTAAAACCTTCAACAGACTCAGCATTTTTTAATGCCAGGGGAAGGGCGTTCCACAGTGTGGGAGCAATCATTGCAAAGGCCCGGTCACCCTTTGTTTTGAGGTTGGACGCGGGTATCTTCAAAAGGCCTTTGTCAGAGGACCTTAGGGATCTCACATTGTCCTTATGAGGCAGTAGGTCAGTGATATAAGGTGGGGCTGGCCCATGTAGTGCTTTATAAGTGGTTAACAACATTTTTAAATCTATTCTGGACTTAATTGGTAGCCAGTGAAGTGCGGCTAACACCGGTGTTATGTGTGCTCTGCGGTTGGTGTTGGTGAGAATTCTGGCTGCCGTGTTCTGTACTAGTTGAAGTCGGGATAGTGACGCACGGCTCAGAGTGGTGTAGAGTCCGTTGCAGTAATCAAGACGGGAAGAGACAAATGCGTGCATGATTTTTTCCAGGTCTTGAGACGTGAGAATTGATTTTATTTATTTATTATTATTAATGTTGCGCAGATGGTAGAAACATGACTGAGTTACCTTTTTAACATGGATCTCAAAGTTCATCTGGTTGTCGAAAAAGACACCCAGGTTCTTTGCTGTCTGTTTGACATTAGTAGCCAGTGAACCAAGGGACAGCCGAATTGCATCTGAGCTAAACTCAGGGCCTATGATGAGGATTTCGGTTTTATCTGGGTTAAGTTGTAGGAAATGTTGTGCCATCCAATTGTTAATACCATTTAAACAGTCATGCATGACTGTGAGTTTACTGAGGTCGTTTTGCTTGAATGAGAGATACAGTAGCAATGATATGACATACCTTCAAAACTGTTAATGAGAGTACCAAGGGGGAGCATATATAGGGAGAACAGGACTGGACCAAGTATGGAGCCCTGGGGGACCCCACAGGTCAAGGGAGCTGAGGAGGACGCATAACTGTCAACAGCGACAGCCACACTTCTCCCTGACAAATAGGAGGAGAACCATTCCAGGGCCGACCCGTTTAATCCCACCGACTGTTGAAGCCTATTTAGAAGGATGGAGTGATCGATTGTGTCAAACGCTGCGCTTAAGTCAAGCAGCAGCAGCACTGAACACTCACCAACATCAGCCCTCATGAGGATGTCACTAGAGACTCTGAGGAGTGCAGTTTCCGTGCTGTGCTTCTGGCGAAAGCCGGACTGAAACTTATCAAAAATGTTGTTGTTATTAAGAAAATGTAAGAGTTGATTACAGACAACCTTTTCTAAGACTTTAGACATGAACGGGAGTTTGGAGATTGGTCTATAATTGGAGTGAACTAGTGGATCGAGGCTTGTTTTTTTTTAGGAGTGGTTGGATAGTGGCATGCTTAAAGTGATCAGGCACACAACCAGAGGATAAGGAGCTATTGATGATGGATAGAAAGTAGGGGCTTAGACAGTTAAAACATCTTTTAAGAGTGCAGTAGGAATGGTGTCACCAGGACTAGAAGAGGTGTATAAAACACCAAGCAGTTTTGTTTTTTTACCTGTTCTATAGGGATTCCTGACATAGATAGATTCAGCTGATGGTCACCAATAAGCATAAACCTGGAGCCAAAAACATTACTATTTGTTTTGGTGACATTCAGGGCTAGTTTGTTATTTTTCACCCAGTTTGACACCCTTTCAAGATCATGATTTAAAGCAGTTATTAATTCATTCAAGGTAGGGGCAGTGCTGTACAAAGTTGTGTCATCTGCATACATTACCATATTGGTGTTCTTTGTCAAACAAGGGAGATCATTTCTGAAAATAATAAAAAGTAAAGCAGCTTCCTTGAGGAACCCTGCAGTTATTGTACTTGCGTTCTGATAGGCTACCATTCAAAAACACTCTCTGCGATCTCTCTGATAAGTAGCTCAACATCCAACCAAGTGCCATACTACTGAATCCATATTTTCTTAGTTTAGATAACATTATGTCATGGTCTATGACATCAAATGCTGCGCTAAAATCAAGCAAGACAGTACCAACCATCATCTTTATGTCCATTTGTGTCAGCCAGTCATAAGTTAACTGAGCTAGAGCAGTTGGTGTGGAATGACCCTGCCTATAAGCATGCTGGGAGCTAGTGAACAGTTTGTTATTGGTAAAATAATCTTGAATTTGTTTAAAAACAACTGTTTCCATCAATTTACTCAAAACAGGAAGTATGCGTATTGGCCGACTGTTTGTACCAGTAAATTCTTTATTTTTATACTCAGGTAAAGGAATGACCTTTGCCTCCTTCCAAATCTTAGGACAAACACCGTATGTTAAACACTTATTGAAGATATGACAAATTGGATTAGATACATAGCATGACGCAAATCTTAACAGTTTGATATCTAGCATACCTATGTTCCCCGGACCTATGTTCCCCCACTAAGGTTATGGTTAGGGTTAGGTTCCAGCACGTTTCTCACATGGTAGTGATGACAGCAAGTTCTCAATGTCCGTAATACTAACTTGCATCAAATCAAATAGACAGCCCTCACTTTTCATTATATTATTTTCAATTAATGTGCATGAGGAGGAGCCATCAGATGGTGTAATTTTTGTTCCAAAATGTTTAACCTTACTCGAGAAGTAGTTGTTAAAGTAAGTGGCAATCTCCACTGGTTTAGTCAAAAAAGCGCCATTAACTTCTATAAATGAATTGGTCTGGTATGATGATCTTCCCATTATTTGATTCAATATTTTCCATAATTGTTGAGTTATTAATTTTATTCTGATAATATTATTTTGTATTACTTCTATTTATTTTTGTTACATGATTTCTTAATTTACGGTAGATCATCCTGTCAGACAGTAAACCTGATGAGTCAGACAACTTTTTAGCCTGCTCACGTTGCTTCATAAGTGATTTAAGCTCATTGCCTATCCAGGGGGCGCCATTAGCCCTGACAGTAGTTTTCCTGACAGGAGCATGTTTATCTGCAATCTGCAAAAGTAACCTCATAAATATATCCAAAGCGACTTCTGGATCCTCCTCAAGACACACCGTTAACCAGTTAACATTTTTCACATCATCCATAAACAGCTTTTGATTCAAATGTTTATATGACCTTTTATGTATAATCAAGCTAGGTGCTTTTGAGACCTTTTTTTTCCTTTTAAGTGCAATCAAATTGTGATCTGAAACCAAGAGCTATTGATACTGTTTTTGTGCATTTTTCCGGAACATTTGTGAATAGGTGGTCAATACATTTGGATGATTTTAACCCATTTTTATTTATAGTGGTTCTAGTGGGTAGAGTAATTGTCTGTGTAAGGTTGCAGGCATTAGCTACAGCGGTAAGTTTCTTTTTAAGTGGGCACATACCAAACCCAGTCAATATTTACGTCCCCAGTAAAATATAATTCCCTATTTTCATCACTAGATTTGTCCAACATCTCACAGATCAAATCCAGGTATCTGCACTAGGCGGCCTATAGCAACAACCTACAAGTATGGGTTTGGTTTTAGGCAGATTAACCTGAATCCACAGTGCCTCAATATCATCCAACATTAAATCACTACCTATTTTAACAGGAATATGATTCTGCACATACACCAGCAACACCTCCACCATAACTACGAGCCTTCCTAAATAGTGTGTATCCATCCACACCTAATACAGTATCGTCAAAAGAGGAGTCAAGATGGGTTTCCGATATTGCCAGAATATGAATGTTATTTGTCTTCATTACCATACATAAATCTGGGATTTTATTTCTTAAACTACATATGTTTAAGCAAAGTGAGCTATCAACAGGCCTTTGCCTGGGAGATTAAGAGTGGATGAGCCCATCATTTAATGAAAAAAGTTTGATAGAATATATAGCCTTTCAGCAGTTACACCGAAGCCCAGCACAGTTGAAACAAAAGCATAAAACCGTTTATCAGTCAAATTGAAGCGGTAATAACTCCCAATAAAGTAGTAATAACTCCCAATGAAAATGTAATAACTCCCAAAAAGTACAAAAGCATTAAAACCATTTGTCCGTAATTATAAAGTTATAAAAACAACAAGGTACAAGAGAAAAATAATGTTTGTCAGTCATTATATGTGAGTAAATGTCCATCAGTAGAAAAATAGAATAATGTATGTCCATCAGTAGAATAATAGAATAATGAAAGTCCATCAGTAGAAAAATAGAATGATACATGTTCATCAGTAGAATCATTGACACAGGGGTCCTACCTCACAGCAGTTTGTTCAGTCATCATATTTGTCCAGCTCGCTGATGTCACTTATGACCATAACTTTCTTGTCCTCTGGTGTCGTTCCATTCAGTTTGATCAAAACTTTGGAGCTAGCAGTCCATGTAGACTGAAGCTTGTTTTGTTTTCTCAAAATACGCGCTCGCCTGGCGATCTCACCATTCCTCTTGGTAAGGTCAGGTGTTCATTGACGTACACCTCCGGCCCTTTTAATTTCCGACCCTGTTTTAGGATCGAAATCTTGTTCTTTCTATTCGTGAAGCGAATGCTTATCGCTGGTGTTGCTCCATTGATTCTAGTAGGCAGGGTGTGACAGGCTTCGATGTCTCTCCTGTCCACGGTGATCCCCCTACTGTCGAAGAAGCCAACCACCTGTTGCTCCAGCGATTCCGCCTCGGCCTCAGAGGGCGGATTCAGACTGGGTCCGATTGAATCGAACCGTTCCTGAGTACGAATGGCCTCTCCCAGCTGGCCAGCATTCACATTGGCCAAGATTCTAACGCACTCGAGACCATTTTCATTTAACAGTAATGGTAAATATGTGCCTCATGGGGGCGCTGTTGACTATGGGGCTTTGGGAGATACAGAATGTCATTTACAGAAGAAGTCACTTGTCAGAGTTTAAAGTGAATAATAAAGTTTGACTGTGTTCCTCACGTTGTCTTGAGTTATAATAATAACAGAACAACAATACACATCCAAAGCAGTGTGTGCATTGGTCTTTCAAACCTCAAAATGTAACGTCTTCTCTCGCATCTCTGTTATTATCAATATGATAGTCACGTCACTGATACATCCTTGGTATTTTAGCAGTGACGTCACGGGCTAATCCTTGGTATATTTATCCTTATATATACGTTCGCCAAACATGTGTTTCTTGTTTATTATTTTTCACGGCTCGCGCTACTCAAACACTAGCGGGATTATTATTTCTTGTCAACATTCAAGTAGAACTATGAGAAGGTATAACCCAGCTAAAATAATGTGTCATTATAAAAATATATAAATGATATATGATTAGCAGTCCACTTCCTTCTCTTGGTACGGATGGATTCACACTGCCGCGTTCCGTTCCCGAGCGCGCAGCAATCGGACCCGAGACTACCTCCCCAGGTGGTTTCGGGTACGCTACGGTGATGCGTTACGGGGAACGGTTCGCTACGTTCACACTACCACAACATCTGCCATGTGGTCCGGGGTGCACACCCGGGACCATAGTGTGAATCCGCCCAGAGGGCGCATCTCCCCGCTCTGCAGCGCTACTCTCCGGGGCCGTCACTCTGGTGTATGACCGGTGTCTGGTGTCTTCAGTCCGCTGATTATTATATTATTCATTCGGGAGTATTGCTCCAAGTCGGACACTCGATACTACAAAAGTGTAATTGTTTTGTCCTTTTCAATGTTCAGTCTCTTGAGTGACTGGACTTCTCCCATCAGGTCCATTATTTTATTTTGTTGGTCGGCAACTTCAGCGATTTCTGCAGACATGAAATCTAGAGATTTTTTTTATCTCCTCCATTTCATCCTCCTGGAGGTTTGCACCTCTCTGCTTTCTCAGTAACTTTTCCGGCATTCTGCTAACCTGAAAACGAACCTTGCCAGGCTGCAAAAAAAGCCTACTAGTAGCTACTTGGATCCCGGCTAAAAGCGAGCCTCACCAAGCAAACAAACTAGCTACACTGGTACTAAATCACCCTCGACCAGTGCCTGAAGCCAGTTGTGCACAACTGCAGGAGTGTCCACAAACACAAAGCAGAAAATTCCACAGAAACTGTTACCAAAAAAGTAAAAAGTAAAGCGGTAAAAACAGGCAAATTCACAATGCTCACAGCACAGCACAGCACGATGAGTGCACTGAGCATTAGCTTGTAGATCAGCTATTTTCACTATTTAAATTTTTTCTAGAGATGTAGTGGAGTCAAAAGTGCAATATTTGTCTTTGCAACGTAGCGGATAAACGGTTGTTTTATGGTTAAAAATATTTTTTTTATGATTAGAAAAAGATTCAGCTTGGAGTTTGGGTTAGGATTAGGCATTTAGAGGTTACATTTTAGAGGTTAGGGTTAGATTTACGTCTGAGTTATTCTTTGTTTCGCACTGGTGTCATGCACACTAAGTGCTGATCTACGTGTGTGTGTGTGTGTGTGTGTGTGTGTGTGTGTGTGTGTGTGTGTGTGTGTGTGTGTGTGTGTGTGTGTGTGTGTGTGTATTACTAAACTTGTGAGGACCAAATGTCCCCACAAGTATAGTCCAATTTTAGGACTTTTTTAGAAATAGACCATATTCCTGGTTAAAACAAGACCAGGAGACCTGGTTCTGCCAGACCCAGAATGAAGTTCTAGTATGATGAGCTTTATGTGACATAATAATGATGTCATGAATAGTTCGTGATGAAAGGGGACGAAAGCGGGACAGAATTTTTTTTGGCTGGGGCCGGAGGACAAAGTGGCAGACTTTTTTTTGGCTGGGGCCGGAGGACAAAGTGACCATGGCCATGTATGGACGAAACAGGTACAAAGCCTCATGTAAGCCCGACCCCTTGGGTCTGGCAATAATGAACATATTATGTTTAGAGATAGGTTACAATTAGAGAAAGATTCCGGTTAGGGTTAAGGTTAAGGTTAGGTATTTAGAGGATAGGTTTAGGAGTTATACAGTACCTGATCTATACTTAGTCGTGCGCTTGTGTCCTGCAAACCAAACATAGCTGATCCATAAGATATAAGCTTGTAGATCTGCTATTTTTCGGCTTTAGGCTTACGGTTAAAATGTCCCACATCTTTTCAAATTGCATTCTGTGTGTGTGTGTGGGTGGGTGGGTGGGTGGGTGGGTGTGTGTGCGTGCGTGGTTGAGACGTGTTGTGAGCTTGTAAATCACCTATTTCCGCTATCTCCAAAAACTTTTAAGGTGAAAGTGAAAGTATAGTTACGTCTGTCTTTGGGTTTTATGTAGCCTGATTATCAGCCTGAAGCTGCGTGGAGCTTCAGTCTGAAATTGGCTGCAGTATCGGCGATTACAAGGGGGACGGGATTCGACTTTCCCTAAACCAATCACACGAGATCCACGGATCCGCCTACATCTGACGGCTTGTCGTTAGACCCACCCCCACCACATTGAACGGTACTTTTTGTACCGAATAAAGTCCTAGGCTCACATTTCAACACCAGACCAAGAGGGGCAGTGCACTCAGAGAGTGGGCGAGGTCTATGGTTTGGAACCAGGCTCGTTTTTATGAATATTGGACCACTGAAAAGCATTATGCAAGGGATAATGCATGGGGAGGTGGTCATTATTGAAATTTGAAGCCCGACAGGGTGATTATGCACCGAGGCGGAGCCGAGGTGCATAATCGGCTACTTAATAAATACACGGCTACTTAATAAATACATAAATACATTTACCCAAAAGTAACAACAAAACAAAGTATTTCCTTGCTTACAGCAATGAAAGTATTCCATAAGTATTGGGCTGGGCGGACAAGTTCGCCTCGGAAAACAAATGACAGTATTCCACAAGGTAACCGGAAAACTCGCCCCAAAACACACTCGCCCCCCATTCTGTATACCACCAATTTGCCTGTATTACCGCCGGATTTGCCCCAGGGCGACTGTGTTTTGGGGCGAGCGTTTTGGTATTACCCCGTTGTTGTGCCACGATAAACAAGGAAGTGCAATAGAATCACTTTTCGGTCATTGCATCGTCTATTTCTCACTTCAAATGTTTTCAAAAACATTCTTGAGAGCAACGTTTAGTTGTAAATGACATTGTGTGTTTGTTTACATGGCTGTCATGTTGGATAAAGCATAAAACCAAGCAGCGCAGGTTGATATGAGCAGGTGCTCTGAGTCTCTGATTACACAGCGGTCCGTTATAGAGCTCATCGGTCATTATCCAGAAATAATGACTGATGACTGACCAATCAGAATCGAGCATTCAACCAAGCCGTGTAATAAGACTATATAATAACTACATTGGATCCATTGGACAGTTTATTATTTTCTTTCTTTCTTTTGTTTTCCTGAAAAGTATAGTTTTTGGAAATACAACGTTTCCACCTGACAGAGACGATATGCTGCTGCACAGCAAGGAAATATTGATATCTCTCCGATGCTTAGTTTTGATACTGTTCAAAACAGGATGAAGGTGCATGAGGGCATCCTTTCATTAAGTATATTAACCCAGTAAGACCGGAGGTCAAGAACCCCCAAAATTATATGGATTTGGCCACGGACCCCCATCTCAAAAATATGTTCTTCCAGGGACCCCCAGTAGCAAAGATTTGAGTTAGAAAACGCACTTTAAAATATATATTTGAACACATTTTCACGATTTTTCAAAAATAGCTGATCTACAAGCTCATAGCGTGGCACAAAGTGACGTGCTGAGCTTGTATATCTGCTATTTTTGAATAGCCAAAGTAGTTTTATATTGTGGTAATGCTACTTTTACATATCGTCTCCGCCGGGTGGAAACCTCATATGACCAAAACTGTTACTTTTCAGGATTCAAAAACAGCAACAGTAGCAGATCTGCAAGCTCAACGAGCTTGCAGATCTGCCACTTTTGATGCTTTTGAGTGAGATACACAAGGAGATAAGAAGTTTCTGCTCGACAGAGACGATGAGTAAAAACAAATTATAATACTTCTTCCACAACTGCTTATAATAGTCAGCCTACAGTGTCAAATAAGGGCATAAAAGTCCCAGAAAACAAAAACAAAAAACTAAGGAAATTATGGTCCCAATAATTTCAAAATTGATGATAAAGAAGGCAGTGCTTGAGAATAAACTAAGTACATTTACTCAAGTACTGTAGGCTACTTAAGTCCAGTGTTAAAGTGTGTTTTTTTTCTTGAGCATGTCGATTTTGAAGACTATACTTCTAGAGTTTTTTTTTCTTGAGTATGTCGATTTTGAAGACTTTATACTTCTACTCCACTACATCTCAGAGGCAAATATTGTATATGTCACTACAAATATTTGAATACTTTAGTTCAGGGGTCTTCAACAGGGGGTCCGGGACCCCTAGGGGGTCCTCAGAGTTACTACAGGGGGTCCGCCAAATCTTTGTGTGATATGATTATTTTTTTATACCTTAACCACTTGAACCCTAGCATCCCTTTTCTGAGGAGAACTTTGGCCAAAAATAGCAGACCTACAAGCTCACGAGCTTGTAGATCGGATATTTTTGGCAAAGAGGTGTTTGGTGTAGAGGGAAAAAAAGAGCAGACCAAGTAAACAAAAAAAGTTGAATCTGAAACACCATGTTATACAATATAGAGGGGGTCCCTGATTCATCTCTCTCTCAGCTAGGGGGTCCTTGGTCTGAAAACGTTGAAGACCCCTGCTTTAGTTACTAGTTAGTAGATTTAGATGACTAGGCCTACTATGGGACCACCAAGTCAGGAACAATGCAAGTTGGGAATGCATGTCCCTGTTATGCAATACCAGCTGTCAGATTACCTGTTGTGTCTGTCTGTCTGTCTGTCTGTCTGTCTGTCTGTCTGTCTGTCTGTCTGTCTGTCTGTCTGTCTGTCTATGTCTATGTCCTTTTTACGCCCTTACTGGGAGTTCTGTGTCAGGCATGCCCAAATTTGGAGGCCAGTCTATGACGCCTGTACTCTTCCATCATCATATTGATGACATTAGGGTACTTCATATATATATGAGTGTATATATATATATATATATATATATATATATATATATATATATATATATATATATATATATATATGTGTATATATATATATATATATATATATATATATATATATATATATATATATATATATATATATATATATGAAGTGGTTAATTGTGATAAGTTCCACTACAATACTTGTAGTGGAGTAAAACTACAGTGGAGTAAAAAGTACGATATTTGCCTTTGAGATGTAGTGGCGAAGTATGAGTACAGGAAATTACTGAAATACTGAAATACTCCAGTAAAGTAAAAATACCTCAACATTTGACTTAAGTTCAGTACTTTAGTAAATGTAGTCTCTCCTGAAGTAACCAGGTATTATTCTCTCAGTTGTCCCTGTTGTTGAGCACCCTTATACCCAGTGGTGGAAAAAGTACTCACATGTTTTACTTAAGTAAAAGTATCAATACTGCAATGTAGAAGTTACAAGTAAAAGGAATTCCAAATTTACTTGAGTAAAAGTACAAAAGTATTGGTATCAAAATGTACTTGAAGTACCAAAAGTAAAAGTACTACAATGTTTGAAAATAGCAGATCTACAAGCTCACGATGCGACACGTTGTGAGCTTGTAGATCGGCTATTTTCAAATAGCCTAGGTTTAAAATAGGGCTAAAGTGGTTAATATGTTTTATAATGTAATGATTTATATCTGCAAAGTAACTAGTAACTAAAGTTTTCAAACAATTGTAGTGGAGTAAAAGTACAATATTTGCCTCTGAGATGTAGTACAGTAGAAGTAAAAGTATTGAAAATTGGAAATGCTCAATTAAAGTAAAAGTACCTCAAAATTGAACTTAAATACACTACTTGAGTAAATGTATTTAGTTACTTTCCACCACTGGGAGACAGTGAGGTTTGTACCTGGTAGGAAGTCTCGATGGTGAGTCTCCACCCCTGCTCTCCCTCCAGCACTGGAAGCATTTCTCTAAACCCAGAGCTCATCGTGAACGTTGTAGGAGATGAAGGCATCGTAGCGCTGAGGAGACCCCCTCTTTCTTTCCTTGTAGGGCGGCTGCCACCTCAGGAAGCGTTGGGTGAAGGATGTAAGCAGAATTAGCACAGTTGCGCAAGTGCAATACATTTAGCAGATGAAGGTAGCGTCCATCCAACAGGAATGGTCAAAGTCAAGGACCAGAAACCTGGTTCCGTTTTGAGCCAGAGGATAGGCACAAGTGTAGCTGTGAGCAACAGCTACCAGCCTTTGCTTGTCGTTCAGCATCCACTGCTGAAAGTCATAATTAGAGCAATCGCAAGTGAAAAAGTCACTGTGAGCTTGTCACTCATATTGACGTATTTGAGAGCCGGGAGAAAATGAAACGCAGAGACATTGATCACCGTCAACTTGTTCTGGCTCAGGTCCAGCCAAGAGAGTCGAGTCAGGTTGGCTCGTGCCAGGAAATCCAGGGACTTCAGTTTATTGTTGGAGAGATGGAGAATCTCAAGTTAGGGGATTGAGTATGACAGATTATTTCTCATTAAGATAAGAGTTTTCAGCTGTGCGGTGTATTTAAATATGCCTCGGTCTGGTTGTGCACTAAGGGCACGCTCAGCTGTAAATTGTTCCAAAGGTGCCATATCCAAGGGCAGGGAAAGAGTAGATAACTGCAAGCCTATTGCATCTATTGCAAGGATCTTCAGTGACTGTAAATTAGGAGGAAAGTACCAACACATTATAATATGTGCATTTATGTAATCATCATCCAAGAATACACCATACGTTTCAAGTTTATTCAGTCTTTCAAAAGCGGTGCCATCCAACTTCAACATTCCCTGTGATCCAATATGTAAGTGAGTGAGCGATTTCAGACTTCTAAAATACCCTCTTGTTAATTATTTTGAGAAAGAGTTTCTACTTAAATCCAACCATTCTAGTTTCCTTAGACCCATCTTGAACGATATGATAATACGATACGATAATACTTTATTGTCAGCTCACACTGAAATGTGTCTAGCGACCCAGCAGCCATGTATGCAACACATACAGTACACACATTTGACATAACACAGAAGACAAAAACACAAATTACATGCATAAAAACATAAATTACATGCATAAAAACATAAAGACAAGAGCAATGTCCACCGCTTAGCCTACCCCTGCCTAAACTCCTGATTAAGCCTCAATGTTGTCTGATGGACAAAGGACCTCTTCAGTCTGACCTTATTGTATGCTGGAACACCGTATCTCCTTCCTGAAGGGCAGCAACCTATATTCTCCATTCAAAACATGGTTTTGAAGTGATATTCCTTGCCAACATTAGCACACTGTTATTATATGTAGATGTACTGTATAGAGCCTCGGAAGTGGTTGTCCAACAATCTTTGAACAAATGTTCAGTTGCTGCAGCAGTTGGTACTGAAGAACACTCATAATAACAGAAGTGAAAAACAAAATAATCTGTCTGCTAGCACCAAAATATCTCAGACGGCGAAGGAAATAGATTCTTTGCTTTGTCTTCTCACCCACTATGTATATGAACATACCTGGTTGATCTGTTCACTATCCTACATATAATTTGAGTAACCTCTGTCGGTCTTGGTGTCTGTCTTGGGTCGTCTGTGCCCGATCAACCTGCGCATGTGTCGTTGCCAGGTTTCGCGCGCGAAACAAGCAGCAAGGTCTATGAAAACAAGGCCAAACGAAACGAACCCTACAAGCAACAAGGTCTATGAAAAGAAGGCCAAACGCAGCGCTTTCACACATATACCTTGCCTCTTGGAAAACAGCCGATCGACAAGCTCACAACGTGTCCCCACACCCACCTGCACTTTCACAACCAACGCCAAAACACACTACCACCAATATGGCCCCTAAAACGCTTACAATAGAACAACATGGCAACACCGTGCTTCTACACCATAGACCCCACCCACTCTCGCCAGAGAGCCACATTTCGTGGCTGCCTCCGTGGTGTGTGTGTGGGTGGGGGGGGAGAGGATCACACCACAACTTCGGTCCGCGGCCGTGTATGCGTGGACACGCACGTGCGCATGCACGTTGGGGAGGCACGTGTCACAATGTACATTATTTGTGTTTGCGCGACGCCCGTGTGTGTGTGTTCGCGACGGGCCACGGGCCACATGACGATGTACCATGGTGTGTGTGTGTGTGTTTGTTTGTGCGCGCTCGCGACGGCTCGCACGCGCGTGTGTGTGTTGGCGACGGCCGACGGGGAACGGCTCCGCATGTTAGATCTTTATATGCGCGGGTGTTTGTGGGTGTTCTGTTCCTCCACGACGGGATGTGCGTGTGTGTGTACACACTACACCATTGGTTCTCAAAGTGGGGTCCGGGGACTCCCAGGGGTCCTTGAGGGAGTTCCAGGGGGTCCCCAGCTAAATGATAGATTAGGCACCAAATGGACCCTTATGGGTCTGTAACTCTGACAGTGTACAAATGGAACCAAATGGACTCTAACGGGTCCATTTGGTTCCATTTGTACACTCTCAGAGTTAAATTAACATACATTTTACGATATAAACTGGGGTCCAAGTGATAGAAATGCCATTAAATGGGGGTCCGTAGCCCTAATGCATGTCAAACTGGGGGTCCTTGAAATTAAAATTGTTGCGATTCACTGCTACAGCCGTAAAAAAATCTTCTCTTATGGGGGTCCCTCGCATATCTTTTCAAATGGGGGTCCGCGGGCTAACAAGTGTTAATTTGGGGGTCCTTGCCATGAAAAAGTTTGAGAACCACTGCACTACACAGTACAAACTCACTTTCGATCCCTGATAAACTGTCTGTTCTCACCGCATAAGCCAAACTGCACACTTTGGGTGCTCATATCCCCCTACGGGTATGGTCTAGTGTATAGTAATTGGGGATCGGTGTAGGGGAGGCAGGGGTCAAAAGTAACACTATGTACATGTTCCTTCATAATTCATACTACTATACTTGAAATATACTAGTCATCTTTTGTTTTAAGAAACATATAGATGTGCCATAATTACTTATTTGAACCTTTTACTTTGAACTTGTGAACTGTGCTTCCAACTGTAATGCTTTGTTTCAGAGGAAGTGCAGGAAGATTCTACAGTGACCATCACATTTTCCTGACTTGAACCCCAAATGAGGTGGGACATACAAACCCATATAACCCTTCACCTCTCTGGGATTTGAAGAAGGCAGTTGCAAAACACAAACCCAAGAATATGCTAAGATTCCTCAGGAATTTTGCCCAGAAGCTGTTGTCTGGTTAAGTGGCTATGCATCATGTTTGCAGCAGGTCACAGCAAAAGGGTGCTCTACTGAGTACTAAAGGCACATTTTCATGAAAGGTTTGGATTATTTTGAGCCCGCAGTAGTCTTACAATATTGCATCCTGCCCAACAGAAATTCATATGGAACCATGCAGTCAGCTTCTGAAGACTTTTTAGTCAAAACATTAATCAATAAAGCTTTGACTGGGAGCCCCATAATAAATTGTTTGCAGACTTACATTTTGTATTTACCATGCAGTCAGCTCACATGGGCTTCCTATGTGGGACCGTATAACTGAACCCACTATTGAAAATCAGCTATTCAAAAATAGCTGATCTACAAGCTCATAGCGAGGCACAAAGTGACGTGCTGAGCATGTATATCTGCTATTTTTGAATAGCCAAAGTAGTTTTATATTGTGGTAATGCTACTTTTACATATCGTCTCCGCCGGGTGGAAACCTCATATGACCAAAACTGTTACTTTTCAGGATTCAAAAAAATCCCAGTTCCAGCCCAATGGCCCATTCGTCAGCTAACATGGGCTTCATATGTGGAACCCATATTGGACCCACATACTATGTGTTCCCAGTTCCAACACCCATGCCCACATAGCTCATATTCATAAATATGAGCTATGTTTATAAAGCTATTCATCCTTTTCTGGGGGCTTTGGGGTCTGAAAATCCAGTGTCTAGTATCCATTTATGGGTATGTTATGCCAATAAAATGTTGGAAATATAAATATCACGTTTGGGAACATTTCACACCTGTTAACATTGAAACACAAAAGATAGATAATATTGGACATGCTTGGCTGGGAACAACAAAAATGAAATTGCAAAGAATAACAGATCCCTCTTAGCAAATCTTAAAGTATCTTCAAACAAAAATAAAGAAAGAAAAGGAACAATCAACATAAACCATGGGGGTTTTGAAAATAATGGCAAAAGCCTTTCATCCCATTGGCTTTGGTTAGGCCACAGCACTGCCCATTTTAACAGAGAAGGAAGAAAATAAAATGTTAATTTAAATACATTTACAACAAAAAAAGAAGAAACGATAGATTGACTTATAAGCTTCTGAAGGCTAAAGCAGTTCATTTGCAAGGTGATTACACCAAAAAAAGAAAGAGGGGAAAAAAAAGACAATTAAAAAAAAGTGCCTCAATATGGCACAGACATCCTGGGGTTTCCATCTGTTATGACCAACCTTCATTGCCAACACATGGATTTGGCGATCATAATGCTCACTTCTCACATACAGGGACACATTCATCCCTGCGGCCTGGGTCGTAAAAACATAGTAGAAATGACCCCATGACGTTTTCCAGTGTTGTTTCCCTTCTCCGTTGGGGGGGGGGGGTCTTGCAGGGTTGAGTGTTGGGGGAGAGGAGGAGGGGCTAGGCAGAGTAAAACCCCACATTCCCCTTCAGCACAAAGATCCTTCACTTCTGAAAATAGGCCAGGCCACGCCTTGCCACTCGGAACAAAATGTGGCCGTGGTAACCTCTCCCGCCCGACCCCCTCATATCCCAACCCCCTCCCTCATCTCCCGACCCCATTCACTTCTCTCTGGAATAGGCTCTGTGCGTAACTGTTGTTCCCTTTTCTAGAAGTGTTGTTCCAGGTCAGTTTCCCTCACCTCTGTTTGATTAGCTCAGCAGGATATTTGAACCGGAAATAGACAACATCTTCACAATGTGTCTCCAGGGAGTTGGAGAGGTTTGTTGCAGCTGTTTGGGATTCGTGCTTTCTGTCACATTTTGGTTGGTGGAACAGATTCAGTCAGTCGTGTTTTGAAGGTCACTCTTTCTCAATGTCGGGGCCCGGGACCAAGGAAGGTTCCGAATGGACCCTTACGGGTCTGTAACTCTGAGTGTACACGAGAGTCCTTTACAGTGTATTTCGGAGTGTACTTTACAGCGTAGATTGGTATCAAATGGGGGTCTCTGGCCTAATGCATAACAAACTAGGGGGTCTTTGGAATTCCAAAAGATTGAGAATTGCTGTTTCAGGTGGTCTTTAACCACCTTCCTCGTCTTCGGTGTACTCCGACGGCTCTTCGCCGGGCTTCAGCAGCCTTCCGACATAGTCGTACTTTTCCTTGAACTGCATCTCCCACTCTCTCACGCTCTCCATCTGTGGACCGTTCAGGTCGGACAAGTCGTCGTACTTGTCCCACAGAGCGTCCTTTTCCAGGCAGAAAGTCGCCAGGCCTCTCGACGCATCACGGCCGGCGAAGATCCCGTACGGGCCGTCTCGTCCGTAGAACCGCTTGCCTGAGGTGACGTCGAAGACCTTCATGTTGACCGCCATTAGAATCCGGGGGTTTTGGACTCCGTCGTATTCACGGAGCTGCTCCAGGGTGAAATCGCGTCTCCTCATCTTGGGAAGGTTGGAGGCCTCGCTCCCCTGTGCGGCGTCCACACCGCCCTGCAGACGGATCCTCAGTTGCCGGTAGCCGACATAGAGAACCGCCACTGCGACAACTACAAAACCGATATTCAGCAGTAACATCTTTGATTCATAATAGAAGTACACATACAATCGGGGGTTGGATCGGTATAAAAGCTCGCCCAAATTTGGAGTCGTACGTCACAAATAATCTAACTTACTGGCCTCTTCAAGTACGAAAAATCTGATCCCCGGCTGAACCAGCCAGAATGTCAATTATGTTGCTTGAAGGAAGAGCCTCAGAGAGTCTTGAAGGTCTCACGTGCAAGCCTTATGGGACCCACATAGGTGTTCAAATAGTGAAGATCGAACTGAATATCTTGCCAAAACCTTATTGCTTATATACTTGTCCAGTGACGTCGGCACTTGCCATCACGATGAGGTCATGATGAGTTATTCATGCCCAAATATGGACTTCCGGGTTAGATGTGCCCAACTATGATGTCAGACTGGCCTCCATGAAATCCTATCAGCAACAGCAGTTGGTTAACTCGGTGGTTCTCAACTTGTGGGTCGGGACCCCTAGGGGGGTCCCCACATGACTTTGGGGGGTCCTCAGATGACAGTGAAGTGACAATTTAAGGACTTTTAAGACCTTTTTAATACCTAAAAGAAAAAGAAAGAAAATAAAAAGATCAATACTGCATCAAGAAAACTGGTCAAACATTGGCCAAATTGTCAAATAACCCTACATTAACATTGCCTAGAGGGCGATGGTGGGTGGTTGGACGTTACAAACGTAACATGCGGACCTGCAAGGTGCACCGTTGCTCCGATCCGCACAAAAACTTGGCACCAACACTGGTCAGTGGTCTGCCATCAGAATAGCCACAGAATAGCCACACATTTGTCAGGTGCTCTTAGACGGCCTTTAGGGACAATCTGTAATTGCTTAAGCTCTCTGTTCCTATTGGCTGGGCTTTAAACAGCCATAACTCCAGTTTCCAGTATGTTAAATGCTTAAAAATGTGTAGGTGGTCTTACGGGGCAGGCTTTAATTGCTGAAGCCCCGCCCCCTCTGATTTCCTATTGGCTGGGGTTTAAACAGTCATAACTCCAGTTCCCAGCATGCTACAGGCTCCAAACTTGGTGGGTGGTCCCACAGACTTCCTATTTAATAAAAAATTACCACTTTCGGGTTTTCCTTCCTACTTCCAGTTTGTCAGATTGCCTTGAAACTTCACCCACACTCTCTGAGGGGTGTGGAGTTCAATGGTGCAACCCAGACTCTCTGAGGGGTGTGGAGTTCAATGGTGCAACCTGGAAGTGGGTATGTCCACGTCCGGTTTTACCAGGTAGTGGTCATAGACCCCTACCTCCCGAACACAAGGTTTCACAGGTATGACAGTGAACCTGGGTGCTGAAATTGCATCACTGCTTTGTTATAGCAGTGTTTAACACTTCAAATGGCCATACTTTGGTGTCCATTGCTCTTATCAGCGCAACATAGGACTAGGTTTGAAGGCCACATAGCGTCCTGAAAATCTGGTTTAAGAAAGAGACAAACATTTTGAAAAAAGATGATCTACAAGCCCTCACGTTGCGAGGCGTTGCGAGGAGCTGGGAGTGTGTAGATCAGGGGTCGGCAGGTAATTTGGCCTCGGGCCAAACTTTTTCACAGACATTAGATGGTGGGCCAGAACATAATCAATGGCTAATTTAGGACCTGGAACAACCTTATATACGATAACAATAACTATATTGTTATACAAGTTACTACATAAAGATGTGGTATAACTATAATGTCTGTGAGAACCAAATAACCAGGCAGTGGTAAGGTAGGTTTGTCTTTACTGTTCATCTGGAAACGTTACAAGTTGGAGCTCCATTCAACTGCATACAGGCAGCACACTCAAGTAAGACACTCCCCCCAGCCCAGCACTTAAAGGAACAGAGACTACTTACACAAATAGCCAACAACAATAACTGTGTGTAGTTAATACACAACAATAACAATTGATAGAAAAGTAAGCACTTTTTCCATTAGAGGTAGTATTAAATGGCGTTTTCTCAAATCACCTCGCGGGCCAGATTTGATGACGTCGCGGGCCACCAGTTTGACATCGCTGACCCATCGCAGATCCTCCTGCTGCTTGACGAAGGCAGTCGCACCCTCTCCTCTCTCCTCCCATCCTATCCCCATAACTTTCCAGCCTCTCTCCACTGCACGAGCGAACAGTCTCGGGAAAAAACATGGATTATATTATTAACTGGTCGTTAAACGCAATTGACAAAATTTTCTCAACCCGGCAATCTGGCCCAGACGAGCCAATCTGTCCAGACGGGACCTATCTGAGTGGATATATGGGTGACTCTGACTTCAAATGGAGGGTTCTGTGTTTTGAAGTCCTGCAAATTGAGGATGCAGAAGATGTATATATCTTCGCAGCAACGATAACAGGTTTCTTGCTGATTGGAGCGGGCATTACACTTGTGTATCGAAAAATTGCCAAGATGAGAGCTGCCCGGGACGGAGCGGAGGCGGGCAGAGCGCTGGCTACTCTGACGGGTATGGCCACTGAGCTAAGACGCGACATGGATAACATCACCGAGTGGATCCCCAAACTGGACGCCAAGTTGGGCAACATCACTGAACTTAGGCACGAGGTGGACAACAACAACGAAAGGGTCCGTGGTTTGGACACGAAGCTAGACAACATCTTGGCACGTGCGGAGGTCGAAGCTAGAGGTGCCGCTGAGCGAGCCGGTGCTCTTCGCGCCGACATAACCGCGCTGCAAGGCTATTTGACCATGATCAGAGCGGGCATGGACAGACTGGAAGGCCCACATTTGGATAAACAGTAGATAAATTGTCTGCTTTGGATTTTTAGGATCGATTTGGACCCCCCCAAGCCAAAAAACCTGGACTTTTCACCCAGCGAAATGCAGAGAAGAAGATGCCCACCCACCCCCCCCCCCCCCCCTCCCCCTCCCCCCCCCTCCCCAGAACCGTACCCATACCAAGAACCTACCCCCCTTCCACCAGCCCCCCTCATGGACACCTGGTGTTATGACTTTGGTTCGGAAGCCATTCAAGGACGTCTCACGCAGCCTTACAATCCGCTGCTATCGCACAACAACATGCGATAAGCTCTGACATCAGCCAAGAGACTGCTCTGAACTGGGTGAAGCCCAAGGACATGTCACAGAGTTCCACATACACACACACACACACACACACACACACACACACACACACACACACACACATGTCTGCACTACATGCCTTCGCCCCCCCCCCCCCCCCCCTGCTCCTATACCGTCCTGCTCCCCTCCCCACTCCACCCTGGTGTTTTTTTGCTCCTCGGACGCTCTGCCCCCTTCTGGGAGCAGAGCGTGCGAGCAGTGCTTTTTTTGCCTGTGTACCCCATTCTATCCCACCCCCGCTCCCCGTCCAAAACTCTTCTTAAGAGGGATCGTTTAGCGCCATGGTGGTATATGGTTATGTTTGTTGTTCATGTTTCATTGAGAGGCAACGAAGTTGCCGCCTTGTATCATGTCATCGTTCGTGCCAGTCCACTGTTTACGGCTGCTGTGGTGTTGTTTTTTATTAAGCTGCACTAAAATGAATTTCACCCACTTTTTTACTTTGTAAACCTGTGATGTGACAATAAAACTGATTCTGATTCTGATTCTGATTCTGACTTAGAGGATATTTAGTTCATCAAAAAGTTTTAAAAGAACATTTTTCGAATAAGAGCTCTTTCAAGGTCTCTTTGAACAGAGAGAAACAATGCATCATTTAAAGGTAGGGTAAGTGATATTTTTGGGTTAAAACAAAAAGTATTTTTTTTAAAGGTTAAAATACTATATTCTGATCGTAATCATTGCTATAGAGTGTTTGTTCAGTAACAGGAGTCTCCCCGTCTCTCCAGCTCTTTAATAAACAGAAAATACATTTTTCGGTAGGTGTCAAAATCTCAGCCAATCAGGAGAAAGTACCAATTTTTAAGCTTAACACATTGGGTGCCAGAGGTTTATTAAAATATTATACGTTGAGTGCCTGCATTTCTTCCATCCACTTGCGTTATACATTTCGTGCTGTGAGAAGCCCAGACGCGGAAGTGCATGTAAACAAAGCGTGCGTGCGAGACGGCGGAGGGTCCCGACTAACGCCTGGAACAATAATATTTCCAACGCGACCCTCCATTGCAGCGTGATCGCCGATCGAAAACGGCTCGTTTCCACCACATTAAAAAGAAATGGAGATATTAAGCTTTTAGTCAAGGAGATAACATTGAAAACGCCGACCGGAAGGATTTTTGACATGGAGCCAGATCCAGCCTCTTCTTCTCAGAAACTCCTTGGGTGATGTCAAAGTTTCGTTTTAGCGCCCCACGTGGGCCACTCGTATAAAAATAGAATTGGGTCAAAAACGGTCCGGACCGTTTTCGGCACTTCTCGTTTGGACCCTCAAAAACGGTCCGGACCGTTTTTGGCATTCAATGTGTTAATTTGTATAGTTTTCAGTTCCAATTTTGCATGCTCATTTCTTAGTGTCTTCACTTCCAATTTCACTTGTTTAATCTGTATCCTGATCGAGTTCTCTGTCCTGGTTGGATAAAATTGGAAATGAAACTAAAAAAAAAAAAAAAAAAAAATACAAAATACATTTTCTGTTTTATAAAGAGCTGGAGAGACATGGAGACTCTTTATATGGACAGGACACTCTATAGTAACGAGCACTATCAGAACATAGACCCATTTTGCAATTATTTGAATAATTGCAAATCACTTACCCTACCTTTAAGGCATGTGAAACACAGCTTTGGTTTGTTTTCTAAACGTGAGAGAAGTTTTTCATCCAGAAGTCTCAGGAGGAAAGTTGACAGTGAAAACATAACATTCAATGAATGGAAATAGAACTATTTGTTCATCATGCCTGATTTCATCAATTCAAAGCTATTGCTGTCCATATCCTACGTGGACTGTCAGTCAGATATTGTAAATTATTTACAAAATAATTTGTCGGGCCAGATATTATCACTGGCGGGCCAGTTCTGGCCCACAGGCCGCCTGTTGCCTACCACTGGTGTAGATCTTCTATTTTCACATTTTTTATCTGTGGAACCGAATCAAACAAAATGTCATGCCTGAACTCCTACAATTCAAAATGCTTATCAGGGTCCCCAGTTCAAATATGATTATTCTGGGGGGTCTAAGGCCTGGAAAGGTTGAAAACCACTGATATAGAGATACAAATGTCAACAAATAAGGGTCTGTGGCACGCACAACACATATCAAACTGGGGGTCCTTGATACTGAGAAAAGGTTGAAAATTGCGGAACTAAACTATACTGGAACCCCAATCCACATTGTAAAATCCTCAGTGTTTATTTAAAGACGGGGTGCCGTGATTTTCAGTGATCCCCCCCCCCCCCCTAAAACATAATCATCAGGTATTATGGTTATACTAGGAGGAAGATTTTTTTCAAAAAAGTGTACAAAAATTGTTAAAATTATGTTTTTATGTGGACACGCCACCAGTTCATTAAGTGTACCTGGTTCTCACCTTAGCACCTCCTCCACCACCTTAGCACCACCCACCTAGTCCTAGTCCCTCCTCCTCCTCATGCCCACACCTGTTGTGTTATGATAATGAGGGGGAGGGTATATTTTTACTATGTCACTAAAGCGCTGTTTCTCTATTGGCACGTTTGACCCTCAAGGTTTCAGCCTCCAGGTAGAAACTCAAAATAGTCAGAGAAGACATAAAACACCATAAAAACACCACCAGGGGGCTTAATGAAGTTCTATCAACCTCAGAGACACATGAAAAACAGAAAAAGTGCAAAACCATGGCACCACCTCTTTAACTCTTGAGAATCTACGAATGAAACCGAATGGACCCTCCTTTTTGACCGCTGGTGGTCCCTGAGCCTGACGTTGAAAGACAGTGGCTTAACCGTGAAGACATCACGTTATAGAAATATTTTGCCTATTAATCACTCACCCTGCGATTACTTAAAGGTAGATTAACACTTGAAAAAGTGATGACACAGATCAGTGTATCAGAACGGCCCGGGAGCTGTGTGGATCCACGACAGCCACGGATTACGCGATAAACAAGTGTTTTTATTGTTGTATGTATCTTGTTTTTGTTTTGTTTTTTTATTTTTGTTGTATTCATGATGCATCTATGTATACTAGTAAACTTGTATTGCTGTTATATTGCTAATATGTTGAATAAAAACTATTGATAACAAAAAAACAAGCGTTTTTATACTCTGATGTTATGTTGTGTTGCTAACTTTCTGAATACAGTGGATTAATGTTTTGAATCCTTATGGGTCTGGGATGTTATTGTGTACAACAACTGTACAATGGCAGGCTAGCTGCAGCAGGCTAACTGGCCAAGACAGACACATCTTATGCATCACAGAACATACATTAATCCCTAATCAGTGACTGCAATAACAACCCGATTTAATATTTCATATGATTTTAAATATATTAAGCATAGTTTCTTATATAACAGTCTGAGGGAAAGAGCTCTGAACACCTGGGTACGGAAGCTAGCTCGTTAACATTTTACTATTGTCTTTTGCTATTTATTACGCTATTTTATCTGTACAGTTATTTAACATGAAAATGCAACGCTTGTGGTCATGGGTCATGGGGGGTTTTAGTCAATATATTGGATTATTCTGTACATCCATCTGCGATGTTTAACATGTGTAAAGAAACACACACTGTGTAACATGCACTACACAGTGTGACACTATAAGGACAGTAACATAATCCACTATTTACCAGGGGAAAACATTTTGAGGTATTTTTTACTTTACTGGAGCTTGTAGATCGGCTACTTTCAAACATTTTAGTACTTTTACTTTTGGTACTTTAAGTATATTTTGATGACAATACTTACTACTGTACTACTACTGTACAATACTTGTACTTTCACTCAAGTAACATTTCGCTGGGGGATGTTTGAAAGTATAGCAGATATACACGCTTGTAGATCAGCTCTTTTTAAATGGCCGTGGTATAAAATAGGGCTAAAGTGGTTAATGTATATGTTTTATAATATAATAATTTATATCTGCAAAGTAATTAAAGTTTTCAAATAATTGTAGTCGAGTAAAAGTACAAATATTTGCCTCTGCAGATGTAGTGGAGTAGAAGTACAGTAATACTCCAAGTAAGTAAGTAGAAAACACCTCAACATTTTTCACAAAGTTCTAGGCATCCCCCGCTAGAGGGTCTTTACTGACCGAGCCATGGCCCCACTGACCCTCATGACGCTACGCCACTGATATGCACTGCAAAACAGTTCAAAGCTCCTTCTGATTGGAATAACCTACCTTCAAATATTCGTTCCATTTCATCTTTTTATCTGTTCAAAAATATGCTGTCTTCTTATTTTGAGTGTATGTACATGTCTATAACTAATTAATAACTATAACATTAACATTGTCATTTAACCTTTATTAATAATAATCACTTTAAATAAGATTTAATGATAAATTTTTATGCTTTACATGTTCTGTTTTATGTGTTCTGTTGTCTTGACTGTTTGTTCTGTTGTGTATCCTGTCATCTGTCTTGTTGTTTACTTGTTTTGACATATGTGACTGAGTACAATGATATAGGCCGCAAGTAGGCATTTGTCATTTTTCAGTTTTTTACATATTAATAATAATATGTAAAATAAATAATATGTCCATATTATGCCATTATATATATTATGTCATTAAAGTACAGAATATAAGCTTTCAAATGAAGTGTCATTCATTGAAATTGGAAAATATTTGAAAAAGATGTGACCATTTAAATCTTATCTATAATAGTCCAAACTGAGATAATCCCTTCTAAAGAATTTCCACTTCTAGCACCTCTCAGCTCTAGGTAATGGGCGTGAACAATGGGTAATTTATTCAACCTAGCCACTCCTCTAATCACTCCCCCATTGACACCTTTCAGTTAGCTGTGCACTCTATAGAAATTTGATGCAACACAATTAAAATGTTGCCCACTGCTACAACACATAATTGTCTGATGTTTACTAGTCGACTCATTTGACCAGTGGTGGAAAGTAACTAAGTACTCAAGTATTTACTCAAGTACTGTACCTAAGTAATTTTTTGAGGTATTTTATACATAGGCTATTTGAAAATAGCCGATCTACAAGCTCACAATGCGCATTGCGACGTGTTGTGAGCTTGTAGAGCTATTTTCAAACATTTTAGTACTTTTACTTTAGGTACTTTAAGTATATTTTGATGCCAATACTTTTGTACTTTTATTTTGATTGAACTCAAGTAACATTTTGAGCACAGGCCTTTTACTTGTAACATAGTATTTTTATATTGTGGTATTGCTACCACCGAGTGCTTCTTCCACCACTAAATTTGACCCACTGGTAGTCAACTATAGTCAAGGTTTACCTATTAATAATAAAGACACGCACCAGCTAGGTTGCCGTGACAAAGGATATACACAAAAGCAGCGAGGCTAGTAGCTTAGCATTGTTAGCTCGTCGTCACGGGCGTCCTGGTTTAACTCCAACCTGGTGTTTGCACTCTCCATTTACAACCCGTACATCTACATAAACGCTCAGATTTACAATATAAAGTGCTTACCTCATGGCCACGGATGTTACAATTCACTTCGGGTGGGTCTAAGTACCCGTATCTTCCGTATTGTTCAGTAAAAAGCATTTTAATCCGATCGGCGGCCATTTTCTCATAGAGTTATAATGTATCAGAGTGCAATACACCCCCCAACCGCTACAGCCGCGTAGTTGGAAAAAAAACGAGACAATGGATCGGATCAAAATGCTTTTTATTGAACGATACGGAAGATACGGGTACTTATAAGGGCCCGTACATAATTATAACACCCGTGGCCATGAGATAAGCACTTTATATTTGAAATCGGAACGTTTATGTAGATGTACGAGTTGTAAATGGAGAAATGCAAACACCAGGTGTAAGTTCAACCATGACCATTTTCTGCTGAGTAGATCAGAGCAACTTTCGCTGTGCGCAGCAAGTTTAGCAACACCACGGTTTCAGTTGCCTGTTCCAGTTGACAGTTCTGTGAGATAAATAAGCAACCAGGTCTAGGAAAACGAGCCCAAAAGAAGTGACAATGGGCCACATGAGCACTTTAAACCTACTGTATACATCGGCTATTTGAAAATAGCAGATCTACAAGCTCACAAAGCGTCCCAGATCTACAAGCTCACAACGCGTCACATCGCGAGCGACGCGTTGTGAGCTTGTAGATCTGCTATTTTCAAATAAAAATCTTGGGGGCTAACTTGTAATAAAAATACCTGGCAACACTGGCTCATCGTGTGAAGATAGGCGGTGCTCAAAGAGTGAAACCGGAGAAAAATGCCTAGCCATGACCAATCGAAACCACTATGCAAATCTCGGCCAAGTGTCTCTAACCTGACTTCGCCAAATGGAAGAAGCTTGCAACACACATTTTGTTTCACATCCTACTTCCATCTGAGACTCCGGTAGCAGAATCGATGCCAGACAGCGTTTCATTTTTTCAAGCTACTTGGCAGGTGATTGGATGATCCCGCCCCTAGCAGCCGCTGATTGGTTCGTACACGCAGAGACCGGGCAGCTTAAAGGAGCATTTCACCCCTGGAAGAACTTGCAGTCACTCAATGTTAATAATATATATATTAATTATCTATTATAATATAGTAGATAACAGTAGCAACATTTCTAATTTGCACCCTATGGCCCGAAAAATATAGAAGTCTTGACTTTGACTGGATGACTGGGGTTTGGCTGCATTACTACAATGACCACAATGCTTTGTGGCACTGCACTTCCTTGTGGGGAGGAGGCTGCGTGGGGGCTTGGTCTACATTGTAACTTTCCCCTCCCAGTTCTCTCTACAACAACATCAACAAACACATACATCACATTGGCCAGTGTTGCCATGTCTGCTTATTATAAGCGGCTGGTTTCTAAAATGTAGTTGATATTTGGGCTTGTTTACAAATGTTTTGATTGTTGTTTAAACCAGTGGTTCTCAAACATGTTCATGTACTTTTCCACGGACCCTCATCTGTGCACTGCACGCCAACATATTTGCCAGGGAGACCCTACCAAAAATGTGTTGTTAAAATGTTTAAAAAATATTCCACATTTTGCATTTTTTCCCCTCAAGATTTTTTGGAAAATAGCAGATCTACAAGCTCACACTGCGTCACATTGTTACGCGTTGTGAGCTTGTAGATCGGCAATTTTCAAATAGCCCATGTCTAGGTTTAAAGTGCTCTTGGCACAGGTATTTTCTTTTGGGCTTGTTTTCATATACCTGGTTGCTTATTTCTCTCACAAGATCTGGCAACACTGAATGCTTTAGAATGATGAATGTTACGTTCCAACTTTTCCGACTTTTTTGTCTACCTTTGGATCACAAAACACGACATCGAAGCCATGTTCTTTCTTGGACCACGTGAAATCTGCCTCTGTTGAACCAGTACAGTTGGACCAGTAGCCTACCCATTGCAAGTTTGCTATATTTACCAGGATGTAAACAGTCCCATCATCACCGTGTCTTTGTTGCGCCAGCAAGGTGAAACTATAGTCTTGGCTGCTGTTGTATTGTGTTCTGTATTGATTTGATTGTATATTATAGTAAACTAAATATATCATGTATAAATTAGCATAGTAACACTAAACGTGTGTGTCTGTGTGTGCGCACGCGCGCGTGCATCAATTTTTTTTCTATATTCCATCCCACCATACAGTCCGGTGCTGGTGACGTGACGTCCATCTTCTACTTGGGAGTCGGGACATCCATGGAGATGCAGCATAGTCAACAATATAATAATAAAACAAAACGTTTCATACTCATGTCATGTGTGACTCCTTATTTCTGAGAGCATAATGTTTCACTGTCATTTCCAGTTATATTCTTTGGACTAAACTTATAGAAAACATGGGCATTACTTTAGAATGACATGCTAATGTTCAAATACTCTTGTCATACACAGCCTAATCGTTTTTTTTCTCTTTTTTCAAATGAGACCGTTTCATGCTTTCAATTGGTGTATATGGATAATATTAGATTTTACTATAGCCTATTGTATCTAAGACCAGTAAAGTTAAATCCAATGTGCTGGGGTCCCCAGAAAAATTATGATTACATGTAGAAGTAAATAACAGAATGTACAAGAGTTTGTCACTATTATATCTGTAATGCTTACAGTCATGTAATTATGTACCATTCTGCCAAATGAAAGACCATCTCCTATCATGAAACAGTTCAAAAGTGTAAATACATTTTGTCATTATAAATGCTTACACAATGTAGAATATACCAATGAGTAGATGAGTAGATGTGTAAATGTAACCGTTTTATTTAGAAAAAATATATATGGCTGTAGTGTCCCAGGTCTTCATCTGCAGTTCCTTCATTTTTGCAGGCTGATGACAACTTTCTGTCCTGTCATTGGAAAGAACACATTAGATTAGATTTAGTTTACATGGATATCATCCGACGTGATACCTAATTTATTCTTAGTTGCATGCGCACCAAAAATAGCAGACCTACAAGCTCACAAAGTGTCGAGTCCGCGACGCGTTGTGAGCTTGTAGATCTGCTATTTTCGGGACCTGACGTCGTCATGTACTGAGTAGCTCTGAAACATGTCAGTCATGGCGGAGCTTCAACCTGGTGTTTGCACTTTCTACATGTACAGACCGTACATCTACATAAACGTTCATATTTCAAATATAAAGTGCTGACCTCATGCCACGGATGTTACAATTTGAATCAGGTGGGTCTAAGTACCAGTATCTTCCGTAATGTTTAATAAAAAGCATTTTAATCCAATCGGTGGCCATTTTCTCCTTATGCTTTCAATTACGCGACCCTATCGGTTGGGATGTATATTGCACTCTGATACATTATACATCGAAGAGAAAATGGCCACCATTCGGATTTAAATGTTTTTTTATTGAAAAATACGGAAGATACGGGTACTTAGACCCATCCGATTCCAATTGTAACATCTGTGGCCACGGGGTAAGAACTTTATATTTGAAATATGAACGTTTATGTAGATGAAAGGGTTGTGAATGGAGAAAGTGCCAAAACCAGGTTGAAGTTCTGCCATGACAGTCATGTTCCCAAAAAAAAAGACATGGGTTTCCGTGGCTACAGGCAAAGTCAACAATAACAAACGTTCCGTTCACGCCACGGCTCCACAAGCTAGTTTAGTCTACCTGAGGGATACAACATGAGATTATAGTGATAGTGGCAACTTTACAGCATGTTTACTTACTCGAGAGACAAGCGTCCACCGTCCACGGTCCGTGTACATTCTGTCAGTTCCACTAGGAAACATCCCAGACGGGTTGTTGCTCCTCACTGTCCGCATAGCTGCGTGTGGGTCCGGTACTAAAGTATAACTCTGATATGTTTGCAGACGCCATGATAGTACATGTGAGGTAGCTAATGGGAGTGGTCGAGTGGGGAAAGAAGGTTGAACAATGTTACGGTGACACCTTCGGGGCGGTCCTTTGAGCTATGGGGGTTGGTTTGGATTTGAACTACACCTGTAGTCACCTGCAGTCATGTAGTGCGGACATAAGGTGAGAAGCTGCGGAAAACGTAATTTGACGCTATGGGCAGCAAAATCGGCGAAGTGTCCCTTTAACTCCCTGAGAGATTACAGATCAGGGTGTATTGTGAAACTCAATATCGCCCTCATCTGGCTGAGTCAGGTTAAAGTGTCTCTCCAGCCCCCAAAATAACACACAGACTTGTGCAAAAGCGGCCTGCTTTGCCATACAAATGTAACCATTTAATGATTCTAAAACGACTATCTTTTGCAATACAAACCTTCTTCAACATTAGAACTGTGTTAATATGAGAAAAAAGCAATATAGCAATTCAAGCCTAGTGGGGAAATAGCCGATCTACAAGCTCAGAGGTTGTGGACTTGTGGATCGGCTGTTTTCACACGGCAGACATACTTGATATCACCCTGTACTTTCTCAGTAATTGCAGATTACCCTCCCAGCTATTTAGCCAGTAATTACCCGCTATTACCCAGTAATTAGAAACTTGTACCATGTACATACCAAACCATTATCAAGTAATACCTTGCAAGTTACCCGGAAAGTAAGATGGAACTGTACTGTGAAAGGAAGCGTGGTTTGTTTCCATGATATTACCCTGTACTATCCCTGTAATTGTAGATTCTAAACATCCACTATTGCCCATCAGGTACAGTAGTCTCCTGTGTTACCTGGCAAGGTCTTTAATATTTCCCCTGCAATTTCCAGGTATTTACCCAGTAATTAGAAATGTGTAACACATACATTCCAATACATTATCAAGTACAACCTTGCGAGTTACCCAGTAAATATGGTGGAACTGAACTGTAAAAGAAAGCCGTGTTTGTTTCCCTGCCACTACAATGTTCTCGAGTCTGCTTCTCCCCCTGGACAGCACACTGTACACCTACACTGCATCTGTCATAGTGGGGTCATTTCGCACAATTATCGATACGAAGCTGATAATAGCGCCAAATTTTGCATGAGGCTTCTTTAGGACCTACTGATGGATTCTAGCCTTGGGTACCAAACTTTATTTTGAATATTTTCCATACATTTAGGCTTATCAATATTCATTAAAAAAAACAGGCCGATTCACTTTTTGGCCTATAACTCTTGAACCGTAGGTCATAGCATCAAAAATATTTGTTTCCCTGGACTCCTTGGATCATGACGCAACTTTGCATATAGGTCCCGCCTCTTTTCCGATTTCAAGATTTTCCGCCATTTTGCGTTATCTTCAAAACACATATTTTGCTACTACTCCTAAATATTTTGTCCAAAACTCACACAAATCGGCACACCCTCTGTCTTTGGTCATGTGATCAAGATTTATCAGTCAGAATTTTCATATTCCCTTCGGAATGGCTACGATTGGCTTCTGAAATTTGTGGGAGGGTCTGTTTGGAAAAAAATGGCACAAATCATAAACACAGCGTCCTATTTGTCCTAAATTCATATCATTGAGGGGCCATTAATAAACGTAGAGCCAATGCGATTTCACTTCCACCCATAGGGGGCGCAACAAATTCTGCAAATGTCACTGTTTTTGCGCCAAATTAAGTACAAATGGTCTTGTGAGTCAAACATTTGCAATTGCAAAGTGGAGAACAGTCCAAATTTGATTTGCCACATTTGCAGGTGGAACAGTCCCCTTTACAAGAGCATTTGATCAGCTCTCAGATTCCTTGGTCCATCCATACTCATGTGGGGAAGGAATAACTTGTTCTGTTTGTAGGCTGGTCGCCCAGATGCCTGCTTGATACACTGCCCGCTTAACATGCTGAAGTAGTGCATCTTGGGTGGGTGGCAGTTTCTCCATTGACCTATTCCCATGACAGAAGAGTTCTTTTCTAGTCTAGTTGATGGAGCTCAAAGGACTGGATTTGTCATACAGGATAACCGTCAGTCTCTCAAGCTTCTGGAATCGCTGACTCTCAACATTCAGCTGCTGGAAGGGATGTTTGGCCAGACTGACAAGTATCTCTGTGACATCATCATAGGCTTGCCAGGCATGCCAAGCTGACTTCTTACCCTTACTGTGGAAAGCAGATGTTGTGTCTGGAACATGCCAAAAGCCCACCCAGATGTCAGCCAAAGGTTGAATCGACCTGTTGCAATCATGAGGAGGCAGACACCAGGATTCTGGTTCATGTACGGCATGCACTTGAGCAAGGAGCAACAACTATCCTTGTGCGTACTGTGGACACTGATGTCATCGTGATCCTTGCAGGCTTGTTCCATCATTTAGTTACGATTCAACCTTTGGCTGACATCTGGGTGGCTTTTGGCATGGGCAAAAAAGACCGATTTTACCACATCAACAACATGTGTAAATCTCTGGGGGAGCCACAATCTCGTGCTCTGCCTATGTTCCATGCATTGTCAGGTTGTGACACAACATCTGCTTTCCACAGTAAGGGTAAGAAGTCAGCTTGGCATGCCTGGCAAGCCTATGATGATGTCACGGAGATACTTGTCAGTCTGGCCAAACATCCCTTCCAGCAGCTGAATGTTGAGAGTCAGCAATTCCAGAAGCTTGAGAGACTGACGGTTATCCTGTATGACAAATCCAGTCCTTTGAGCTCCATCAACCAGACTAGAAAATAACTCTTCTGTCATGGGAATAGGTCAATGGAGAAACTGCCACCCACCCAAGATGCACTACTTCAGCATTTTAAGCGGGCAGTGTATCAAGCAGGCATCTGGGCGACCAGCCTACAAACAGAACAAGTTATTCCTTCCCCACATGAGTATGGATGGACCAAGGAATCTGAGGCATGGGTGCCAGTTTGTATGACAATTCCAGAAGTCTCCAAAGCATGCAGAGAGCTGATCAAATGCTCTTGTAAAGGGGACTGTTCCACCTGCAAATGTGGCAAATCAAATTTGGACTGTTCTCCACTTTGCAATTGCAAATGTTTGACTCACAAGACCATTTGTACTTAATTTGGCGCAAAAACAGTGACATTTGTAGAATTTGTTGCGCCCCCTATGGGTGGAAGTGAAATCGCATTGGCTCTACGTTTATTAATGGCCCCTCAATGATATGAATTTAGGACAAATAGGACGCTGTGTTTATGATTTGTGCCATTTTTTTCCTAACAGACCCTCCCACAAATTTCAGAAGCCAATCGTAGCCAATCCGAAGGGAATATGAAAATTCTGACTGATAAATCTTGATCACATGACCAAAGACAGAGGGTGTGCCGATTTGTGTGAGTTTTGGACAAAATATTTAGGAGTAGTAGCAAAATATGTGTTTTGAAGATAACGCAAAATGGCGGAAAATCTTGAAATCGGAAAAGAGGCGGGACCTATATGCAAAGTTCCGTCATGATCCAAGGAGTCCAGGGGAAAAATATTTTTGATGCTATGACCTACGGTTCAAGAGTTATAGGCCAAAAGGTGAATCGGCCTGTTTTTTTTAATGAATATTGATAAGCCTAAATGTATGGAAAATATTCAAAATAAAGTTTGGTACCCAAGGCTAGAATCCATCAGTAGGTCCTAAAGAAGCCTCATGCAAAATTTGGCGCTATTATCAGCTTCGTATCGATAATGTAAAATAAACAGGGTTAATGTACTGGACTATCAGGAGATAAGCGGAAACACAGACAGAGTTCACAGGACCCACCCAAAACACCAGCATCCCCAACATTACCAGCCATCAAATACATACAGATAAAATGCATTATCATTACACCACCACCCTGAGACAACTACGCAAAAACAAGTGAACTGTCAAAGGGATCCAATTTAATCCTCTATAAAACTCTTTCTCTTTGCATATAAAACAGTATAAACATTTGTGCAAAATAGTTGCATATAAAAACAATCGTCATATCAAAATAAAAGTGCAAACATCCTCCTAAAGGAAAGGTTGAACAATTTTGGTTGAACTCCAAATAAACAGACAGTGTTTAAAATTAATTAAAATTAGTATGACATTACTGCACTTTGTAGCCTGGTAAAACATCCCTGTCGCCAGAGTTCACATTATCATGTGTGTTCTGCAGACCGGTCTGGCCCAAGCACTGCTTTTGCAGAAACCAAAAAGTGGAACAGCCAAGATGTGTCTGTCAATGACAAGGCCCTGAGCGCAGACACTGATTGGCTCTTCTGCTTTTTGGTTTCTGCAAAACACTCACCCAGCACTTGGGGCCAGACTGGTCTGCAGAAAACACTTGATAATGTGAATTCACACGACCGGGATGGTTTACCAGGCCCACACTTGAAGAAGGCCACAGAGCTGCTGACCCCTCACTTCTTCATCTTGTATTTGATGGGGAGCAGCTCTGTGGCCTTCTTCATCTTATCAATTGTTTCCTGCAGGGGTTTGTTGGCATCCAAAAATGCTTTGCAGAGTTTGGCATAGCTCGCCAAACTCTGCTTTTCAGATATGATGGGCAGCTCCCCAAATTCTGCGGCCTCTCCGGCAATGAGCACATCTGCAATGACTGCAGTCCCTGCAATGGTGTTGCGGTCCACCTTCAGAATTTCGGACGTGGTGGTCATACTGCGGTTCTGTTTAAAAACCTTCAGGACGGCCTTGTACCTGTGTACCACGTCCTCTGGGCTCAGAACTACAAGACAGATCCAAAGAAAATATAAATTAACACATTCATAATTCCGAAATGTATTTATAATCCTGAGTATACATGACAATCAGTACTTAGACCAGTCTTCTTCACTCCATGGTTAAAATGATATAGTCCTGGATACTCTATAAATTACTGTTTGATAATAGGGCCGGCCTTGACTATGGTAAATGTAGCCTATATGGGTGGAGGGGAGAGAGTTACCTTAGCATTATGCCTGATCAAATAAATCGACACCTGACCATGCTATACTGAAATTATGATGAAAATGTATCTGCAGTGTCACAATAAAAGATGCTTCCACTAAGATGAAAATCAAATGAGTTCATTTAAGACATGAAAAAAGCAGCACGACAAAGGCAGTCAAAACCAATAAGAGGGGGTGTGCAGAGTCTGCAATAGCATTGCATGCAGTACTTAAAAATGTGACGTCACGTCACCCCACCATATTATATTCTCACAGCAATCAATGAAAAAGTGTGTTTGGCCCCAACCCCATACCCCCTGTCCTCCATCTCGCTCCTGTAGCCCTGGGTGGACGTATTGCGGCAACCGTAACTCGTACAGACTCACGGATGGCATTGTTGGATTTATGTTAAAAAATACTTAGTTATTTACAGAGATACGTCCACCCTGCATCCAGGACTACAGGAGAGAGATAGCGGACAGCCCCCCCCCTGTGTTGGGCTTTCAAGTCACAGAATATATCCATTTAAAACTTATTTCATTTCAACACAAAAACATTGCTGAATGTACCTTTAACTAATCAAGACTTCTTTAGATTGTAGTTAGAGCCTTACATGTTGGTTTTGGGAGGAACAGTCTAGTTACCTTTGGAAGCTGTGGGGCCGGCCTCTGAGACGCAGGTCTTCTCCCGGAGGAAGTCCCGCTGCTCTTTTAAGAGTGAGTTCTCCTCTTTTAGGAGCCGGACTTCCTCCTTCAGCAGGCGGTTCTCCCCTTTGATCAAGTTCAAGTCGGCCTTGAACTTGACCATTGTGGAGGCACTTTGTTGAATCTCTTCAACTAAAAAAGATGCAGAAAGATGTATTCAATACTTAAAATATTTGATTTCACCGTGTTTACCCCCTAATTTGTAGTCAGTCATAAGCTGTTCTATTTCAGTTACACTTCTAAGCTTTGTAGCTGCATAGCATACCAAGTTATGTGAACTAACATAAAAATTAAAATCATGTTGGGGGTTTAGCTCGTCTTTAAGAATAGAGCCCCTGACAACCTGGCCACTCTATGTACAACAAAGATTGAATCAAAAGCTTACCATCATTGTCAGAGTGGGTCTCCTCTGCAGGGTTCCAGTCCATTGCACTTCTGGTGCGGTCCCTGCAGTGGGCTTCGGTCTCCTGGTTGAGCGTTTGGCCGTGACTTTGACATGACTATGCGAAAAAAGAAAAAAAAAAGAAGATACAATTCAACAGACATGGGGGGCCGCTGGCCTAGCGGTCCAGGTGCATACCACATAGACTCTAATGCCTGACGCCGTGTTGCGGATTCGCGTCCCATTCTGAACGACCTGTGCTGCGTGTCACTCCCCGTTTCCTGTCATTCTCTACTATACTATCAATAAAGGCAGAAAAAGCCTATATCTAAACACGTTTAAACTATCTGTTGTACAGTTGAAACATATCAACGTTGAACATATCAACGTTGAACTTATTTTATGGCTTATCCATCGCTTCACACAGGTCTTCAACAGGGGGTCCAGGACCCCTTGGGGGTCCTCAAGAGTTACTACAGGGGGGCCGCCTAATCTTTGTGTGACAGGATTTTTTTTTTCTTACATTAACGACTTGAACCCTAGCATCCCTATTCCGAGGGGAACATTAGCCAAATATAGCCGATCTACAAGCTCGCATCGTAAGCTTGTAGATTGGCTATTTTCAGCAAAGAAGTTTGTTGTACAGGGAAAAAAGAGCAGACAAGTTCAAGTTTTCTAAATGTTGAGGGTTTAAGTGGTTAACTGTCTGGAAATACTCATTAACATGTATGCAACACAGAGTTACACAATTTTAACCCCATAAGGGTCTGGAATAGTTGAAGACCGCTGGCTTACATGTTCATCAAATCAGAAAGTGTTTTTGTTGGATTGTAGGGGAAAACCGGGACGAACGACGCGCAGGGACGGTTGCAACACGGAACGACGCGCAGGGACGGTTGCAACACGGACCTTTTTTCATGCTACACTTAACACATACAGTGCCAAGATCCCGTCTACACGTTCTTTCAAATCCATCGCTTGAGTGCCAGGATTCCTAAGAACGAGTTGACACGTTCTTTTGAATTTTCATTGTTTAATCTGTGATCGCACGGCTTTGTTTATTTCTCATCAACACTTTCGTTTTCCACTTACGTCACACTCACCCGGAGCCGGATGTAAAAAAAAAAAATCATTTCCGGGTCACGCTGTTTTTCTCCGGTGATTTTCGGCCAGAATAAGGAAAAACACTGTTTTTCACACGGTATAAAAGACAAACGGACAGCTCAACTTCTATTTTCTTTGGTCCGGGTGACTAACAGTGATCGTCGTAGTGTATCACGTCGTTTTCAGGCTGATCAGCGGAACGGGAATTGTCGAAAACGTCACATCCTTTGAATTACCGGATATGACGTGGGCCTGTTTGGGAGGGGGTGAGCGAGGTGATCAATGTTTGGATGTGCTGCTCTCTACTGGTGGAACAATCGTAGGTGCTTGACAACACAATCAGAGAATGTATTTGAATGAAAAATTACAAAACAAAAAAATTAAAAAACACGCAAATTGCTGGCACAGGGGTGAGTACATTATGAATAAACTCTGGCAGTCAATGTGTTAAAATTCACATCCGGTCGAAAACATCAGACACGATTTTTTTCCCAGTTCTGATCAAAATTGACAGAGTTGAAGCCACTTTTGTGTATTTCCACACTGTAGTAAAAAATACCCTATTTGAGTGTTTTCCATTTGTACTGCTGTGTTTATTTGGTGCCGATTGTAAATGGATTTTGTCTGTTAGGCTAATCTGTGGGCTAACTCTCAGTGAAGGTTCCATTGAAAAATATTCATTAGCTTTTGTGCTAGCTAGCAAAACATCCGGGGAGGGCAGGGAGGGACGAACGGCGCATTAAGCCACTCGGTGCATTACGGACAGGGAGGGACGAACGGTGCATGTGTAAAACACAAAGTTGAGGAAACAGACAGAGGGGACATTAACTTGCTACATTTATTTGACTATCAGCATGGTCATTTGCTCGTAGGGTTCTACTGAAGCATCAATGAGAGTTAGATGCCAGAAATGTAACTTATGTGCTTGTTATAGGACATTTCATCCGACCGCGCCGTCCGCCCCCCGTGTATGCACCGTTCGTCCCGACTGGCGGCCGTGTGCGGAGAGTAGCGCAACGTCACTTTACTTACCGATTGCGTTCGACTCGTTTCACTAAAATTAAAACGGACTGCGGGTAATGGGAGAGGACAAGTGTCTCTTGTTCACAAAAAAGTATGGTTACATGAAATTAAGTCATCTCTGTGCAGGGAGGGAAATAGAAAAGGGTGCGTCGTTCGACCCCGTCCTCCCCTACAGCTTGTTTCCAGTCAGCAGACGTTACCATGCTAAAGCATTTAGTTTAGTTTAGTTTATTTAGCGCATTTGTTATATACAAAAAAAACAACAATATATATCAAATAAAACAAGTTGCTGTGCAAGGAAAGGAATAAGGAATGTCTTGTTTACATTTTCTAATTTGAACATAAATAAGCAGGTTTGAAAAACATTTTGTACCTTATCTATAGGCAATAATGAATATTTTATGAAAAGGGGCAGATGGCTCATGTCTATTTGACTGTGAAATCATTGTCAAAAACCTCTTTTGAATGATCAGTAATTTAGTTAGATGATGGACATGTAGCAGCACAAACAATATTACAGAAATTAATATGGGGAAAATTAAACTATAATAAAGAGTTAAATGAGACGAGGGATGAACCTTTAGCTTTAGCTCCATTAGCTTTAGCTCCATTAGCTTTAGCTCCGTCGTGACAACCAGCTTCATTGAGAGGGTCCTACATGCAGTGCAAAACTAAGTCTAGCTCTGCAGAGCTGAACTAAACTGACTATGCGATTGGAAAACACCTGATAATGGTATTCATTAAAATAATCCACAATTAACTGTTAACCTCGCGTCAACAGGCTTTCTAGTCCAGTTTGGTTTCTATTTGCGGCTATGCTCAGATCTGGTTTAGGCTCCGCCTACTATATCCGGTAATTTGCACGCACACAATAGATGCGCTTAGGGACCGTTTCCGTATCCGATCTAGACCGGATCTACATACTGCAAAGCGAATTGATCCCTCATTCATCTACAATAGGACAAATAATAATAATAATAATAGAATGGCATCGTCCATCACTATGTTTTGTTGTGCCGATGGCGATGTCAAATTAAGCAGACGTTGTTCAAGCTTACTCTGTGGTCAACTTAGATGGTAGCAGGATGACTATGCCCAAAGCTGGGCTACTTTGGTGGAACTGCTCGCTTCAGATGCACTCTAGAAACTAGTAGCTAGCCAACCAATTTTAGCCAACAGATGGTTAGATTTAGTCATTTTCACGTTAGCAAACATGTCAGCTAACATTACATGTTAATTTTACAGTTGAGGCTCAGGTCACATGTCTTACTTACCAAGTTGGAGGTGAAGTATCGTTTCAAACATGAAATGGTATTTACATATAATTAAGGATAGGAGAAAGAAGAACTTGCTTGAAGTAAAGACACACTAATGAATTTAAATGTTGGTTGGGGGACCTCCCCCATCTGTTTAGGCAGGCTGTAATGCGATCAACAATTTGCATTCCAAAACACTCCAAGAGTTCCGGCCATTGTTTAAGTTATAGAAGCCCAGGTGAAGATGGAACAGGCTGTCTGGTAAACCTTTTGTTTCTTGTTTTAGGGCGGTTTCACACTGGATCCGTTTTCATTGAAAACGTTTCCCAGTTCGAATGCTGGCCTGCATTCACATTGGGCATAGATCCTATCGCACCACAGAACACATGCATATACACCCCCGATCCTACAGGTGGCGGCATGCACATAGTGTTTCCCCTGTGGACACAGACGTCATCAACTATGCGACAATGTTTGTGCTGGTCTCGCACAAATATGCGTTTAAATATGTTGAAAGCAAGGGGGCGGAGTTGCGGTGAGAACTGAATAACACTACTCATCATGAAAACATCATGCACGTGCAATATAAAATATTAATATTATCCAGTGATATGAAAACATTAGCTAATGTTTTTATATCACTGGATAATATTAATATTTTATTTCAAGGTGCCTTGACAAAATTAAAACACCATTACATTATTATGAATAGTATTAACCACATGAACCCCAGCATGGGGGGAACATAAGCCAAAAATAGCCAATCTACAAGCTCACAACGCGCGACGCGTTGTGAGCTTGTAGATCTGCTATTTTTGACAGAGAGATTTGGTGTTGACAGATAAAAGCGTCCAAGAAAAGTAGGTCCGTTTTTACTGAGAATAGAGGGTTTAAGTAGGCTACATAATAATAAAACAATAACTTTATTTATATAGCACTTTTCAAAACATGAGTTACTTATTTTATGCTACAATTGGAGAAAAGGTCAAATAAAAGATACACGTTTTTTTTTAAGCATAAGGGAATAGCCTACCATAGTTAACAAGTAAGTTAATTCTGACAGGCAATAAAGAAAACACATTTAAACAAACTAAAATGAGACCAAAATAACTTTGGTCTCGTTGCCCACATCAACAAACAAACAAATACAGACATACATGTGAATTACATCAATAATTATGAATGACAGATTCATATGGTAGAAGAGTGCAATTTATGACAATAAAGCACAGAGATGTTTCGTTTTTGTAGCCCACGTTTGTGTGTGAAACTGTAGAATTAATAAAAAGAAACTTCTCATTTATTTTGGATAGTAATTATTCTGCTATTCTTCATTATGCTCATTATAATATTATATTATATATTATCTTCATATAACTGGTCCTCATAATGCTCATTATAATGTATTTTGGATAGTAATTTAATGTATTATTCTGCTATTCTTTATTATGCTCACATAAGCTATTTAGAAGGGATAAACTAGTCCTTGGGAAACTATAAACCTACGTAGGCCTACATCTAAATGAGTTACCATATTTACTTACAAATTTAAAATTACAAAGCCTTATAAGCTATATATTTCTGGGATGCATAGTAGCTGAAACTCCACAAGATACCCACAAGATATACTATATGCGCTGCTCGCGCACCTGAAATGCGCGATGGAGACCCGCCAATGTTTCATGACTGATAGACATGAAAGAAGGCCCTTCACAGTTAATAGAGAATTTTTAATTTTAAGAATCGGTTCAGAATTGAATGAGTAAAATTGTTAGAAAGGCTCCCATATAAGTTGATTATTATTTCAATTGTTATGTTCCACCTTAAGAGTAATATGCACCAGCCCTTTAAGTGCGCAATGCATTCTGGGGCGTTTTCATTCATTCAGTAGCACCGGCTAGAAGAGCTGTGTTTTTGTTGGCTGTTTTTGTCGAGTTTATATACCGTCACCTATTCCAAATAGCGGGCCACTTCCGTCTAATGGTACGCTTGCTTTCACATTGCAGCGTACCGTACCCGAAAACGCATGATCCGGATCCGAAACTGCCTCCGGAGGTGGTTTCGGGAACGGAACGGTGATCCGTTTCGCGGGTCGATTCGCTACATTCACACTAGCCAAGCGGTCTGGAATGCGCACCCGGGACCTGAGTGTGAAAGCGCCCTTAGAGAAGTAAATCTTTAGAATTCAGGTGTTGACACTCGCAGGTGAAGATTGGAGCCATTTGATCATAATGTAAGCAGTTACAGGGGTCCGGGAAGGTACAGAGACAACACCTTGAATTGATTGACAAAATAAACTTGTGTTTACCTCTACAAGAGAAGCCTTTGTTCTATTGTATGCATACCGTTTGAGGCTCGGCCCCATGGGGGACAAAGTGTCAAGCTCTGATTCATTTTGCATACCTTGAGCATTCTACATAGGTCGGTTGAGCCACTGGCTTAAAACAAAGTTACTTTTAAAGATAGTACTAATTCGGAGTAAAAACGTATGTTGTAGTTAAAATGAGTAAAGTCTTGATAACTATGACCTGTGTTGTAAACAAAGAGAAACATCAGTTAAGGGAAGTGTTTAGTCTTAAAGTAACTGCTGGTTTTTATTTGACTTATTGTATTCCTAAACTGCTGTTTGCAATCATGAAAGTATAAAGTTTGTGGATTTATTCTAAAGCTTACGAGATGTTGAACAAGAAATACTAAACAAGCCTTTGTGTAAAAGTAAAGTTTGATAATTGGAAATAAGACAAGTTTGTTACACTGTAAGGACAATGCTAATGTTATACCAGGCTGTGGGCGGGGACTCGAGCCACGACTCCTCAATATTCATGTATTGTATGTGTGATAGGCCTACAGGGATTGGGGGCTGGGCTTAAACCACCTAGCCCCTCCTCTTGTTGCAGAAGGTAGACAGTGTATAAATAATGTGTTTCAATGTGAATGATGTGCGCTGCTGATTAGACCTAACATGGCAGTAGCCTGTTGGGCGGAAATAAAAGATGCCTGACTCTGAACCCTTGGACTGGATCTTCTCTTCTAGAACCTTTTCCCAGGAGGCTGTTTATACCCACTCTTTACCACAGAAATATACTTCAGAGGTTTTAGTCGACCGTTGTAGTTTGTCCGTGGTGGTCTGTTGTTTGTTTTCAAAACGTTTCATTCAAATCCAATCTACAGTCCAAATTCCCTCCGTTTTCGCCTTGCGTGATTACGCAGGTTACGTAGCATACGTCATTCCGCTATGGAGACATTCAAGAGCATGTCGAAAATCCGATATTCCATAATATGAAAATGCTTCATCAACTCACGCGTTCTTAACAGCTTGTAACATAAAAATGTCCACTATGATTCCAAACTTTGGAGATTGAACGTGGTGCCCCAGAAAACCTGGGCTCTGAAATGGTGCCAATTCAATTCATGTTTAACTAGTCACAGGGCTCACGGCTGATGGGTATTTATTCCCTCCGAGTTGTATGAACGCAACATCTGGTTATGCAACATCACCCGCGAAGAGAGCGCCAACTAAATACATTCATTGGACTGTGTGCACTGTGCACGTTAACACTAGCATGACTGGGGTTTCATTATCCCACATACTGCCTGATTTGGGGGGTCAAAAAGACAGTTTTTCCAGCTATTCTATTGGTCACTGTCTCCCCTCTGTGCTCCAGACGAGCTCACACCTTCTCCCCCACACAGTGGGGGGTTCCATTGTCTTCTAAATAGCTATTAACATCTCAATTGCACTCTGCTCAGTCAGTGAGATCACTCACATATGTTGTTGCAGGCAGGCAGAAACATAATAAAATAGGCTAACTTGTAATGGTAACTGCAGATTCTGTATGTAAAATCTTTATTTAAAAAAAGCGTATAAAACAGCTCGATCTGTAGCAGTACATTAAACTCTTGAGTGAAACATGGATATCCTATATGAAGCCTCTGTCTAATTACGTGACTGTCTCCATTGTCCAAAACACATAGATATCTCTTGACAAACCATTATTATTCATAATAATACTATTCACATTATTTGCCTATTATGCCTAAGCATAAGGCGTCTCCTTCTATCATCACTTTCCACGTCGCTGACAACAGCGCAACACGTGAACACGTCGGTATGTTTCCACATGTGCCCAATCATGCGCAAAATATCTGATCTACAAGCACAAAACAGTTGCTGCGTGACAAGCTGTGTGCTTGTAGATCTGATCTTTTTTCCACCGCTTTGCAATGAAAGTGAGAGATGAAAATGGGTTGCCAAATTTTGAGAGAGAAATAAGCAGGCACGTCTATGAAAATGTTACTGCATGCGTTGTGCCCTGAGAAAACAGTGAGACATGAGGCAGTAGGCTAGTGTGTATTTTTGTCTGTCTATGTCATGATTTGTGATTTGTGTATGTGGGGGTCTCATTTTTACTTCCATGTACTGTTTTTCTGTTTTTGTGTCTTACTAAATAAAGTACATTAATCAATCAATATGCGTGTCAGTGTGTTTTTCAGTAGATATTATTATATGAGAGCTAAAGTATACATTTCCATTTCCAAGGCCATGAAATAAAATATGTATTACAATAATTTCAAAGACATGTCTATCAAGTATGGTTTTGTAGAAAGGCAATCAAAGGTTAGAAATAACAGCAACAAAGTGTCTTAATTCAACAACGTTTATTTTGTTTCAATGCTGGTTACATCAGAATATAAAGCAAGTGTGAAATAAAAAACAAGCAAAACAATGGAATGTAAGCATTTGGTTTCTGTTGCTACATTTATCCGGGTGGCAGCTTCAACGCAACAAATGTTCTCTTTATCTTGTGAAACATTTAGAGACACTTATAACATGTCATAAAGAAAGCGCCAGCGCATGTTCCACACGCCCTTTTGTCACATTTATGACAGGCATCTGTGGTTTTGTTTCCACCACATCTGTCCAGCTGACACTGCTGCCTTCTCTTCTTTGTCGGGGTGTCTGTGTCAGGTGTCTGTGGAGTGCCTGCTCTCTTTGCAGCTCGTGGTGTGGTCGGCTGTGGTGTGGTCGGCTGAGGGAGAAAGAGAGGGAGTGAATACATGATTTGTAATGCACAATAAATATTGGACATTTGGACTAGTGACTACATGATTATAAAAACATGATTAAACTAGTAAATGTGCTCCTCGGAGCCAGGTCAATTTGTACTGGAAAGTACTGTTCCTGATTGATTCTGTCTTACCTATTTATATTACATATTGTGATGTCACGCGAAGCTTGACCAATGTTAGGTGTTCACAATATATCCATATATGGAGCCGGACGGACACACGGACGGACGGAGGGTAAAACATACTCTCCACCATGCCTTCGGCCTTGCGGAGACAATTACCTGCAGTGCGGGCCGCGGCTGGCGCCTAGGTGTGCGTGGTACTGGCAGGTCTCTGCCCCTTTCCACCATGTATTCCCTGCGTAGCTGTAATCCCAACGCTTCTAGGAACTCTCTCCTGGTGAGCAGTGTTAATTTCGTTGAGTAAGACTAAGACGAAAAATACTCGTCAACGAAGCTTTTTCAAAGACTAAGTCTAAACGAAGACTAAATGAAACGTATCCAGTGAAGACGAAGAGTGAGACGAAAATATAATGGACACGTTAGTAAACGAATTAGACGAGACGAAAATGTTAGGGCGGGACGAATGGAGAAGAGATCCAATCAGAATTACTCTTTTTGTGGGACTAGTTGGGAAGGGATCCAATCAGAACGATCCTCATTGTTATGTTAGGTTGATCCACCCGGAAGCAGACCATATTAGGGCCAGCATGGACGCTGCAGGAACGCAACACAAATCACAACAAGCCGGCGCACGGGGTTACACGATACAGGAGGAGAAAAAAAGTGTATTTAGTTTTTATTTTTTTATCGCATTAGTTATCGACGCGAGTCGCGTTATTATTCCCGTAATTTTAGTGTATTGTGCATCCCAAAAGAGAATTTATTAACCACGTTATGGTGCTGTAATGACTTACATTAACATCATAAAATAGGGTCTTTTTTGCTGGGGGATCACTTCCGCATTTTTCTTCTTCGATGGTGTAAACAATGACTGTTGCCAGATTACTGAGAGAGAAATAAGCGACCTGGGTCTATTCCACAAAAGCGGAATTAAATTATCCTGGTTTGAAAGGCAAATCCAGGTTTGACAAGCCTGCGCTGTTCAGCCTGGTTTATTCAGTTCCACGAACGCCAAGCCGGGCTGAGAAGGAGAGGTTTGTCGAGCCAGGATCGTTAAACCAGGCTGAATGTGAGTTCACATATTCCTATAAAAGACCATGAAAGTCGATAGCAGAATCCTTGAACTTGACCAATCATGGAGCCCAAAACCAGAGCGCCGTTCTTCTCTGTGGCTGAACAGCAGCACTGCAGCAGCTCATGGAATCATACAAGGAAGTAAAATTTATAATAAGCAAGAAAGGAAACACGGCCGCAATAAATATAGATCCAGGGAGAAAGCGTGGCAAAGTATTGCCGACAAATTAAATGCACTATTAAATATGCAATTAATTTATATACAAATCCATAAATATATAATTCAGTTAGGCTTAAACATATTGGAGTTGAAGTGAATGTTGGAATTATAATTATAAACGCTTAGAATAATTTTCTAATTTCTAATTTCTAAAATCGAAGATCTACAAGTGAAAAGCTTTTGGCGGCCGGGGGTCAACGGGGGGCCGGGAGTACCCGGCCCCCCGTGTACTCCCGGACCCCCGTTGACCCCCAACAGAGGTCCGGGGTATACGGGGGTCCATGGGGCCGGAGGTCCATGGGGGTCCGGGGGTCCGGAGGTCCATGGGGGTCCGGGGGTCCACGGGGGTCCGGAGGTACACAGGGGGCCGGGGGTACACGGGGGTCCACGGGGGCGGGGGTCCATGGGGGGCCGGGGACCCCCGGCCGCCATAAGACAAAAACATTTCGGGCTTGTAGATCTTCGATTTTCGCATAAGAATTGAATAAGTGTGGAAAAACACACTATTTCAGTAATATAATTAAATTGATTATATCTTATATTGTATTTATTTTATTTTATTTGAATGCAGGGTCATTAAAATGAGTCCATATACAAACATAGGTGTTGAATTAACTCTGGAAAAAGTCATTGGTTTACGATTGGAGTCATTGGACTAGCAGCTATTTCACAAAAGTTGAAGAACAAGGCACTGGATTAATAAAGCTTGGCTGTTAGCCTGGTCCGGACCAGGCTAACTTCACAGCTAAATTGCCATGGTAACTAAGGCAGGATTGCTTCAATTTTCTTTTGTGAAACAGGATCATGGATAAACATATCCAGGTTTACTGGCTAAGTTAATCTGCCGAGCTAACTCAGCTTTCGTGAAACCGATTCCTGGATAATTTAAGCCAGGATAGTCGATTAAACCCGGTTTATCCCTAATCCAGGTTTCGTGGAATAGACCCAGGTCAATGAAAACAATCCCAAAGAACTAGGTGACTATTAGGCTACATGAGCACTTTAAACCTATACGCAACGGCTATTTGAAAATAGACTATTTGGAAATAGCCGATCTACAAGCTGTCAAGCTCACAACAAATAAAAAGCAACTACTAATATTCACAAGCAACTTTACAGAAAACGAGGTCGCTTATAATAAGCATACAGGGCAACACTAGTTGTTGACGTGTGTGTTGTGGATCGCCGTCTTTTTGTATTTCTTTAGACAATCAAACACGTCTACACTAGCGTGTGTGTCACCTACATAGTCAATCTATATACCATTTTAAAGGTACAGGCATTGTGATTAAAATGATGCTAACCATTCCAAGCATCAAAACTGAAAGCTAAAATCAACGCCAAAGTCCGACATGTTGTTTCATGAAAATAGCAGATCTACAAGCTCACAACACGTCGCACTGCAATGCCTTGTGAGCTTGTAGGTCGGCTAGTTTGGATTTCTGCACAGGTGCACAGGTGCAGGCCATAGCCAAATGGATTGGATGCTCAGGTTTATGCACTGACTGCATATCTTTTCAGGGAGAGCAGGCCTTATATTCATTTTATCTGAGATCAATTGGGTCATGTACTTATTTCTTGTCATTTGATACTAAAAATAAAACAATACATGTTTCATATTACAACTATACATCTGTAATGTATTGCACATTCAAACCTAAAATGTATTTGACAATGACTAAAAGTCTGTAAGACTAAGACTAAACGACAAAGACTAAGACTATAAGTCTAAAAGACTAAGACTATAAGTCTAAAAGACTAAGACTAAACGACAAAGACTAAGACTAAAAGTCTAAAAGACTAAGACTATAAGTCTAAAAGACTAAGACTAAACGACAAAGACTTAGACTAAAAGACTAAGCCTAAATGAAAAGACTAAAGGTCCTTACACACCGGGGCGATTTTTTTCATGCGAATAATACGTATTTTTTTTAAACCTTATAAAGTCAATGCAAGCTTCCACACCAGTTTCGCGGAGCGAAAAAAGCGTCTTTTAATTATTCGGAACAAGTCCGAATTTTGCGTATATTCGTATATTCGCATATTCGCCGGTGTGTAACCGCCTTAAGACTAAAAGACTAAGACTAAAAGACTAAAGGTGGACATACACTACGAGATAATCTTAATATTAACGATTTTTAAATCGGGTATCATCACACACTACAAGATCATCTTTCAAGATTCTCTTATCAGATTATCTTAAACATGCACACACTACACGATTAAAAAAATCGAGGGCATCTCACACTACAAGATTCTATCCAGATTCTCGGGCTTGCGAACAGCAATAATAATTAATTAATTATAATGATTATATCAGTAGCCTATATTATTTTGATATTAAACAAAGTTACACATTTCAATTCATTTTCAATTCAGTGTTTTTCTCCGACAGCCAGCTGCGCTCCTGAGCAGCGCAGCGCACGCGCGCACACACACACACACACACACACATACACACACACACACACACACACACACACACACACACACACACACACACACACACACGGTGCACTGCGTCAGAGCAGATCTACAAGCTCACAACGCGTCTCATTCGCGGTAGGCTACTTGTGGTCTTGTATATCGCATTAGCTGTAGAATACAACTCTCGTAGACGTATTTATGATTATGACGTTTTCAATCTACGAGAGTTGTAGGGTTCACCCCCCATGGACACAGGAACGTTCAGCACTATACCCCGTAGACACTCCAAACATGTACAAATTAAAAATAAAGGTGCTTATTCCCACGCTCCAAATGTTAACTCTTGCTACGGGGTAGTAGTTTAATGTAATAATCCATATCTTTCAATAAAGAAGTGTTTTAATACCGTCTATGGCCGAATGCCATTTTTTCACCCTCGCTTACTTCCTGTTTACATTGAGTGTAATTCCGTGTTTCACCAGATGGGCGCGTCACTACCGCCCCTTGGGAACTTCCGACAGAATCAGCCACAGACGGCATTAAACACTTCTTTATTGAAAGATATGGATTATTACATTAAACTACTACCCCGTAGCGATAGTTAACATTTTCTGCGTGGGGGTAAGCACCTTTATTTTCAATTTGTACATGTTTGGAGTGTCTACGGGGCATAGTGCAGAAAGTCCCCTGTGTCCATGGGGGTGAACCCTACAACTCTCGTAGATTGAAAACGTCAGAATCATAAATAAGTCTACGAGAGTTGTATTCTACAGCTAATATCGCATAATCATTTTAACCACTCGAAACCATTGTGCGACGAAGAACAAAATAATCCTGGCTGGCACAGAGACTTCCCTTGCAACATTTTGCTAAATTTATGGATTTAAGAACTATGAAGGGTGCACCAACATGAAAGTTTTTTTTCTAAAGCATTAGATGGCGAGCCAGAACATAATGAAAGGCTAATTGGATAGTTAAAAAATGTACTGGAACTCCAAGAGTCAAGACAGAACGCCTTATATTTGGCACACATTTGTGATAGCCTACTCTCACAGAGAATGAATCAAAATGTAAGCTATTAGGTGGCATAATAAACCGTAAACGAGCGGTCCCCCCCCCCCCTCCAAGACTGACCATGTAGCAAAGCCTACCGTCCTCATTATAATCATTCAATAATTTGAATGATTTTACTTTTATTCTCATTATACCCCGCAATGCCAGACGTAGGCTACAACGTCACATTATTAAGCATGATTCATCAGGATCGCTTTGCAAATCCACAAGCTCACACTGCAGCGCAGATTGAATATAGGCCTATTCGGGGCGCAACACCGTTGTCATAAAGTAACAAAGTACATGTACTCAAGTACTGCACTCAAGTACAATTTTTAGGTATTTTTACTTTACTGGAGTATTGCCAATTTTCAGTACTATTGTATTAGGCTACTTCTACACCCCAACGGCAAATATTGTACTTTTACTCCACTACAATCATTTGAAAACTTTAGTTACTAGTTACTTTGCTATTATCAATTATTATATTATAAAACAGACATTAACCACTTTAGCCCTATTTTATAGGCCTACATAGGCTATTTGAAAATAGCCGATCTACAAGCTCACAATGCATCTCATCGCAACACATTGTGATCTTGTAGATCTGCTATTTTCAAACATTAGTACTTTTACTTTTGGTACTTTAAGTACATTTTGATACTAATACTTTTGTGCTTTTACTCAATTTTGAATTCCGGACTTTTATTTGTAACCGAGTATTGATACTTTTACTTAGGTAAAATATCTGAGTACTTTTCCCACCACCATGCACTGACCGTTGTACGTCGAAGCATAAATTGGTCGTTACTGGATGGATTGCAGCTGCTACTTGAGAGAGACAGACTGCTTGAGATCGCTAAACATTAATCTGCTAGTTAACAAGAGAAATGACACCATCCAAAAGTATAAAGCAGGGGTCTTCAACAGGGGGTCCGGGACCCCTAGGGGGTCCTCAGAGTTACTACAGGGGGTCCGCCAAATCTTTGTGTGTTATCTTTACTTTTTTTTTACCTTAACCACTTGAACCCTGGCATCCCTTTTCTGAGGAGAACTTTAGCCAAAAATAGCAGATCTACAAGCTCACAACGCCTTGCGTTGTGTAGATCGGCTATTTTTGGCAAAGAGATATATAGGTGTAGAGGGGAAAAAAGAGCAGACCAAGTAAACAAAAAAAGTTTAATCTGAAACACAATTTATACAATATAGAGGGGGTCCCTGCTTCGTCTCTCTCAGCTAGGGGGTCCTTGGCCTGAAAACGTTGAAGACCCCTGGTATAAAGAGTATAAAAGATATGTGTAACAGATATGTGACAGTGCTGAAAACAGGGCATTTAAAGATGAATTTGGACACATTGGACAGCAGCAGTGCGTTCGGAAATTGCGCACCATGCAGAGCGCACTCGCCTATTAGTTTGTATTGGCCAGTGCACTCATGAGTTTCTTATACCTGGTGTCATCAATGCAAAGCCGTTGTGTTTCATCGGCTACACACGTTTTGGCTGTTTGCAAGCCAAGGAATATAATTTTAGACGGCAAGATGAAGCATGCATGGTACCAGGCAAGTTATAAAGTTTAATAAGCATCTTTCAGGTGGGGATATATTCTCTATGTCAGTCCATATTTTAAAATGAAAATAATAAAATCATTATCAAAATAATGTATTTTAATATAAAACATGGATCCACCGCAGCTGCACATGATTGTCCATCCTACATAAACAACGTGTGTGTGTGTGTGTGTGTGTGTGTGTGTGTGTGTGTGTGTGTGGCATTGCGTATTTCTCTCGGTCCGACCCGCGCCAGGTGTTCCATACAGTAGCGATCCAGATAAATATCAAACATTTTTGAAAATGATTTTGACGATGACAAAAAAGGGGGGAGGGGGGCTTCACCCGAGGGGAGGGGTTTTCACTCGAAATATCAAACTATTTTGAACGTGATCGGAGTGGCACCGATCGTCTTGTGAGCAACTCGGGAGGGTTCAGATTGGATCTTTGAACCCTCACACTAGACGATGTTTATGCCCGAGTTTCGCCCCCGATCTAGGCTGGGGTAGACACGCCCCCCCGATACTCGTGAGGGTTGTTTTTTAGCCCGATTATCTCGTAGTGTATGTCCACCTTAAGACTAAAATATTTTTATATTTAGTCGACTAGACTAAAACTATTTCAGAAGACTAAAATGGGACTAAGACTAAATGCCGTGTTATTCAAAAGACTAAGACTAAGACTAAATCAGAATTTGCTGTCAAAAGTAACACTGCTGGTGAGCCGTGGTTTGCCCATGCACTGTGATAAAGCTGATAAGGAATTAACTTTATAATAATATGTAAAAAGATGGTTTGGTACTAAGACCCCCAATACCCGTCCAGTCAACACCCAAAGAAATGATAGTCAGACACCTCCTGGTAAGTCAAAATTGATCAGTCTGTATTGCCCGAGCGTGTACACAGAGACAGTACAAGTTACAGACAAGAATAATAATCACACTGAAGTTTTAACAACAGACAATGTTATTTATACAGAGTTGGACATCCATGGCATCAGATATAGGTGTATTCTTCTGATTGGTTGTAAGACCCTCATACGTAGAAGGAAGTCATCAGGATGGACGGCGCCTGCTGTCTTCATAATAAGTTGTTGTTCATCTTATGGTATCCTTGTATACATCTTATGGTTCCATAAACAAGTTATCCCTTCGATATTATAGGACATGTGGCAGGTTTATCTGTGACAGGGTGACAGCTGACAGAGTAAATTAGTGACGATGTCAGGTCATACAGAGATATAGGTCATGTATAGAGATACAGGTCATTAGGACATTAGATCACACCATTTGACATTAAAGCGCAAAGCGTTGACAAGACATGTTTTAACTGATTGGGAACATTCTGGAGATAGCCACTACGGCAGCTGCAGCTACATGGCCTTGGTTTGCAGACAGAGAGACTGCTAGTAGAGAGTACAGGGTACTTTTAACATGACTGAGGTATTACAGGCCCATTATGAGACCATAATTAATAGGACATTTTAACCAGGTTAAGGACCCTAGACACATTATGATAATTCAGATAAGAGACCAAAATGACTCTATCACACTGTTTGAACAGCACATAGGCATTGATGGCAGCCAGGTCCAGCATGTTGTAAAAGACAGCCACTGGCCAGCGGCTGGTGGCAACTTTCACTGTGTAGTTGCGTGCCATCTGATCCAAAATGTCCACTCCCCACTTGGACTTGTTGTAATCGGTTACAGACTCTGGCTTTTTCTTGGGGTCTGTACCAATCACGATGGTAGGGTGCATGGTGCTCAAGATGCAAACTTTTTTTGGGGTTTGCTTTGGTAGATGGTCAGAGTTGCATCTGAGCTTTTCATCAATCTGGTGCTGCTTAGTGGTGCCTTGCTTTGCCGTGCGCTTGGAGGCAACTTTACTGGGTACGATGACTGAATTCGATGAGGGAGAATTTAATAAAACTGTCAAAACTAAGCATGTTGTATTTTCTAAGAATTGTGCAATGGTGCCATTTCATTCGTTTTGTATCCATTATTTTCAGTGCTTGTTTATAAAGTGATGTGATTGGTTTTATTATTGACTGTGAAGCCTGGCTCCAAACAGTAACACAGTATGATATATGAGAAAATATCATGGTGTAACACGTGTAACACCTTTGTATATAATGGACTTCAACCACTACCATATAAGGCATTAATCCTGGACTAGTGATCTGTAAGGTTCGACTACTGGAGCATTTAACACTTGCATGACTAAGCCATCAATATGATAGATTTTGAGAATTTAAAGTGGATTATCTTCTCTCATGAAGCTCTGAGAAAGTTCCCCTTTCATGACTTTTCCTAAATATTTGTTTCAAATCATCTGTTTTTTTTTTCTTTCTGAAACTTATTATAAATATGAAATATATACCATATGCCGTTATATTTCGGCAAAATTGACCGCTCTCCCCCTCTCTCCCCCATGGAAGAGTAGTTCACACCTCGAGACCCCCCGCAGAGTGGCCCGTAGACAGCAGACTCGCTGCTGCGCAACAAGTCTATGTTACCATGTCTGCTTATTATAAGCGACTTTGGGCTTGTTTTTCACGTCTTTCTATTATTATTGTTATTATTATATATATATATATATATATATATATATATATATATATATATATATATATATATATATATATATATATATATATATATATATATATATAATTACATTATAATGGTAATACTTTTCTACTCCACTACAGCTCAGCGGCAAATCTTGTACTTTTACTCTTTTCGAATTCAGTCATTGTAAAGTCACTTTAGAAACAAGCACTGAAAATAATGAATAAAAAACAAATGAAATGGCACCATTGCAAAATTCTTAGAAAATACAACATGCTTCTAGTTTTGACAGTCTTATTAAATTAGTTAAATTAAATTATTATTAATTGATTAATGTACTTTATTTAGTAAGACAAAAAACACAGAAAAACAGTACATGGAAGTAAAAATGAGATCCCCACATACACAAATCACAAATCATGATGACATGACAGACAGAAATACACACTAGCCTACTGCTTCATGTCTCACTGTTTTCTCAGGGCACAACGTATGCAGTAACATTTTCATAGACCTGCCTGCTTATTTCTCTCTCAAAATTTGGCAACCCATTTCACTGCGCTGAAGGGAGAGGAGAGGGACAGAGAGGGACACGAGAGGAGACGCTTCTGTCAGCGTGGACAGCTGATAGAATGAGAGCTTTACGCTCAGACAATTATGTGAATATTATATAATATAATATTGGTTTGTCAAGAGATATCCATGTGTTTTGGACAATGGAGATAGTCACGTAATTAGACAGTGGCTTTAGCGTTCATATAGGCTCCATGTTTCACTGAAGAGTTTAATGTGACGCTACAGATTGCGCTGTTTTATACGCTTTTTTTTATAAAGATTTTACATACAGAATCTGCAGTTACCATTACATTTTATAATACTATTTTATATATATATATATATACTAGATTACTATTTTATAATGTTTCTGCCTGCCTACAACAACAACATTATGTGGGCTCACTGTAATAGCTATTTAGAAGACAATGGAACCCCCCACTGTTTGGGGGAGAAAGTGTGAACTAGTCTGGAGCACAGAGGGGAGACAGTGGCCAATAGGATAGCCTGATTTGGGGATCAAAATTATCGTTTTTCAGGCAGTGTGGGGGATAATGAAACCTTAGTCATGCAAGTGTTAAGAGTAAATAATGATGAGACCAGACAGGTATGTATGATATAATAAAGAAGGGCCGGCTTGTATTTAGGAAAACAGAAATAAAGGGAATGGTACCAAAGCTACACACATACAACAGAGATAGAATGGACAATGAGCTCAATAACAGTGGCAAATGTAACTTGTAGTCACCTCTTGACCTTAGTGATGAAATCACTGTACATTTCACCTTTGTTAAACCCTTGGAATATTTTGGGTGAAAATACCCTTTAAGTTTAGGCTTCAGATCTATGGGTTTTAATCTATGGGTTATGATCTACGGGTGCACCCTGGTAAGTATCTGTTTTAGTTAATATCGTTTTAACTGTAGATATCCTTTTCAACTGTATTTATCTTTTTAATTGTTAATATCCTTTTTAACTATATGGTAAGTATGAATATGATGAACTATGGATCCATGAACTCTAATACCCAACACAGTATGACTTTACAATTAGATTCAGATCAACACACAATGATATACATCACTCCACTGTCAATAACCCCACCATGAATCACAGAGGTGTGTACTGTATGTGAGGGAGTCCACTGACAGTCCAACTACACTGTGGAGTGCAGTATTATGGGATGGATGTTGTGCAGATCAGTGTGTTGTGCTCAGTTCAGTTCTGTGTTTTGAGCAGTTCTGTCCTACCACACTGGTAGAACCACAGAATTAGTGCAGAGTGGGTCTCCAAGGAAATTCAAAAGATGGTCTTCACATGCATTCGATCCTGGGTTGGTAGCTCGCCATCCTTGGTAGACCTAAACTCTGGCCTCATCCAACAAACCTGACCTGTATGACAAGCATACAGGACCACATAAAAAACTATAATTAACAGTATTTCTTAACAGCATTTCACAATAGTGTCTTTCAATCAATCAAAAATAAAATACTATCTCTTTCCAGTAGTACAACACACTTCTTATAAAATACATTCTCATCGTGAAATAAAATAAGATGCATTGTAATAAAGTGCTTTTCTCACCAATGACATCCAAATAAAGTGCTCCTCTAACCACCTGGAATGGTGGTGCAGACAGAGGGCAGCTACACCCAGCACACACTCAGCTAGGAATGAAAGGTGTAGAAAATAACCTTACTTAGAAACCCATTTTATCAAAAGCTAAATTATGACAAAATGTACAAACATGAAATAAAAGCAACACACAGCCATCTACAGTGGTGACATGAAATAACTCTGTTCCATTTAGAGTGCCAAATATATCTCACATAATTAACCAGGTAGGTTAACTTGAAACAACAATGCTAGCATTAGCCAAACATTTCTGCTAACTCTGCATTGGCATTGCATGGTAACTTAGCCTATTAGCTGCTATCATGGCTAACATCATGGCTGCTTTAGCTGCTAAGGTAGTTAACACAAAGTTTATAGCAACTCACCAATGTTATCAGAAACAAACTCTTAGCCCTCTGGCAAGAGTGAGATGATGGGCAAGGTGTGTGTGCTGTCTGGTGTGGCTTCTATACTTATATTCAACTACTTAGTTAAAGTATTATTTTGTTCTTAATTAGGGCTCTGTGACTCTGTCTCTCTCAGGGATCTCTCCTGCAATGCAGGTTGCCAGGTTGGTTCTTGGGTATAGGGATTCACAGCAGAGAATTGGGGCAGTGACAGAGAGGGGCGGGAGGAGTAGTAGAGAGGTGTCATGTGATTGGGGGAATTCATCTGTCAGTCTCCTTGGCTGGCTTTCTGTCAGCAGCAGGGTTGTTGTTGACGGGTGCATACCGCCATTCCGACATACCACCATTCCGACATACCACCATTCCGACGTATAACCATTCCGACATACCGCCATTTCGACATATGTACCGCCATTCCGACATTTAGTCCCGCCATTCCGACAGTCCATAAATCCCAAATTCATTTTCATGGTGTAGCAACTCATAATGTAATAACGGCTCATAATGTAATAACGGTTCATAATGTAATAATTTAAATGTAATAAAAACTCATAATGTAATAATCAGCTCATAATGTAATAAAAAATGAGCGTAAAACGTAATAACAGATTTTTCTATAATGTAATAATGTAATAATGTGTTACATTATAAATCTCACGTAGCCGCTTATAATTTTATAAAAGTTCATAATGTAATAATGTCTCATATTGTTGAGAAAAGTAAAGTGTTACATCATAATAATCATTATCAGTATCATGGTCAGTATCAGTATCATGGTCAGCATCATGGTCAGTACCATGGTCAGTACCATGGTCAGTACCATGGTCAGTATCATGGTCAGTATCAGTAGCATGGTCAGTACCATGGTCAGTATCAGTATCATGGTCAGTATCATGGTCAGTACCATGGTCAGTATCATGGTCAGTAGCATGGTCAGTATCAGTATCATGGTCAGTACCATGGTCAGTATCATGGTCAGTATCATGGTCAGTACCATGGTCAGTATCATGGTCAGTATCAGTATCATAGTCAGTATCATGGTCAGTATCATGGTCAGTATCATGGTCAGTACCATGGTCAGTATCATGGTCAGTATCATGGTCAGTATCAGTACCATGGTCAGTATCATGGTCAGTATCATGTCAGTATCATGGTCAGTATCGGTATCATGGTCGGTATCATGGTCAATATCAGTACCATGGCCAGTACCATGGTCCGTATCAGTATCATGGTCAGTATCAGTATCATGGTTAGTATCATTTCAGTATTATGGTCAGTATCATGGTCAGTATCATGGTCAGTATCATGGTCAGTATCAGTATCATGGTCAGTACCATGGTCAGTATCATGGTCAGTTTCATGGTCACCATGATACTGACCATGATATTGATATGATAATGACCATAATTAACCATGATACTGGCCATGATACTGGCCATGATACCGACCATGATACTGACCATGATACTGACATGATACTAGCCATGATACTTATAGGGCGGGAATTTGATACCATAGTGCACTTGGTGATACAAGCGTGAAATTTGGCACAGATGTCCTTCATATGACCCTAATTGATAATCAACCTCTGGCCACGCAAAAATCCTAATATTTCAAGATGGCCACCACCAGTTTTCAAAATGGCTGCAACTGGGCCAACATTTTGGACTATATCACTTTCCTGGGGCTGTAAATCTTTGATTTCCCCCTTATTTTAATATAGGAGAATATGTTCTGAAGGTATTTCTACCAAGTAAGATAAAAATAATAATATTAGGTTCCAATATGGCGGCATATTTTCCAATATGGCTGCCGATAAATTGCATAAATGTACATTCACATGAGCTTGTAGCACATGTATTTGTATTAATTACCATACACAGAATCAAGTTATAGCACATTTTAAAGTGATTTGGTAGCTTTTTAATGACCTAGGGCAACAGACTTTTCAATATGTTCACCAATAAATACAAACACTTAGATATATATAGGGATATTTTCTCAAACAGGTGCTGACCTTTTTCTCTTTCCGTGGAAGGACAAAACTGTATGGCATCTGCTGAACGCATGAAAGAAGCAAAGACCTGATGACTTTGATCCAATAGCTGATGCATTTTCATGAAGGGGGATCCATCTGAGGTCCTTCGACAGCTTTTTCAAGCCAAGTCTTTGTGTCTGGGTAGCTCAGTCGGTAGAGCTTTCACCTTCGGATCACATGGTCATGGGTTCGGTCAGGATCAGTGTATGAGTAGGTACGGTGAGTGTGGTGCTCCACCATTGCTGAGGTGTATCTATAAGACCCCTGCATTCTCAGCTGATACTGACAATAAGTCTCAGACTTACTTAATATGAACAAGTGCAACTGCTATGACAACAACGTCAGTATCTGAGCTGCAAATCATGATGTGTCAGATGCTATCCTCTGCAGCTCTGCCTCAGATACTGACATTGTTGACATAACAGTTTCACTTGTTCAAAGACTTGTCTTGAATTAGCTGTGGATTGCCTTTGGAAGGAGGGAAGAATCTCAGATGGATCCCTGTTCATGAAATTGAATCAGCTATTGAATCAAAGTCATCAGGTCTTTGCTTCTTTCATGCATTCAGGGGATGCCACACAGTTTCGTCCTTCCATGGAAAGGGAAAAAGGTCAGCATGGCAGACAACTTCTCCAAATTAGGTTCAACACCTGTTGCAATAAATGATAAACATATGCAAGTCATTGAGGAGTTCATGTTACTAATGTACGATAGAACTTAATAGAAGTAGTTCCTACAAGGAAGTGAATGCAAGTGAAGTGCATTCCAAGCAGGACATATATGGGGCCAGTCACTCTTGTGCAGTCCTGTTTGCCAAATTATGCCAGAAGCTGACACGATGTGGATGTAAAAAAGCATGTTCTGGACACTGCAAATGCTTTAAGTTTGGACTTATCTGCACACCCCTCTGTGGTTGCAGTTGCTAGTACACTGGCCTGTCACTTGCCCAGCCACCATTGTAAATGAGAATGTGTTTATAATGACTTATAACAAAACAAAAAGTAAGCACTAAGCTTTACCAAGCTAATAAATCACTTTCAAATGTTCCATAAATGGATTCTGTGTATGGTAATTAATACAAATACATGTACTACAAGCTCATGTGGATAAACCATAAGCAGATGCACATTTCTGCAATTTATCGGCAGCCATATTGGAAAACATGCCGCCATATTGGAACCTAATGTTATTTTTTATTGTACTTGGTAGAAATACCTCCAGAACATATTTTCATAAATTAAAATAAGCCCCAGCAAAGTGATATAGTCCAAAACATTGGCCCAGTTGCAGCCATTTTGAAAACTGGTGGTGGCCATCTTGAAATCTTAGGATTTTTGCGTGGCCAGAGGTTGATTATCAATTAGGGTCATATGAAGGACATCTGTGCCAAATTTCGTGCTTGTATCACCAAGTGCACTATCGTGTATTGAAAACGGCATATTCCCGCCTTACTATTATATGATACTGACATTATATTGACATGATACTGACCATGATACTGACCATGATACTGACATTAAACTGGCCATGATACTAACCATGATACTGACCATGATACTGACATTAAACTGACCATGATACTGACCATGATACTGACATTAAACTGACCATAATACTGTCATGATATTGACATGATACTGACCATGATACTGACCATGATACTGACATGATACTGACATGATACTGACCATTATACTGACATTCTACAGACCATGATACTGACCATGATACGTACATGATACTGACATTATACCGACCATGATACTGACCATCATTCTTGCCAGGAGGCCGATTTGTGCAAAACACATTTTTGGATATCACTCCTACAGATGTTGTCCAAACCTCACGCAAATCGGTACACAGTATCTCTATAGTCATGTGATCAACAGGGATCTCTCCGATTTTTTATATTCTATCCTGATTGGCTAAGATTGGCTTCCAAACTTTGCAGGATTGGTTAGTTTTGAACAAAATGCCTCAAATCATCAACGGAGCGTGCGATTGACGTGAAATTTTGCGCACACCTTCCAACTAGGCAGAGGAAGAAATTTTCACATTGGCCTGTTATAGCACCACCAGCAGGTCTAATTTAGCAAAACACATTCTTGGTACAAAATGCCTCAAATCATGAATGCAGTGTCCGATTGAAAGGCCTAAGAAGAAATGGCACCCTTTTCACATTGGCCTGTTATAGCGCCACCAGGAGGCCACAATAACCTACCTGACCTGGCGGAGACCTGTGCTCCGAGGATCACCTTTTCTAGTTACATTATGCAGTGTTATTACATTATGAGTGGCTACGCAAGGTTCTTAATGTAACACATTATTACATTATGGGCTCATGATTTTATTACATTATGAGCTGATTATTACATTATGAGCTTTTATTACATTTAGTTTATTACATTATGAGCTTTTATTACATTTAGTTTATTACATTATGAGCTTTTATTACATTTAGCTTATTACATTATGAGCTTAAATTACATTTAGTTTATTACATTATGAGCCGTTATTACATTATGAGTTGCTGTAGCAACTCATAATGTAATAACGGCTCAACTCATAATGTAATAACGGCTCAACTCATAATGTAATAACGGCTCATAATGTAATAATTAGCTCATAATGTAATAAAAACAACAATTCGAGCCGTTATTACATTATGCACTGTTATAACATAATGAGGGGCTACGCAAGGTTCTTAATGTATCACATTATTACATTATGGGCTCATGATTTTATTACATTATGAGCTGATTATTACATTATGAGCTTTTATTACATTTAGTTTATTACATTATGAGCTTATATTACTGTAAATGTATTATATTATGAGCAGTTATTACATTATGAGTTGCTAAAGCAACTCATAATGTAATAACGGCTCATAATGTAATAAACTAAATGTAATTAAAGCTCATAATGCAATAAACTAAATGTAATAAAAGCTCATAATGTAATAAACAAAATGTAATAAAAGCTCATAACGTAATAATCAGCTCATAATGTAATAAAATCATGAGCCCGTAATGTAATAATGTGTTACATTAAAGGATCTACACCATGAATTTAAAAAAAATATTTGATATTTAATATCATATAGTGTATGTCCCTCAAACCTTTTTCAAAAGGTTTGAGCCTAAATCATCACTCAGATATACTCATCCCAAGTCAATTGTCTCTGGCTTATACAGCACTTTCAGCTGCAATACCAAAACGTCCTTTTGGGCAGGGGGGGGCTACTGAGCAATTCTGTCTGGCCATCATCAATGCAATGGCATTCTGAAATGGCCTGTTCAGACACGCCCATTCTGAAAATCTCTGAAATGAGAATGAATGACTGAATGTTAAAAAAAAATATTTTTTGGGGTACAAGAGACACTGGGGAGCCCAAAAAATACCCCCCCCCCATTCATGGTGTGGCCCCTTTAAGAATCTTGCGTAGCCACTCATAATGTAATAACACTGGATAATGTAACTAGAAAAAGTGCTCCTCGGAGCACAGGTCTCCGCCAGGTCAGGTAGGTTATTGTGGCCTCCTGGTGGCGCTATAATAGGCCAATGTGAAAAGGGTGCCATTTCTTCTTAGGCCTTTCAATCGGACACTGCATTCATGATTTGAGGCATTTTGTTCCAAAAATGTGTTTTGCTAAATTAGACCTGCTGGTGGCGCTATAACAGGCCAATGTGAAAAGGGTGCCATTTCTTCTTAGGCCTTTCAATCGGACACTGCATTCATGATTTGAGGCATTTTGTACCAAAAATGTGTTTTGCTAAATTAATAATAATAATAATAAACTTTATTTGTATAGCACCTTTCATGACATGAAATGCAGCTCAAAGTGCTTTACAGAGCAAGAATACAATTACAGTTAGAACCAATTTAACAATAAAGCAAACAAAAATAAAATAAAATAAAATAAAAGCAAAGGCATAAAACAACATTAAAATAGGCAATACAGTGAGGAATAAAAAATCAACCAAAGAATCAGCTAAAAGCAAGAGTGAAGTAATAGGTCTTGAGCTGTGCTTTAAAGCTATCGACAGAGGCTGCCTGTCTTAAATGTAATGGGAGTTTATTCCACACTGTCGGTCCGTAAAAGCAGAATGCTGCTTCACCGTATTTTTTATATGTCATTGTAGGCACCTCGAGCAGGTCAGCACTTGAAGACCTGAGGGCCCGGTTTGGAACATATCTCTCTAGGCAGTCAGAGAGGTAGGAAGGTGCCAGACCATTTAGAGCTTTATAAACTATTAAAATAATTTTAAAATCAATCCTAAAAACAACCGGGAGCCAGTGTAGTGAAGCTAGAACTGGAGTGATATGTTCTCTAATCCTAGTTTTAGTTAAAATTCTGGCTGCCGCATTTTGAACAAGTTGTAATCTGTCAGTTGTTTTCTTTGGCAGGCCAGAGTAGAGTGCGTTGCAGTAATCAAGCCGAGAGAAAACAAAAGTGTGGATCAGCGTTTTTGCATCGTCTAACGACAGATAGTCTCTAATTCGCGCAATATTTCTAAGATGAAAGAAAGCAATCTTGGTGACATGATTAATGTGTGTAATAAAATTCAATTCAGAATCGATAATAACCCCCAGGTTCTTTACTGTGGTGTTACTTTCTACAGCCAGGTTACCAAGTCTACTTGTTATTGATTCACTCTGCTCACTGGAGCCAATTATGAGAACTTCTGTTTTATCCTCATTAGCTTAAGAAAGTTCTCACTCATCCAGCATTTTATACTGGACAGACAGGTCAACAATGGGTCTAGAGTGCAGGGGTCGTCTGGAGCTACTGAAAGATACAGCTGGGTATCATCAGCATAGAAATGGAAGTTCACTCCGTGATCGGCGATGAGTTCTCCCAGCGGTAGTATATACAGGGAGAACAATAAGGGACCCAGAACAGATGTTGTGTTTGTCTGAGTCAAAGTTAGCTAGACTGACAAAATAGCTTCTGCCTGTTAGGTAAGAGTAAAACCAAGACAAGGCTGTGCCTGACAAACCAATCCAGTACTCCATGCGTTGTAGTAGAATTGTGTGATCAATCGTATCAAAAGCAGCGGTTAAGTCAAGGAGTAGGAGAACAGATACATTTTTGTCGTCAGCGGACACCCTAAGATCATTAATTACTTTTACAAGTGCTGTTTCTGTGCTATGACCTTTCCTGAAGCCAGATTGGAATTTGTTATGAACCTTATTGTTCTGTAGGAACACATCCAGTTGATGAAAGATAGTTTTTTCTAAGACCTTGCCCAGAAATGGCAGATTAGAGATTGGTCTATAATTACCCAGCACCAATGGATTAAGGTTGTGTTTCTTGAGTAACGGCCTGACTACAGCCGTTTTCAGTGAGTCTGGAAAGACGCCTGAAAGTAGAGAGCTGTTTACAATTCTTATGATATCTCCAATAACACTGTCTAAAACCTCTTTGAGAAACGGGGTGGGTATTGCATCCAGTGAGCAAGATGATGATGTCATCTGTGATATAGTTTTACGGAGTTCCTCTTCATTAATTGCGCAGAATGATATTAGGCTTCCTCTGGAGTGATCTACATTTTTGCACCATGCACCATTTGCCGCATTTGCAGTGCTAGCAGCAGCATTCATAATACCAGCTCGAATGCTAAAAATTTTGTTTTCAAAAAAGGATGCAAACTCATCACACTTAGCTTTAGAAGCAGGGAGCGACTCCTTGTAAGCCTGGGGGGGGGGTTTAAGAGATGTTCAATGGTAGAGAATAAGACTCTGGCATTTTGCTTGTTGTCATTGATAATGCCTGAAAAATATGCCTGCCTTGCCAAGCGCAGTGCTTTGTTATAGGCCACTGTTGACACTGAAGATCTCTAGGTGGACAGTGAGTTTGTTTTTTCTCAAAATTCGCTCAGCTTTACGACATTCTTTCTTGAGTGAGCGCATGTGCTCGTTGATCCAGGGTGTTACTCTAGAGTTAAGTTTCTTTTTAGTTTTCATAGGAGCCACTATGTCGAGAGCTGACTCTAATTTGAGATTAAAATGTTGAACCATATCATTCACTGAGGGAGCATCAAGTAGGGGGGGCACCTGCACACACGCCAGATGGCGAGGAAACTCGTTTGCTGCAGATGAGCTAAAAAAACGTTTTTTTATAGTATATTCTGTATTGTTTTTCCCTAGATCAGAGACAGTCATATTAAAACACAATAAATAGTGGTCTGTTAGTTCGGGCTTATCAATAATACTGTCAACAGTGATATTCAAACCTTTAGTGATCACCAAGTCCAGGGTATGGCCATGTTTATGTGTTGGCCCAACAACATGTTGAATAAAGTCAAATTGTGCAGTAACTGTAGGAAACCCATAGCCACAACATCTGAAACAATGTCAACATGTAGATTAGCATCTCCAGTAATCAGAGTTCTGTCATAATTAGTGGAACAGATAGATAAAAGTTCTGATATTTCTGTTAGAAATAAGGCTTTGCTGCACTTTGGAGGTCGATACATACTAATCATAAGCACAGAGGATTGACTCTCCAATATGGTGGCCTGGTATTCAAATGATTTAAAACTGCCGAGGTTTGGCAGAGGTTTGAATTTTAAAGTGTCAAAAAAGATATTCGCCAGACCACCTCCTCTTTTTCCCTCACGTCCTGAGTGAATGAAACTGTACTTTGGTGGGCATGCTGCAGCTAGGGGCACCGCTCCATCAGATCCAAGCCAAGTTTCTGTTAGAAAGATAATATCTAGTTTCTCTTTACATATGATATCATTTACAGAGGAAGACTTGTCATTAAGTGACCTGATGTTAAATAGGGCCAAGTTTAGCTTCAGGCATTCAACTATCTGGCTGTTGCCTCTACAGGGAATGCGTGTTAAATTTGCTATATTTGCAGAGTGTTTAAAGTCACTCCTTGTCCCGGAGGCTCTATTTGAGATAACAGTGGAAATATTGTAAACCTTGTTTTCTACAAGGCTAACTGAAATAGCCTTGGGCCCAGACATGATTTTGGCTATGCATAATGGACCCTGCCTATCTCAGCAGTCAAATGTATTCTCTAGACGTAGGGAAGCCGACAGGACGTTATTGTTCTTGCGCCTCTGTTCTTGACGTTCTTCGTTCTTGTTCTTGCGCCTCTGTATCGCTTGTGCCAACACCGTCAACCGTCGAGGGGGGATGGGTGGGGGGCAGGGCACGGTTGATGGTTGTGGGGCCTGGCGTTTGATTTGGGGGGTGAGTCTAATCCCCTCTTTAATCAAGTCGTTCATGCTACTGGTGAACTCCAGAAGAGGTATTGGGGACAGGGAAAAAGATGATGATGAGGAGGAGGAAGGTGATGGAGTTGGATGATCTTCCTCATTGAGAGACTCCTCTGTGTCTCCTCCCTCTTCCAGCGTGACCGTGGCTGCAGAGCCGACGCCGGGGGCCGTGGCAATCTCCTCCTGTGGATCCAGGCTGTTATCAGCAGTTGCTTTCAGTACGCTGTCCTTTGTTTTTGTTTCCGAGTCTTCACTATCAGAGAGTTCATTTGTTATGGATGTTCCTCCACCATCCTTGGTAGGGGGGGGTGTGGCGCCCCCCTCCACTTCAGCTGCAGCGGTGGGGGGTGGTGTGGTAGCGTCTACACAGAGCCATTCATGTTTTTCAGCAGCGATAGCAGATAGCAGAGCATTATCTGTTGTTATGGAATCTTGTGCTCTGGCCTTGGCAGAGCTTGGTGAAGACATAGGAACATTGTAGAAAAGGTTTGACATAAACAATTTTGTTCCCAGCTTGTTCAATTTAAGCCCATCCGAGGAAAAAAGGTGTCTTCTATCCCAAAAAAAAATTAAATTGTCAATAAAATGTACAGATTTGTTGGTGCACGTAGTTGAAAGCCATTTGCTCAGTGCAGACAGTCTACTGAAACGTTCATCGCCGCCTCTTGTAGGTGGTAGTGGGCCGCTGATGCAAACCTTTACATCAAGTGAGCTGATTTTGCTGAATAAGGCAGTGAAATTCTGTTTTAGGATTTCTGACTGTTTGTCCACTGTATCACATGTGCCAACGTGCAAAATCAGGGTTTTCACCGTTGGGTGTTCAGCGACAAGATTCAGAATTCTGTCATTCATGTCAGAGACTTTGTCTTTGGGGAAGCATAACACTTTTGCCTTTCTTCTTATCATGCTTTTAACATCTTTAATAGCGGCATCCCCTATGATCAGAAATTCAGGCTCACCATATAGCCTTTTTCCTTCTGAGTTACTCTTGGTTCTTACCCTGCTGGGTGAAGAGGATTTGTTTGGTCTGTCATCAGACGGGCATCTGGGGTCCTGAAGCAATGGGGTGAATCTATTTCCCAGTTGCACAGGGCACTCAGCACTCGATGTTTTGGGAGATTTGTTAGTAGATCTCCCTTTGGCAGTTTTCCACTGTTGAAGGGGGGTGGAAGACGCGGTACCCTGTGTCCGGGGGCATCGATGATGGTGACGCGCGGGTGGTAGTGCAGGCCAGCCGGTCAGATCTGTAATCACAGGGCTCCGAGTTCTGCCAGTTATTCGCCCCTTCAAAACCTTTGGCTTTGCCCCGAGAGTGTTCCATGAGAAAGCCTTGTCATGGTCTTGTCCGTTGCTCTGAGACTGTGGAATTTCATAATGTTGATTCACTTCCACATTCACTCTTAAACAGTGTAAGTCCGTTTCCAGCACTGCAATCTTTTGAAGCAATTTTTGGTAGTCCTCTGTTGAAACAGTCGGGTACATCATGATGCTAATTAGCTTTGGCTATATGCCACGTACCCAGTCACTGGAGGTCGACAAATAGGTCGAAAAATAGTATATTGGCATAAGCTTCTATCTATAGAAGAAATAGAGTCCCATGGGTTTATAAATATCCAGGATCCATTCGTGGTTTCTCAGGGGAAAAAATAAAAATAAAACATGGATATCAGCAGGGGAATGTAAGCATAGGGCAGAGCGAGCAGCAAAAAGCGTCCTCACTGTCGCTTAGACCTGCTGGTGGCGCTATAACAGGCCAATGTGAAAAGGGTGGCATTTCTTCCTCGGCCTAGTGGGAAGGTGTGCGCAAAATTTCACGTCAATCGCACACTCCGTTGATGATTTGAGGCATTTGGTTCAAAACGAACCAATCCTGCAAACTTTGGAAGCCAATCTTAGCCAATCAGGATAGAATATAAAACGGATGGATGGACGGACGGACGGACGGACGGACAGGGGAAAAACATACTCTCTCGCCATGCCTTTCGGCCTGGCGGAGACAATAACGGCTCAAATTGTTGTTTCCTGGCAAGTATGATGGTCAGTATCATGGTCGGTATAATGTCAGTATCATGTACGTATCATGGTCTGTAGAATGTCAGTATCATGGTCAGTATCATGTCAGTATCATGGTCAGTATCATGGTCAGTATCATGTCAATATCATGACAGTATTATGGTCAGTTTAATGTCAGTATCATGGTCAGTATCATGGTCAGTTTAATGTCAGTATAATGGTCAGTATCATGGTCAGTATCATGGTCAGTATCATGTCAATATAATGTCAGTATCATATAAGTATCATGGTTAGTATCATGTCAGTATCATGGTCAGTATCATGGTCAGTTTAACACATTGACTGCCATAGGGTTTTCTAGAACAGGCTTCCCCACTGCCAGACATCTTGACCATTCTGACTCATCTTTGAGGACACATAGATTATCTTGTGCTACGACTATGAACACATGGAATATCTCAAAACAAAGCTTAGAATCTCTTCTTTCATCTGAAAAAAAAAAAAAAAGTGAGTTGATAGCATGTTCCGTTCTCTAGTTAGAGGTAGTTGAATACAGCTTGGTTTTCACCAAAAACAGACCTTTTTGTTTAGAATCAGAGATATTAGCACTTTAGTAAAGACACACACTTTAGAGGCATAAAAATGATTTCAAAAGTGTTTGACATTTATTTTGCGCCTTCATTGACATCAGTCATGTAAACAATACTTGTTTATAAAAAAAACTGCTTTCGATTGTACATTTATTGCTCTGTTTCCAAGGTGCAAGCTTATTTCAGCTCAATTCAAACAACATTTTTCACTTTTTTTTTTTCAAATAAAGAATAATAATTCCAAATTCAAAGTGCAACACATAGGTCATTGAGAGCTTCTTTTTCCAAACTTTTTGCAACAGTCAAAATCTCAAGCTACAGTACATTCATAGCAACAAATAGCAGATCTACAAGCTTGCCTTTTTTCCTTTATGCCATTTATGACAATTTGTGAATAGTTCAACATCAAAACATTGGTGCAATTAGTGCAAAATAAATAAATAAAAAGTCTAGACAACAGTGTTGTGCATACTAGGCAGTGTGTAGAGGTAGGTTGAACAAAGAAGCAGCCGTTCCACTGTAAAGAACAAAGTGCAAGTCATTTCAAACTAAATGTAACTACATAAAATAATAATAATTCCAAGTTCAAAGTGCAACACATAGGTCATCGAGAGCTTCCTTTTCCAAACGTTTTGCCACACAGTCAAAATCTCAAGCTACAGTACACCATGCAGTACATACTACATTCATAGCAACAAATAGCAGATCTATACCTTGCCTTTTTTTCTTTATGCCATTTATGACAATTTGTGAATCTCTAGGGAGTTCAACAACAAAAAAGTTCAATCAAAAAATTGGTGCAATTAGTGCAAAATAAATAAATAAAAAGTCTAAACAGTGTTGTGCATACGGCAGTGTGTAGAGGTAGGTTGAACAAAGTAGCAGCCGTTTCACTGTAAAGCACAAAGTGCAAGTCATTTCAAACTAAATGTAACTACATAAAATCAAAATAAATAATAATCATTCAAATCAATACATTGGTGCAATTAGTGCAAATAAACAAAAATAAAGTTCTTCAGCGTGCGTCTACCCTTTCCCTACCCTGAAACCAAATGTACCCGTAAACTAATACTCATCTATGTTGTGGTAACGCCATGCACAGTCGTGGTGCAAGGGCACAAGACAGGACTTGCACTCATACCTTGTCTCGCTCCGGTGGTTCTTTTTCTCCCCTTGCTTCTTCTTTATCTTTGGACACTTTGATCGGGCACAGACCCTGCAAACCCTTGCTGTGTACTTCTTAGTAGTACTTGGGAATTTGATGAGTTGGTGATCTTTACTTTTGCCTAACAGCCTGGACGGAGGGTCAACCAATGGTGGCCTTGGGTGGGGAGCATGTGGGACATTTGGTTTGCCGGGGCGATCCCCAGGAGGCGGGGCCTCACTCCTACCCTCCTGAGGATCGGCGTCACCCTCTTCCTCTGCCCCTTCCTCAGGAGGCGGGGCCTCATTCCTACCCTCCTGAGGAAGGTCTTCACCCTCTTCCTCGGCCCCTTCCTCAGGAGGCGGGGCCTCATTCCTACCCTCCTGAGGAGGGGCCACTCCCCCACGGCGGCCGAGGGAGGTCCAGGACTTCACTACTTTCACGATGAAGGAGAAGAAGTCTTGAATGCCGCCTGGGTTTCTGGCCTTGTAGATTGTGAAGGCGTTGAACATCGATATCTGGAGCAGGTAAAAAAAGAACTTCTTCGTCCACTTCTTGGTTTTCCTGGTGCACATATAATAGCTGAGGTTTTGGTCCATCTTGTCGACTGTATTCAGCAACACACACTGGCCTCATTTCGGTCACCCTCTTCCTCTTCCGTTTCTCATTTGAGGGCACGGGCCGCATCTCATCAGGGTGCAAGGTGGAGATCATGGTGACAATCTTTGTTTTCTTGGGTCGCCATGCCACTACCATCACGCCCTCGTGATGGCGTGACATGGACGACCCAAGTGGCAGCTTCGCATTGGTCACCTCGGCGATGGCTGGTGGCTGCCCTCGTTTCTTACGGAGAGTCCCACAGACGTAGGTCGCCTTCTTCAGGAGCATAAGGGACGTCTTCACTGAATTGTACAGGTTGTCCATGTATAGCCTATATCCTAAACCTGCTAAATCACCTAGTAGGTTGGTTATTGTGTCAGGTAGGGAGGTCTTCACACCATTGTATGGCTGCATGTTGTGGACGTAGCCGGTTGCAGACTCGCACAATATGTATGACTTGATTCCGTACCTGATCGGCTTTTGTGGGGCATAGACTTTGAAGGCCAGGCGTCCACGCCACAACAGCATGCCCTCATCAATACTGATGTCCTCGCTCGGCAGATACATTTTCTGGAAGTTGGCCAGCAAGGACTGCAGCACTGGGCGGATTCTCCAGAGGTTGTCTTTAGGGTCAAGGCGGGGCATGGTGTTGTCGATGAAGTGCAGGGCACTCAAGATGAGCTGGAACCTGTTCCGCGACATGATCTTGCCGAAGACGGGTGCCGACAGGTACTCGTCAGTGGACCAGTACATCTCGAGTTCCGGCTTTGGGTTGACTCCAGTGAGAAGAAAGAGCCCTAGAAAGATCTTGAGCTCCTCTACAGTGAGATCATGATCTTTCCAGGACTTTGCTCTGGCATACTGCAGTTCACTGGGCGGCTGCTGTTTGTGATAGATGTTCGTCTGGACGCAGATCTCCAGCAGGATCTCATCCGACACCAGCAGCTCGAAGAAGTCCACAGGGTCATCAGACTGCAGATCAGCAGCCGCATTCTGTGGACCCGGAGTCCCGGCTGAGAAGGGGATGTCCCGAGGACACCAGCCTGTGGCATGCCACACAGGGGGAAGACCCTTGCCCTTTCGAGGCCTGCCACCACCGGGAGGACCCTTGCCCTTTCGAGGCCTGCCACCACCTGTGAATTATAGAAATAGATAATTACCATAAAATACATTTGTTTTGACACACACACACACACACACACACAAACACACACACACACACACACACACACACACACACACACACACACACACACACACACACACCAACCTCGACTAGGACCAACAGATTCTCCTACACTCATGTCGCCCTCGATCTCATCCCCAGCTGGCCCTGCAATAACACATCAATTCAGGCATTTAGCAAAGCATTTATCATCATCATATAGATCACATGAATGCATATATATACAGAATAAATACATATGAGAGAATACATTTACATTGCCCTGTGGGGATTTAGCATTTTTTGTTCCAGTGATAATAATTCTTACCTCTACAACCACCGCCATCAGCTCCAACCGCTCCCTCCAACTCCTCCACAGCCACCTCAGCCTGTAACCCTAGAATAACATAAAATATACTTTTATAAATATTATGTGCATCTTTAGCAAATCATTTATCATCATCATATAGACCACATGCCACATATATACACACTGAATAAATAGATATGAGATATAAATAAATACATTTACCATTGCCCTGGTTTTAGCATTTTTTTTATTCCTGTGATATGATTGTGACATCTCACTCACCTCTACTACGGTCACCACCATGTCCACCTCCATCCATTGGCTCCAAAGCCTCACCAGTGTCAGAATCTAGAATACAATTTCAAATACTTTGGGTGAATATTACGCATTTAGCAAACACTCTTATCCAGACAGAGCTACTTACAATAGGCACATATGAGATTAAATAGTAACTACATTACTGTCATAGTGGAATTACAAAGGCAATTTTTCAAATACTTTGTGGACCTGACCTGATCGTGACCTGATCATCAACTTGCATGATGATCAGGTCATAATCAGGTCATGGATGTCACAATAAAAGACATCAAAGGCTTCAGTTCAGGTCAGAACAACAACATCAACAAAAAACTTTGATCCAACAGGATTTTTGTTGTTGTTATTGTGGCCTGACCTGAACGGACACTCTGATGTATTTTATATTATGACAGCCATCATGTGCAGAGGGAGGGAGGGAGCAGTGCACCTGGCATTTTCACAAAGCATAATAAAATGAGCAGATCTACAAGCTCACAAGCTTGTATATCTGCTATTTTTAGGTGTTCTTTTTACACAATAAATCAATAGAGGCTAAACATTGTCATCATCTGATAGATAGATGCATATATAGATCGCGTTGCGAGGCGTTGTACGAGGCTCGCTCCGTTGTGGTCGCGAACCACATGTTGAGAACCACAGGTACAGAGCCTAAAAGGGCCTGTCGTTTTTTTAAGTTGCCAGATTGTGGGAGTGTAATAAGCAAACAGGTCTATGAAAACGAGCCCAAAAGAAGCGACTAGCCGAGTATAGGCCACATGAGCACTTCAAACCTATCTGAAAATAGCCGATCTACAAGCTCACAAGCTTGTAGATCTGCTATTTTTAGGTGTTCTTTTTACACAATAAATCAATAAGAGCCTAAACATTGTCATCATCTGATAGATAGATGCATATATAGATCGCGTTGCGAGGCGTTGTACGAGGCTCGCTCCGTTGTGGTCGCGAACCACATGTTGAGAACCACAGGTACAGAGCCTAAAAGGGCCTGTCGTTTTTTTAAGTTGCCAGATTGTGGGAGTGTAATAAGCAAACAGGTCTATGAAAACGAGCCCAAAAGAAGCGACTAGCCGAGTATAGGCCACATGAGCACTTCAAACCTATCTGAAAATAGCCGATCTACAAGCTCACAAGCTTGTAGATCTGCTATTTTTAGGTGTTCTTTTTACACAATAAATCAATAAGAGCCTAAACATTGTCATCATCTGATAGATAGATGCATATATAGATCGCGTTACGAGGCGTTGTACGAGGCTCGCTCCGTTGTGGTCGCGAACCACATGTTGAGAACCACAGGTACAGAGCCTAAAAGGGGCAGATGTGACTTATAAGCTTTGGAATGCGTTCTGAGGGCAGCATTCAATTTCATTGGTCCTCGTGACTGGCCAATCAGAAGCAGTGAGAGGCGGGCTGGGAGGCGGGGTCATAGAATTTTGAACTGTGCAGCGGCAGCCATCTTTGATCAGCCAGTCTACTGCTTAAACCACAATATCCTGCCTTTTTCTTCAACCACAATATTGCTTAAACCACAATATTCTCTTTTTCTTCAACCACAATATTGCTCCCATAAGGTAAAACTTTATAATTTGAATATGTTACCAATATTGGTCTATGTTGCTAGAACTACATTTAGAAAGTGCTACTTTCATTAAGCTAATGTTTGCTAGCTAACTGACTTAGCAGGTTGCTGCTAATGGTAGCCACTGTATCCTGACTTTGCTGCTGCTAATGTTAGCTAATGTCTAGTCAACTATGTTGAAACTAACTGTTGAAACTCTGCCTTGAATTGCAATGTTATTAAATCATTTTGAAACATAGCTAGCAAGCTTCTAAGGTTAGCTACTGTAGCTTAGCTTTCTTACCAAAGCTAGTCTGCTATGCTGAGACTATCTGTTCAAACTAAAAACAAAACAAATTGCAATTATTAAATCATTTTGAAACGTAGCTAGTAAGCTGCTAAGGTTAGTTACTGTAGTTTAGCTTTGAAATACAGTGTTATCAAATCATTTACACACAATGCTAGCAGGCTATTAAATTGTGCAGAATCAGAGCAGCACATTAACCTTGTTGTGTGTATATCATTTAAGCTGCCCTGAGAGCAGCATTGACAAAGTGCCCTAAGAGCAGCATTTTAACATTGGTCTATGCATATCATTGAAGCTGCCCTGGGAGCAGCATTTACTAACTGCCCTCAGAGCAGCAATTTAGCATTGGTCCATAAGTATCATTTAAGCTGCCCTCAGAGCAGCATTGACAAACTGCCCTCAGAGCAGCAATTTAGCATTGGTCCATAAGTATCATTTAAGCTGCCCTGAGAGCAGCATTTACTAACTGCCCTCAGGGCAGCAATTTAACATTGGTCTATGGATATCATTGAAGCTGCCCTGGGAGCAGCATTGACAAACTGCCCTCAGAGCAGCAATTTAGCATTGGTCCATATGTATCATTTAAGCTGCCCTTAGAGCAGCATTTACTAACTGACCTCAGGGCAGCAATTTAACATTGGTCTATGCATATCATTGAAGCTGCCCTGGGAGCAGCATTTACTAACTGCCCTCAGGGCAGCAATTTAACATTGGTCTATGCATATCATTGAAGCTGCCCTGGGAGCAGCATTTACTAACTGCCCTCAGGGCAGCAATTTAACATTGGTCTATGCATATCATTGAAGCTGCCCTGGGAGCAGCATTTACTAACTGCCCTCAGGGCAGCAATTTAACATTGGTCTATGCATATCATTGAAGCTGCCCTGGGAGCAGCATTTACTAACTGCCCTCAGGGCAGCAATTTAACATTGGTCTATGCATATCATTGAAGCTGCCCTGGGAGCAGCATTTACTAACTGCCCTCAGGGCAGCAATTTAACATTGGTCTATGCATATCATTGAAGCTGCCCTGGGAGCAGCATTTACTAACTGCCCTCAGGGCAGCAATTTAACATTGGTCTATGCATATCATTGAAGCTGCCCTGGGAGCAGCATTTACTAACTGCCCTCAGGGCAGCAATTTAACATTGGTCTATGCATATCATTGAAGCTGCCCTGGGAGCAGCATTTACTAACTGCCCTCAGGGCAGCAATTTAACATTGGTCTATGCATATCATTGAAGCTGCCCTGGGAGCAGCATTTACTAACTGCCCTCAGGGCAGCAATTTAACATTGGTCTATGCATATCATTGAAGCTGCCCTGGGAGCAGCATTTACTAACTGCCCTCAGGGCAGCAATTTAACATTGGTCTATGCATATCATTGAAGCTGCCCTGGGAGCAGCATTTACTAACTGCCCTCAGGGCAGCAATTTAACATTGGTCTATGCATATCATTGAAGCTGCCCTGGGAGCAGCATTTACTAACTGCCCTCAGGGCAGCAATTTAACATTGGTCTATGCATATCATTGAAGCTGCCCTGGGAGCAGCATTTACTAACTGCCCTCAGGGCAGCAATTTAACATTGGTCTATGCATATCATTGAAGCTGCCCTGGGAGCAGCATTTACTAACTGCCCTCAGGGCAGCAATTTAACATTGGTCTATGCATATCATTTAAGCTGCTCTGAGGGCAGCATTGACAAAGTGCCCTAAGAGCAGCAATTCAATATTGGTCTATGCATATCATTTAAGCTGCTCTGAGAGCAGCATCGACAAAGCAGCAATTTAACATTGGTCTATGCATACCATTTAAGCTGCTCTGAGAGCAGCATTGACAAAGTGCCCCCAGAGCAGCAATTTAACATTGGTCTATGCATATTATCAAAGCTGCTCTGAGAGCAGCCTTGACAAAATGCCCCCAGAGCAATAATTTAACATTGGTCTATGCATATTATTAAAGCTGCTCTGAGAGCAGCATCGACAAAGCAGCAATTTAACATTGGTCTATTCATATCATTGAAGCTGCTCTGAAAGCAGCATTGACAAATTGCCCCAAGAGCAGCAATTGGATATTGATCTGTCTATATTATTTAAGCTGCACTGAGAGCACTATTGACAACGTGCTCCCAGGGCAGAAATTTAATATTGCTCTATGCATATCATTTAAGCTGCTCTGAGAGCAGCATTGACAAAGCAGCAATTTAACATTGGTCTATGCATATCATTTAAGCTGCTCTGAGGGCAGCATTGACAAAGTGCTCTAAGAGCAGCAATTCAATATTGGTCTATTCATATCATTTAAGCTGCTCTGAGAGCAGCCTTGACAACATGCCCCCAGAGCAGCAATTTAACATTGGTCTATGCATATTATTAAAGCTGCTCTGAGAGCAGCATCGACAAAGCAGCAATTTAACATTGGTCAATGCATATCATTTAAGCAGCTCTGAGGGCAGCATTGACAAAGTGCCCTAAGAGCAGCAATTCAATATTGGTCTATGCATATCATTTAAGCTGCTCTGAGAGCAGCATCGACAAAGCAGCAATTTAACATTGGTCTATGCATATTATCAAAGCTGCTCTGAGAGCAGCCTTGACAAAATGCCCCCAGAGCAGCAATTTAACATTGGTCTATGCATATTATTAAAGCTGCTCTGAGAGCAGCATCAACAAAGCTGCAATTTAACATTGGTCTATGCATATCATTGAAGCTGCTCTGAGAGCAGCATTGATAAAGTGCCCCAAGAGCAGCAATTTGATATTGGTCTGTCTATATTATTTAAGCTGCTCTAAGAGCAGCATTGACAACGTGCTCCGAGGGCAGAAATGTAATATTGCTCTATGCATATCATTTAAGCTGCTCTGAGAGCAGCATCGACAAAGCAGCAATTTAACATTGTCTATGCATATCATCGAAGCTGCTCTGAGAGCAGCATTGACAAAGTGCCCCAAGAGGAGCAATTTGATATTGGTCTATCAATATTATTTAAGCTGCTTTGAGAGCAGCATTGACAACGTGCTCCCAGGACATCCTTGATGTGTTGTGTGTACAGTATTATGAACCGGTCTCAGATGTCAAAACTTGTGTGTTTACAGTAGTTTCCTGGAGGAGATGCAAAGGGTCTTCAAGATCAACATGGAGACTTATGATGAAGTCACACATGGTCTTGGACCGAAAGTGGCTGACCTCACGTTCGAAATGATCCGGCAGGCTCTCAAGGAAACAAGACTGAAGCTCCAAAAAAGAAAAGATAACTGAAACTAGAAAAAGTGCTCATCAGAGCGCAGAAAGTGTTTCTGCTATAATGAGTGTGAATTAAGTAGGTCATTTGTAGACAATGAATGTAGCAGAGGATCACAAAGAAAAACATTGAAAGTGGATATGTATATTGGTTTGGAAAATAGGAGGATTCTATTGAATGTTGTTAAGTTTTACACAGATCGGTGCAGTCATACCTAAGAACACTAATGGGCCTGTTATAGCGCCACCATGATGCAGATATGAAGATTTTCAAGTGGCCTTTCTTTGTAGGCCTAGTGGGAATGTGTGTGCAAAGTTTCACCGCAATCGGATGGTGTGTTTATTATTTGGGACATTTTGTTTAAAACAAGAGGATAGAATCTGAAAAATCAAACAGATCTGTCTTGATCATGTGACTATAGAGGTCATGTGTACTGATTTGCGTGACATTTTGCTAGAATCTGAAGGAGTAATATCAAAAAATATATTTTACATAGGCCGGCCTCCTGGTGGCGCTATGAAGGGCAGATGTGAAAAATGCAGGGCAAAGGTTTTTCCTTGGCCTCTAGGGAGTACGCATACAGTTTTCCACAGATTGGTGCAGTTATACTTAAAAACACAAATGGGCCTGTTATAGCGCCACCATGAGGCTGATGTGAAAATTCTAGTGGCATTTCTTCCTCGGCCTAGTGGGAATGTGTGTGCAAAATATCATGAAAATCTGACGCTGTGTTCGTGATTTGAAGCATTTTGGTCAAAACGGACCAATCTTGCAAAATGGAAGGCAATCTTAGCCAATCAGGATGGAATATGGGAAATTGGACACATCCATGTTGGTCACATGACTATAGAGATACTGTGTACCGATTTGCGTGCAACGTAAAAAATATTGTTTTAGCAGAAATCGGCATCATGGTGGCGCTATAACAGGCTTATCTGGGGTGCAAAACATACTCTCCCCTCATGCCTACAGCCTGGTGGAGACAACATTTTCAGTGGGGGTCGGCGGCCAAATGAAAATATTTGAGCACCACTGACATAGAAACATACGGATTTAGAAGAAGACATTTGTAGAATCACCTAATGTAAATAGGCTCCTCATAATAAAATGGTTTCATTGCATTGAGTCAATTATTTCAATTATTGCATTGAGTTAATTATTTCATCCTCCGGGTCTAAAGACACAGCTTTAATGACACAAGTACAGCTCCCCTTTTGGCTAAGTTCAGCTGGGTCACCACCCACCTGAAAACCAGGTATAGAGGGTATGCGCATGCATAAAGTCAATGGTAAATCGAGTTGCAAAGTGAGTTAATGTTGTTTAATGGAATCAGACTGCATTAAATAAGGGCTTTTTTGTTTGTATGTATGAGCTGTCAGGGCTAGAAAGTGTTTTTTTTTGCCACGCAGTAGGTGTTTCAGCTTAACTGCCTGGTATGATGTCACGCACATACCCTCTATACTTAATGAACAGGTGTGTGTGGCCACAAAACATAATTTTAACACCTTCTGTACACTATTGGAAAAAACTGCCAAGTATAATGTTTTGGGGTTGGAAACAATGGCAGGAAAAAAAGTCAGTTTAGTCTTTGTATGTTGTCTGGTTCAGGAGATAGGAACATCGTCCTTGTGTGGACATTTCAAAGTCGTCACCAAATGAATCCCATGGGACATCAGTTGACCTGGGCAACAAGAAGAAATCTTAACTAGACACCATTAGGATCCTAAAACAGGGAAGAAGAAATATAGATTTTTTAAAAACATTTTCTTTGTTTTTGTTTAGTTTCTGAAACTGAAATGAAGTCAAGACGTGCTTGAATTGGAATGATAATGACAAGTAATCAATTCATTGGGTCAATGTGGGTTGGATAGGTGTAAAAAAGGGTTTACGAACACCGTGGGACATCATTTGACCAGTGCAACAAGAAGAAATCTTAAGTAGACCCCATTAGGGTCCTAAAAAGAACGTTAAAAAACAATACACCTTAAAAGTTTAGTACAAAGACAAATACAGATGTGATAAATTATTTGAACTTTTTTTTTTTTTTTTTATGTCCTGAAATACTGTCAAGATGTGCTTGTATATTAATAACCACTTTAATGAGTTCAGTGGGAACCATTTTATGGTTCTGTTTGGGGATAGGCGTTAGATAAAGTTAAAAATAAACCCATGGGACATTATTTGACCAGGGCAACAAGAAGAAATCTTAACTAGACAACACAAGCGTTCTATCAAAACGGGTTACAGAGATGTAACCTTCTAGTGCTCTGGGGGCCTCTCCCCTGGCCTATTGCATACTGTACAGTACACTCTTGTGTTTTTGTGCTATTCAGTTTATATCTTCCAGCAGACAGATGACAGCAAATCACAGCAAATCACATTCTTAATCATTTATTGTACATTAGTTAACCAACAATAATGAAACTACATTAATTGAACCCTAATGTTTTCATCCAGTGGGGGACATGACTGTAGAGCTGGTTTAAAACCGGGAAAGCATCTGTGTTCAGCAACGGTGGAAAAAGTTGCCCGGAATTAAAGAATTTACCTGAGTAAAAGTACAAAAGTGTTGGTATCAAAGTGTACAGGGTATGCTCATTGACATTATCACCCGGAAGTTATGCGAAAACATCTAAGTGGCAAAAAATAAAAAATAAAAAAATACTTTCTGGCCTTGACAGCCCATACATCCAGACAGAAAAGCCCTGATTTAATACAGTCTGATTGCATGAACCAACTCACTTTGCCACTCCATTTCCCATTCACTTTATACATGTTCATACCCTCTACAGTATACAAATATTTTTTTTAAATATAGCAGATCTATAAGGACAATGCATCACAATATGACGCATTGTGTGCTTGTAGATTGGACCAAAATGTACATAGGGATGAAGTGGTTAATGTATATGTGTAATCAAAATCTACAAAGTAACTAAAAGTAGCAAAGTAGTAACAACTTTAAGTAATTGTACTGGAGTAAAAGTACAATATTTGTCTGTCAGTGTAGTGGAGTAGAAGTAAATTGAAAGTAGTCAAAGTAAAAGGTCAAACAAAAATCAAAATGTTACTCAAGTACAGTACTTGAGTACATGTACTTAGTTACTTTACAACACTGATTTTAGCTCTAATGTAGATTTAAAAAATATATATATATATATATATATATATACACACAGACATTTTTTTATTTTTTGTTTTTTGTTACACTCCTTTGGAGATCCCTGGCACAAAACATTTTCAAAGGGGGCTCCGTGGCCAAATCAGTTTGGGTGTCTTGGGCACAAAATGTTAGACAACTGCTGATTTAGAAGACATTATATAGAATTGGCCTCAGTTTTCAATTAGATAGATGAAGCAATAGACAAGGTTCAATATAGGCGTGCCCCTTTAACGAGCTTTTTTAGACACTTTTTTATATGCTTTTTGTAAAGCTCACTGCGCTTAGCAATTTCCATTCGCTGGCGGTAAGCATGGAGTGCAGAGATCTTTCTTTTGCGTGACTGAATCCCACATTTATTGAAGGCTAATGTATGTGCCCTCTTAAAAACTGTGTACAGTTCATTACTGTACTTGAAATTTTCTGATGTACTCCAATCTTGCAGATCTCTTATCATTGACTGAAGCTCATGATGAAATTTCACAGTTGTAGGCAGACAAACATTTTCACTTTCTGCATTTTCACTTTCAGCAATAGGAACATGTGACAGGTCTTTTATTTTTAAACAGTCACAAACACACACTTTTGTCCGTAACTGTTAAAAATGCAGGCTCTCCAGTGAAAGCAAATGTTGGTTTGTCATTATTGTGATATGCAGTGAGGCAGTCACCATCCATATGGTACTGTTGGTTCATGATCATGTTTTTTGCAACATCAGAACGAAGTTTATCAATATCTACACATCTGTTCTGTGCTTCAGCGCATGCTAAAGCTACATGTTTGCATACATTGCCTTTGTTATAAGAGCTAAAGTCACACTGCATCTTCACTAAATCCACTGTTTGGATGGCACAGTCTGTTGTGTTGTGGCTGAGGTCTGACTCTGCTGGCACAGAGCACATCCCTTCCTCATCAATGGAAATGTGCTGTCCCAGGCCCTTCTCCAATGCCTCTGTATCAGTCAAGGCTGAGTGGGAGACTTTCAATCTCCCTGCATCTGCCAAGTCATCCAGATAGCTAAAGTGAGAAAAGAACATAAGTGTGACGACAAAGCTGTGTCGATGCTGCTCTCAGAGCAGCTTAAATGATATGCATAGACCAATATTGAATTTTTGCTCGTAGGGCACTTTGTCAATGCTGCCCTCAGAGCAGCTTAAATGATATGCATAGACCAATGTTAAATTGCTGCTTTGTTGATGCTGTTCTCAGAGCAGCTTTAATAATATGCATAGAGCAATATTACATTTCTGCCCTGGGAACACGTTGTCAATGCTGCTCTCAGAGCAGCTTAAATAATATAGACAGATCAATATCCAATTGCTGCTCTTGGGGCACTTTGTCAATGCTGCCCTCAGAGCAGCTTAAATGATATGCATAGACCAATGTTAAATTGCTGCTTTGTCAATGCTGCTCTCAGAGCAGCTTAAATGATATGCATAGAGCAATTATAATTTCTGCCCTGGGAACACGTTGTCAATGCTGCTCTCAGAGCAGCTTAAATAATATAGACAGATCAATATCCAATTGCTGCTCTTGGGGCACTTTGTCAATGCTGCTCTCAGAGCAGCTTTAATGATATGAATAGACCAATGTTAAATTGCTGCTTTGTCGATGCTGCTCTCGGAGCAGCTTTAATAATATGCATAGACCAATGTTAAATTGCTGCTCTGGGGGCACTTTGTCAATGCTGCTCTCAGAGCAGCTCAAATGATATGCATAGACCAATGTTAAATTGCTGCTTTGTCGATGCTGCTCTCAGAGCAGCTTAAATGATATGCATAGACCAATATTGAATTGCTACTCTTAGGGCACTTTGTCAATGCTGCCCTCAGAGCAGCTTAAATGATATGCATAGACCAATGTTAAATTGCTGCTTTGTCGATGCTGCTCTCAGAGCAGCTTTAATAATATGCATAGACCAATGTTAAATTGCTGCTCTGGGGGCACGTTGTCAAGGCTGCTCTCAGAGCAGCTTAAATGATATGAATCGACCAATATTGAATTGCTGCTCTTAGGGCACTTTGTCAATGCTGCCCTCAGAGCAGCTTAAATGATATGCATAGAACAAATGTTAAATTGCTGCTTTGTCAATGCTGCTCTCAGAGCAGCTTAAATGATATGCATAGACCAATGTTAAATTGCTGCTTTGTCGATGCTGCTCTCAGAGCAGCTTAAATTATATGCATAGACCAATATTGAATTGCTGGTCTTAGGGCACTTTGTCAATGCTGCCCTCAGAGCAGCTTAAATGATATGCATAGACCAATGTTAAATTGCTGCTTCGTCGATGCTGCTCTCAGAGCAGCTTTAATAATATGCATAGACCAATGTTAAATTGCTGCTCTGGGGGCATGTTGTCAAGGCTGCTCTCAGAGCAGCTTAAATGATATGAATAGAGAAATATTACATTTCTGCCCAAGGAGCACGTTGTCAATGCTGCTCTCAGAGCAGCTTAAATAATATAGACAGACCAATATCAAGTTGCTGCTCTTGGGGCACTTTGTCAATGCTGCTCTCAGAGCAGCTTCAATGATATGCATAGACCGATGTTAAATTGCTGCTTTGTCGATGCTGCTCTCAGAGCAGCTTTAATAATATGCATAGACCAATGTTAAATTGCTGCCCTGGGGGCAGTTAGTAAATGCTGCTCCCAGGGCAGCTTCAATGATATGCATAGACCAACGTTAAATTGCTGCCCTGAGGGCAGTTAGTAAATGCTGCTCTCAGGGCAGCTTAAAAGATACATATAGACCAATGCTAAATTGCTGCTCTGAGGGCAGTTAAGTAAATGCTGCTCTCAGGGCAGCTTAAATGATACATATGGACCAATGCTAAATTGCTGCTCTGAGGGCAGTTAGTAAATGCTGCTCCCAGGGCAGCTTCAATGATATGCATAGACCAATGTTAAATTGCTGCCCTGAGGGCAGTTAGTAAATGCTGCTCCCAGGGCAGCTTCAATGATATGCATAGACCAATGTTAAATTGCTGCCCTGAGGGCAGTTAGTAAATGCTGCTCCCAGGGCAGCTTCAATGATATGCATAGAATAATGTTAAATTGCTGCCCTGAGGGCAGTTAGTAAATGCTGCCCTCAGGGCAGCTTAAATGATACATATAGACCAATGCTAAATTGCTGCTCTGAGGGCAGTTAGTAAATGCTGCTCCCAGGGCAGCTTCAATGATATGCATAGACCAAGCTGCTCTGAGGGCAGTTAGTAAATGCTGCTCCCAGGGCAGCTTCAATGATATGCATAGACCAATGTTAAATTGCTGCCCTGAGGGCAGTTAGTAAATGCTGCTCCCAGGGCAGCTTCAATGATATGCATAGACCAATGTTAAATTGCTGCCCTGAGGGCAGTTAGTAAATGCTGCTCCCAGGGCAGCTTCAATGATATGCATAGACCAATGTTAAATCGCTGCCCTGAGGGCAGTTAGTAAATGCTGCTCCCAGGGCAGCTTCAATGATATGCATAGACCAATGTTAAATTGCTGCCCTGAGGGCAGTTAGTAAATGCTGCTCCCAGGGCAGCTTCAATGATATGCATAGACCAATGTTAAATTGCTTTCCTGAGGGCAGTTAGTAAATGCTGCTCCCAGGGCAGCTTCAATGATATGCATAGACCAATGTTAAATTGCTGCCCTGAGGGCAGTTAGTAAATGCTGCTCCCAGGGCAGCTTCAATGATATGCAGAGACCAATGTTAAATTGCTGCCCTGAGGGCAGTTAGTAAATGCTGCTCCCAGGGCAGCTTCAATGATATGCATAGACCAATGTTAAATTGCTGCCCTGAGGGCAGTTAGTAAATGCTGCTCTCAGGGCAGCTTAAATGATACATATGGACCAATGCTAAATTGCTGCTCTGAGGGCAGTTTGTCAATGCTGCTCCCAGGGCAGCTTCAATGATATCCATAGACCAATGTTAAATTGCTGCTCTGAGGGCAGTTTGTCAATGCTACTCCCAGGGCAGCTTCAATGATATCCATAGACCAATGTTAAATTGCTGCCCTGAGGGCAGTTAGTAAATGCTGCTCTCAGGGCAGCTTAAATGATACATATGGACCAATGCTAAATTGCTGCTCTGAGGGCAGTTTGTCAATGCTGCTCTGAGGGCAGCTTAAATGATACTTATGGACCAATGCTAAATTGCTGCTCTGAGGGCAGTTAGTAAATGCTGCTCCCAGGGCAGCTTCAATGATATGCATAGACCAATGTTAAAATGCTGCTCTTAGGGCACTTTGTCAATGCTGCTCTCAGGGCAGCTTAAATGATATACACACAACAAGGTTAATGTGCTGCTCTGATTCTGCACAATTTAATAGCCTGCTAGCATTGTGTGTAAATGATTTGATAACACTGTATTTCAAAGCTAAACTACAGTAGCTAACCTTAGCAGCTTACTAGCTACGTTTCAAAATGATTTAATAATTGCAATTTGTTTTGTTTTTAGTTTGAACAGATAGTCTCAGCATAGCAGACTAGCTATGGTAAGAAAGCTAAGCTACAGTAGCTAACCTTAGAAGCTTGCTAGCTATGTTTCAAAATTATTTAATAACCTTGCAATTCAAGGCAGAGTTTCAACAGTTAGTTTCAACATAGTTGACTAGACATTAGCTAACATTAGCAGCAGCAAAGTCAGGATACAGTGGCTACCATTAGCAGCAACCTGCTAAGTTAGTTAGCTACCAAACCTTAGCTTAATGAAAGTAGCACTTTCTAAATGTAGTTCTAACAACATAGACCAATATTGGTAACATATTCAAATTATAAAGTTTTACCTTATGGGAGCAATATTGTGGTTGAAGAAAAAGAGAATATTGTGGTTTAAGCAATATTGTGGTTGAAGAAAAAGGCAGAATATCGTGGTTTAAGCAGTAGACTGGCTGATCAAAGATGGCTGCCGCTGCACAGTTCAAAATTCTATGACCCCGCCTCCCAGCCCGCCTCTCACTGCTTCTGATTGGCCAGTCACGAGGACCAATGAAATTGAATGCTGCCCTCAGAACGCATTCCAAAGCTTATAAGTCACATCGTTGCCAGATTGTGGAAGACTAATAAGCAACCAGGTCTATGAAAAACACGATCAAATCAACTAGTAACGAATACAAATCGATCAAATCATGTAGTAACAAATAAAACTATAAAAAATGTATGCTTACCACTGGAAAAAGAACAATAGCCCCCACGGTCCAGACGGCTCTCACCCGTCGGTAGCCAAACAGAGCCCCCAGAGGCACCACTGGAGTCACTGTCTGTATTCTCAGAATCGGAATCCTCAGAATCCGACGCGAACCCGATCTCACTCTCCGTGTCACTGATGTCCCACTCGGGACCATGAACCCGAACAACAGGCACAACAGGCACGGTGACGGTGGCGACCCGAACAACAGGCACAACAGGCACGGTGACGGTGGCGATCCGTGCACTCCGACGGACGGGCGGAACCTCGCGGTCCTGGGTGTCGTCAGGTCCGACAATCAGACCTGGCTGGAGGTCCACAGGCGGAACCTTGCGGTCCTTGGTGTCATCAGGTCCGACAATCACACCTGGCTGGAGGTCCACAGGCGGAACCTTGCGGTCCTTGGTGTTGTCAGGTCCGACACTCGGACCTGGCTGGAGGTCCACAGGTGGAACCAGACGAGCTTCCTTCTGTGGAGGTGCTCCACCAGGAGCCACCAAGAACCGGTCCATGGACTGTTGCCCAGATCCTGGGGTGTTCTTGCGCTTGCGTGTGCGCTTCCCTAACATAGCTACTCTCTCACAGTAGCTACACTATAAATAAATATAAACTTTCTCCTCTCTATTACCACCTATTCTTCTCCTATACTCTCCATGTATCGCCGATCAACTCTCCTACTATACTCCTATTACTTTCACCTATTATTTACCTCCACACCCTCTCTATCTATAAATATATATATATATATATATATATATATATATATAAAACTCACTGGGATTTATATATATATCACTCACACTATGTAAATATCTGACTCACACACTACACACTACAATAATCACTACAATAATCACTCACACAAACTAACAATTCACTCAGATCACACTCGTTCACTCACCGTTTCACACAAATTCACACAATCAAACTCACCCGTTCACTCACTCCGTCTAAATCTCGCAACTCTACTACTAATACTACTACTACTACTACTACTACTACTACTACTACTACTACTACTACTACTAACTACTACTACTACTAACTAACTAACTAACTAACTAACTAACTAACTAACTAACTAACTAACTAACTAACTAACTAACTAACTAACTAACTAACTAACTATCTATCTGTCTGTCTCTATCTCTCTGTCTGTCTCTCTCTGTATCGATCGGCTCTGAATAATCTTTGGTTTGGAAAAGCAAGAACGACGGGGCCGCGCGTCTCGCTTTTGAAGCATTTGTTTTGGTCATGTGACCGATCACGCTCGCGTTTCTCTCTGTGTGTGTGTGTGTGTGTGTGTGTGTGCGTGTGTGTGTGTGTGTGCGCGCGCGCGCACCTGCGCAGGACCCTGTTTGTTTTATAAACAACAATGGTGGCGACGATCACATCAAAGCTGTTGGGGTAAAGTGCGCGTGGAATGCTTACAGTCTGTCCTGCCTGTGGTGTGTGTGTGGAACAAGTCGTCGCCCGCGCGCCTGTGCACATACGCGCACGATGTATTGCCTCAGATCTCACCGACATATCTGTGTAAACATTAGGTTTAGGCAGGAGGTCAGGAGAAGTTCATCCCCTCCCCCGCGAGTGTGCACGTACGACCACGCGCGCGCACGCTCGCCCCAAGCGCGTGCACGCTCGCCCCGCCTGCACTCACTCACCCACTGATCACACTCACAGTCAGTGAGGGCTGTGATGCAGCCAGGCAGAGAGAGAGAGGCTGCTCGCTCGATCACACTTTTGGTTTGAAACAAACAGATTGGCGGACATTATGCAGCTTTAGTGCTTTGTAATAACAGGTTTTATGTGATCATGTGATTGGATCACGAGATTTTTCAACTTCTATGTGGTCTAGATGATATTTTGTGACGATGTGCCTGAGGGGGTAAACTAACGTGGACCACTAAAAAGACCATTAGCCCGTAGGCTACGGGATCGGCGCTTAACGGTTGGATTTATCGGCCCGTAGAACTACGGGCCCGGCGGTCAATGTGTTAATGTCAGTATCATGGTCAGTATCATGGTCGGTATCATGGCCAGTATCATGGCCAGTATCATGGTTAATTATGGTCAGTATCATATCAATATCATGGTCAGTATCATGGTGACCATGAAACTGACCATGATAATGACCATGGTACTCACCATGATACAGACCATGATACTGATACCGACCATGATACTGACCATGATACTGACCATGGTACTGACAATGATACTGACCATGATACTGATACTGACCATGGTACTGACCATGATACTGATACTGACCATGATACTGACCATGATACTGACCATGGTACTGACCATGATACTGACCATGATACTGATACTGACCATGATACTGATAATGATTATTATGATGTAACACTTTACTTTTTTCAACAATATGAGACATTATTACATTATGAACTTTTATTACATTATAAGCGGCTACGTGAGATTTATAATGTAACACATTATTACATTATTACATTATAGAAAAATCTGTTATTACGTTATGCGCTCCTTTTTTTATTACATTATGAGCTGATTATTACATTATGAAGTTGTTATTACATTTAAATTATTACATTATGAGCCGTTATTACATTATGAGCCGTTATTACATTATGAGTTGCTACACATGGCTATATATATATATATATATATATATATATATATATATATATATATATATATATATATATATATATAGTTAAAATTACATTATTGGATATATATAAGGGGTGGCTTCAGGCAGGCTGGCTGGCTCTATAGGCAGGCTGCCTGGCTCGAGGCTGTCTAGATTGTCTAGATTCTTTCCATGCCAAAGTGACTGAATAATAAAAATATTAATAAATTAATAAATAAATGCTTTCTATTTGAAGTACATTTTGTATTGTCTTTCTTTCTCTCTCTCTCTCTCTCTCTCTCTCTGTCGAAATGCCAAAGCTGAGCAGCTTTGGCTGTTTTCTGGGTGTTCATAAATTAATGCACACACATATCTATGACCATTATTTTGATCAAAGTGCAGCTCATTGCACTGGCTCATTGTTATGCCCCCCCCCCCCCCCACACACACACGCACACGCACACACACACACACACACACACACACACACGCACACGCACACGCACACACACACACACACACACACACACACACACACACACACACACACACACACACAAAGACTAATCATTTACCAAAATGTATATAGACAAGGGATTCACTAAACAGGAATCTAGTCAATGCCACATGAAGAATGGCAACACTATCTATCTACAGTATCTATCTGTCTGTCTGTCTGTCTGTCTGTCTGTCTGTCTGTCTGTCTGTCTGTCTGTCTGTCTGTCTGTCTGTCTGTCTGTCTGTCTGTCTGTCTGTCTGTCTGTCTGTCTGTTTGTCTGTCTCCCCTCCCCACCCGATTCCCCTCAGGAAATTCAGGTGCCACACACATTGATGTTGATATTCCATGTGTTCAATAGTCTATGAAATGAAGCTTGCTGTGCTGTAGAGAGAGAGAGAGAGAGAGAGAGAGAGAGAGAGAGAGAGAGAGAGAGAGAGAGAGAGAGAGAGAGAGAGAGAGAGAGAGAGAGCGAGAGAGACAGACTCAGACTGGTCTCCATTAATTGAAGCCTTAAGTCTTAACTTTTATAAAATAAAATAGATTCCTATTTTATTCAGAACATATAATTAGAGCCGTCTGACAGTTTGAAATGTAGGCTATTCTAGAAATAATACGTGCAAGAGCAGTAGGCCCAACATAAAGAAAACTGTGAAAACAAACAATGGCCCACTCTGCAACACGGACTTCAAAAGATTTTTAGTTTGGTAGACACGTGTGTGTGTGTGTGTCGGGGGGGGGGGGGGGGTGCACTCAACATGTCTAGTTTGCAGCATCTGCGGGCTTGTAGGCTATTTTCAGTGACCCGGTCATATGACAAAGTATAATTTTTGCTTTAACGGCAACACAGCAAGCAGTGTTCTTATTGATTATTTAAATTCAAGAGTATTTCCTTGTACATGGTACATGGTGGATTTAGTATCAGTAGGCCCTAATCCTATAGGATATGTGAATAATCTTGATATTATTTTCTGCCAATGTTTGGTTCCGCTGTCTTTCTGACCACTGTCTGCATAAAAATAAAAATAAACGTGAGGCATATTTTGGGCACTCACATAAGCTGCTATATGCTCACATTTTATCAGCTACCGTATCAGTTAAACTGTACACCGACCAGCATCTAGCAAAGCACAACCGTACTACATTTTGTGCAATCACACATCACTATGACCACTTATATACTGCAATACATAATTAACACTTTTACGCACAGCTCCTGCGTAATATTAGACAGCAATTACTTTTACGCATATCACCTGTGGAGGCTAGTATAAAGGGCAGCGCATCTTGACAGTCTATTCCTTCCCAAACCAAACCCTAAGAATGGCGTACATGCAAATTGCCAATAGTCGCGGAGGAAGAGCCCTTATTCTGAACAATTACAGATACCTACGCAATCGCACAAGAGGCGAGCGTATGTATTGGAGGTGCGCTCGAACAGGGTGTCGTACCTATATGACGACGGACGCATTTAATATTGAGGCAGATGCCCCAGATATCAATGTTATCAATCCTCCTGGCCAGCATGGCCATGAGGAGGAGACGGATCTGGTGGCCACCACTGCTGTTATAGAGCAGATGCTTCAGCAGGTGGCCGCCGATCCGTCTGTCCCTTCCAGGAGGGTCTATAACATGGTAAGAAAAAGTTCTAGCATCATGCTTGTCATACTTCTCCAAGTCAATTATATGAACAAAACATAACCTTATAATGTTATTAAATCAGATCCTGAACCAGGCAGCCGATGTTGCTGCCTTGCCTCCGTTCCAAGCCGTGAGATCACGGCTTGAACGGAGGCGGGCCAGCCTGATGCCCCCCATCCCACGTCGATTTGATGACGTCGCCGTGGAGGGGGATTGGGCCGTCAGCTGGGGGGGAGACCAGCTCCTGGCCAAACAGAACGACCAGCATGGTTATCTGGTGTTCGGGACAGAGGCCAACTTCCAGAAGCTGGCCCAGTGCCGCCAGGTTAGAACCCCGCATGAAACTTCGTTTCAGTAAATCTATAATGATTGATGGAAATATTTGGCTAATTGTTATGTATTGATAGGCCCCATCCTGATTGGGACCTAAATTCGTTAGAAAGGGTAACTTAAGGACCTTCCATCATTCCCTTGTCTCATTTTCAAGCAAGGTCTAGTCTGTAGGTTAGTCTAAATAGTGAATAAAATTTGATCACATATGTCAATGCTTTTTCAAGGAAAAGGCCCTAATATGGCCTATGCAACGACCATACCCTTAGCAGTATATTATTATTATTTTATTATTATTATTATTATTAGTATTAGTATTAGTATTAGTATTATTATTATTATTATCAATATATATATATATATATATATATATATATATATATATATATATATATATATATATATATATATATATATATATATATATATACATACACATTAGTTAATTATTATATTATCATTATTAATTATATATATTATTAAATATATATATACAGTGGTGTAAATGGCGTTGCACGCTTGGGAACGGCGTTCCCATAGCAACCGTTGCGGGGGAACGGTGTGAAAACGTGTGGGAACGCTCCTCCCTAGTGGCTCCCTGAAGCTTTACACATTTTTACAAAAAAATAAGAAATAATTCATATATATCTTTTTTTTAACATAAAATGTTTAATTTATGGTTGCTGTATGAGGCCAAACGTGACACAAACATTCTTACGTTTTCCAATGTTGTAAAAATGTGTAGAATAAATATTAAGTTTCAACAATTCTGTCAACTAAGAATTACATCATAGCCTGCGACACACGTTTCGGCACGGCGCCAGCCAGCCATGTAAACAAACCGGTGGGTGTGTGGTTCACTGCCAGGCTATGGATTCTAAAGGCAAAAAAAGAAAGATAGCTGAGGAAAACAGAGGATTTAACAGTTCGTGGACAGAGGCATTTGCTTTCATTGCCACTTCAGATGGATTTCCTGAATGTTTGCTCTGCAATGAAAAGTTATCAAGTAAGTCCTGTGGTGCGCGCTGATCCTGCTCAGTGTTGCCATGTCTGATTACTATAAGCGACTTTGGGCTTGTTTTCCTGTAAAGTCGCTTGTAAATATTCAGTTGCTGGTTGCTTTTCTTTTGTCTTGTTTCTGAAGTGTAGTTGCTTATTAAATGCTTTTTTTGTACATAGTGGTATTTTTTCTGTATTATCTGTATTTTCATGTTGATTTTTGAACTGTTTGGTTGCTACTATATATG